>NC_081345.1:44897649-45121612 GCF_029784015.1 Lycium ferocissimum | reverse complement strand
CATAATAAATTCGCATAAAATTTCTTTAGTCTTTGCAGATTAAATTTATCAGTCAAAGGGGACCCTTGATCAACTTCTCGAAGCTTTGATATTTGTGTCCAATATTATCTTCTTGAAGTCCAATACCATATTCTTGATGCTTTGTGCACATTATGAGCAGTAGCGGAATCAGAATTTTCATTAAGAGTTTAAAATATAAAAAAAAAATAATAAATAATTTAAAGGGATTTAATGTCTCTTATATATATATATAAAATAATAATTTTAACCATATATAAATAGTATATTTTTTAAATCGAAGGGTCCTTGACCCTTGCTCCCTTCGCCCCTGATTCTGAGATTCACATCTGTAATTATTATGAGCTTAATGTACATTTATGTAAATTCAGTTCAAACTGTATGCTTATCTATAGTTTATATGAATTTCAAACCGTCAAATCCTTTTTTTGGTCCCATTTTATGTACAAAAACAACAACATACATAGTATAATCTCATAGATGAGGTATAGCGGAGGAGAGAGGTAGTAAAGTATACGTAGATCTTACCCCTATCTCGTGAAAGTAAAAAAGTTTATTCTAAAAGATCGTAGCTCAAATAACGCATATCTAAACAGTGTGAAAAGGAAAATACCGAAGTAAATCAAACAATAGGGAAAGTGTTACATAGTATTTAGAAAAGAAAAAAAAACAGTAACAACATGAAAATAATGCCAGAATGGAAGCACAAGAAATAACAAGTAGTTACAAAAATCGAAGGACAAGGAACTATGAAACTTGATCCATTTTATGGATATTCTTTTAATTAAGCATAACGATTTTTAAAAAAAGATTTTTGAAATATATAAATTAAAAATAAATCATATATATTTGTATGTTGTATAATTGGTAAGGAGGTCGGCTGGGATGAAAAATGATAAAAAGAGAGAAAATATAAGATAGAGAAAAAGTATTGCCAAGAAAAAAGGAAAAACAAAAGTATGGTCCACACTACACGTGGCACCTCAACATACCTTGATACTTATGTTTGAAGTTAATTTTGATGAAGTTTCATCGATGATTACAACTTTTATTGAATCTGCTTTTCGTGGTTTATTATACCATATTCTTCATGATTCATGCTTATTTATATCTGTCAATTTTATGATTATATTTCTGTAAATTCGTTAACTATTATCTATAGGTTATTTGAATTTCAAATGGTCAAATATTATTTGTCTCATTTTATGTTATACTACTTGATTAAACAATAACATTTGAAAAAAAGAAAAAAAAATGAATTATGTAATTTAGAATAAATCATAATATTTATGTGGCTATAAAATTGGTGTGTGGGTGTCAAAGGCAGGATGAAAAACGCAAGAAAAAGGAGAAAATGTATTGCCAAGAAAAAGGGAAAAAGGGCTTAATACGAGAACAGCTCCACAAACTTGTAAGTAAATTTTAGGGAAAAGGGTTAAGCTGACTCCCCAACTTTGGAAATTCTTAACCTTGTTTCCATTTACGGGGGTCACTTATGACCCCTCCCCCAAAACTTTAAAGTAGAATTATTAGCTCTGAGTCTTTGAGGTGGCAAAAAGATTGTATTTCACTCTCTCAAAGAAAGTGAGAGAAAAAACGAAAATGTTTAAAATTTATTTTATAAGCAGTTTTTAGAAATATCTATTTTTCGATTTTTTTTTTTCATTTTCCTTTTCATATGTTTCTCTTCATCCCCTTTGTTGAGTTTCTCAGCCACCATTAACAAATGAATCATTGATGCTTTCTTCCAACAAGTCGCTTTCAAGGAACTCAACCTATGGGTTTTAAAGATTAATCACCTTTGGATAATCGAAAATTTTCCAATCACCGCCATCTTTCTCTTGACTCCGGTGACCCCTTGTTTCTTTGATTTTTCATCTCCTCTTTGTCCCTTGAAACCCAAAAGATAAAATCAAATAAAATTCGAAGTCCCTAATCTTCAGATCCATCACGATGATGGCCGAAAATGTGAATTTGATTTTTCAGATGATTTGGGTTTTCTATCGATTTGATTTTCTCAACGGACTTTTTGCTAATTTAGTCTAAAAGGAAGTTTTTGAGATGTTTTTGTTGGATTATATTGTGAGATCCTCTACGTAATAAAGATCTAAATTGAGAGGTTGGGTGTTAATAGTGGAAGAAGGTATAGAAAGAGTAGAGAAATAAAGAAGAAGTAGGGAAAATTCTGAAGAAAACAAAAATTAATGGTAAATACAGTGTCAGGCGCGTGTATTCCACCTCTGGACATAAATTTGGTTTTGACTTTTTAAGAAGGTAATAATTCCACTTTAAAATAGTCTAGGGGGTCATAGAACCCCCGCAAAGTTAAAGTGTGTTATAGCAACTTCGGCCAAAGTTAAAGTGTGTTTTGAACACTTTTCCCTAAATTTTATTAGGCGCTCAAACTACAATTTGTTCCAGTTAAGCACCTGAACACATAATAAATTCTTCCAATTGAACACATTCATTCAAATTTCGGGAAAACTTTTGCGCGTGATCTCAAATGCATATTACGTAAATGATCCCTTTAATTCAAATGCGAAAATATGAGACAGAGATAGAGAAAAAGTATTGCAGAGAAAAAGGTAAAAAGTGATAGGGGGAAAGCATCTATTTTTTAAACTTCAAAGGGGCATTTTGTCATTTCATAAACCAATGGGGAGTAATATGTCAAAATACGAAAATGAGAGACTCATTTGACACATTCCTTATAAACGTAGCTAAGTTATTTGGTCCACACTTCACAGAGCAACGCAAAAACGCCGTCAGTTTTCAACGTTACGCACAGGGAAGAAAGGTAAGGCACATATCCCGATACAAATACTTGTCGTGTTTTATTTTTCAAGAGTCAATTTGACTAATGTTTGAAGCTAAATTAGATTAGATCAATTCAATATTTTGCTATTAAAATTTACATACTCCCTCCGTTCCATTTTAAGTATCTTAATTTGACTTGACATGAAATTTAAGAAATAAAGAGATTTTTGAATTTTGTGATCTTAAATTAAAGATGTACGTAATTTTTTAAATCTTGTAGTTTTAAACTTATCACGTAGAGTGTTGGGATTGAAAATCTTATTAAATATAGAAAGAGGCACTTTTTTGGGAATAGATTAAAAAGAAAAGTAAGACAGTTAAATTGGGACGGAGGGATAAAATTTAAGTAAGACACTTAAAAAGGAAAAGTAGCTAAAAACTATAGGAGATGTACTGCAAGTTGCAACTTTTCTGGTAAAATATATGTTAAAATGTTGGTCGATTTTAATTTGTACTATTACTTGTTGCTTCATTTGTTTTATCTATTTTCCGTTCAATCTTGCTTTGATTTCACTTCTTTTGAGCTGAGGGTCTATCAAAAATTTAGAAATCGTCGTTTAGACATAGTAAAAGATCCGAGTTAAAGGTCAAAAACACACCTCAGGTATCAACTCTTTTTTGAGTTTCCTTCCTGAACTATCAGGCGTGACAGTTCACTACCTAAACTATCACCAACTAGTTAGCAAAACACACCTCAAGTATCAGTAGTTAAGGTAGGAAAGGTGAACAAGTAATACTTCAGGTGTGTTTTTGACCCTTATCTTTGAAAGATCCTGAATGGAATGATTTGAATATTGGTTTATTAGTAAAACAAACCTTCTCCAACTTTTGAATTGTCGAAATAGCCTCGCTAACCCATATAGGTAGGGGTAAGTGCGTACGTCATCTGCCTCTCTCGATCCGCTTGTGAGATTACAACGATATGTTGTTGTTGTGGATACTGTTGATGTATGGAGATAGGAGACAGGAGGTAGTGGTGTTTTCTCAGTGAAATCATTTTATGAGAAGCTCCTATCTAGGGAGGAATCGACTTTTCCGCACGATGCGATATGGATCCCCAGGGTACCCCGGAAAGTTTGTTTCTTCACTTGGTTAGCTGTGAGAGGGGTATCTGTTATATCCCGTATTTTGTACGTTGGGGCAATCCGGTTTAACTATGATAAGTTAGGGACAAAATCATTCCGGGATACAAAGTCGGGACTTTTGACCTTCGATTTTATTTTAAGACATAAGTTGTTCATGAATTTGTTGGCATGGAACATTTAGGAAAATTTGGGACAAAAAATGGAATAATTGAAAGTTGGAAATCATGCATTATTTGGCCATGTGGTGTGGAAATGGTCCCACACATTTTGTGGACAAATTTAATTGGTCCAACACATGTGTGGGCCATGGACACATGTATAATTCATGTGGGAGCATAAAAGATGACTACTAAGTCATCTTCTTTTCATTCAACACTTAGAAAAAAAAATAAGAACTTTGGATGAACTTCAAAGGCCATTCGGCCAAGAACCCAAAATTAAGTCAATTTGAGCCATAAAAATATTTTCTTGGTGCAAATTCACTAATTGGAGGTCCCTAGTTAACGTGGAAGTGTTGTTGGAGCGAACAAACCATCCGTTTCATCTATCGCAAACCCTAGCCTAGTTGTGAAGTTGAAGAAGAAAGGTAAGATTTAATCTTGTTTTGTGTGTTAGGAATGATGTATGCATGTTGTAGTATGCCAAAATGGATGAAAATCATGAAATATGGCATGTTGGAGGTGAAGCCGTGTGTGTGATGTATGGCCGTGTGTGTGTGTTGTGTTGTGTTGAAGTAATGAATTAAATTCTAGCTAGCATGTTTTAATTGTTGTAGAGTGAAGAGATGGATGAGAATCATCAAGATATGTGTGTGTAGTGTTGGCCGAATATAGGGCCATGTTGTGTGAATGAGAATGGATTAATTCTATTTGGAATTTTCCAAAGAATGTTGTCGCTAATATTTTGTCAAACATACTATGAGACAAATAAGAATTTAATGACTCGGATTGGAGAATAGAATTTCCTGATGTTGTAATTGTATGGGCAAAGATTTGGAAGGGTTGTGCTTTAATGTAATTTTTTTAATGACTCAAGCTAACATTGTTAGAGTGTGGATTGTTGGTGCAAATCATGATTTGACATTTGGGCATTTAATTATAGTTGTGAAATTTCGGGTTTGGGGATAATTTAACTCGGAATCATAGTTAAACCGGATATTATTTGGGAGTTGTGTTTATTTGGGATATGTTTGAAACATTGTATGAATTGTTTAAAACGTCCTTGAATATCGTTAGTATGGGTTGGGTTGGTATTTGAATGTATAAGCGTTGATGTTGGCTTGAAGGTAAGCCGTTGAATTGAATATAATGAATGTTGTTGGATTATGTAGAAAGAGTATTTAATGCTAGAATTCGTTTTGAATTGATTATTGATGTTGCTAGGTTGGTTGTTGGTGTTGGTGTTGTTGATTTGGTGAGTTAAATTCTCGGGATTGACTTTATTTACGGGGGAAATGCCCAAATTTTGTAGAATTAAGTGCTAATTTGGAATTAAATGCCCAAATGTCTATAGCTAATGTTTGGCAATTATGACGTATTTATAGACCTTGGGGAGCCCGAGGCGTAGGTTGGCATTAGCTTGAGTTGGATTAGCTTTGAGAGCGGACGAGGTATGTAAAGTTCAACCCTTCCTTCTTTTGGCATGCCTTAGTTACAAATAGGATATGACACGAGCCTCGAGGAAATTCTATTCTCGCAATCCGAGCATGTCTATGATTCTTATTTGTCTCTTGGTATTCGTATGTTTGATGTGATGAAATATTAGCCCGTATGTCTTTGGAATAATTGATTTCCAAATAGAATTAATCCATTCTCATTCACACAACATGGCCCTATATTCGGCCAACACTACACACACATATCTTGATGATTCTCATCCATCTCTTCACTCTACAACAATTAAAACATGTTAGCTAGAATTTAATTCATTACTTCAACACAACACACACACACGGCCATACATCACACACACGGCTTCACCTCCAACATGCCATATTTCATGATTTTCATCCATTTTGGCATACTACTGATATCATACATCATTCCAACACACAAAACAAGATTAAATCTTACCTTTCTTCTTCAACTTCACAACTAGGCTAGGGTTTGCGATAGATGAAACGGATGGTTTGTTCGCTCCAACAACACTTCCACGTTAACTAGGGACCTCGATTAGTGAATTTGCACCAAGGAAATATTTTTGTGATGGCTCAAATTGGACTTGAATTTTTGGGTTCTTGGCCGAATGGCCTTTGAAGTTCATCCAAAGTTCTTGTTTTTTTTCTAAGTGTTGAGTGAAGAAAGATGACTTAGAAGTCATCTTTTATGCTCCCACATGAATTATACATGTGTCCATGGCCCACACATGTGTTGGACCAATTAAATTTGTCCACAAAATGTGTGGGACCATTTCCACACCACATGGCCAAATAATGCATGATTTTCAGCTTTCAATTATTCCATTTTTGGTCCCAAATTTTTCTAAATGTTCCATGCCAACAAATTCATGAACAACTTATGTCTTAAAATAAAATCGAAGGTCAAAAGTCCCGACTTTGTATCCCGGAATGGTTTTGTCCCTAACTTATCATAGTTAAACCGGATTGCCCCAACGTACAAAATACGGGATATAACGGTATCTTGACGGCGGAGAATTTGAGGAAGTGGAAGACCACTTGTGTCAGTTGGTGTTTCATGTGTAAAGAATCTGGAGAAGACGTAAATCACGTTCTATTACATTGTCGGTTACCATCTTCTTTGTGGGGGGAAATTCTGAGATGGTTTGGAGTTGAGTGGGTGATGCCGGGCACTGTGAATGGTTTGTTGGGCCCTTAGAAGACGGAAGGGAAGAAGCTGAGAATGGGATGTTGCTCCCTTGGCACTCATGTGGACCATATGGAGAGAGGAATAGGAGAGCTTTTGAGGGCATAGAGAAAGATTTTGTTTATTTGAGAAATCGTCTCTTTGCTCTTATTTCTTTTTGGTGCATCCATGAGGTTCCCATAGGTTTAAAGTATTGGGTGACTTCGGTAGAAAATCATGTCATGCTGTGCGGTCCCTACTTTTTGGTATACTTCTTGTATACGGGTACTTTTCTGCCCTATTTATATGAAAAATTATTACTTGAGCTAAAAAATTGTTGTTGTTGTTTGTATTTGTCAAAGTTCACATAATTTGACTCTCAAGAAGCGAAACATGACAACTAATCTGGGACGGAGGAAATGTAATATATATACACATCTCTCTGGGCCAATGTGAATCGTTTGTTATTGATGCAACAATGAATTTGGATAGAAATCTAGCTAAGGACTAAGCTAAGCTAAAACTACACTAAAGAAAGCTAACAGATAATTTCATTGTTATACTCTAAAAATGGTTACAAAGCATTATATAAGGTCAACACCCTTACTAATTGATAGGGTGTAACTGAAACTATTACAAAGGTAATGGGGTAAATGTAGGGGAATTAAATTGGAAGAATGAAACTTATGGCCATCTTCTGCAAAACAACCCTTCCAACAATGATGAACAACTCAACATGCACCTACTACAACCCCATGAAGCTTATCATGATCGTATTCATGGCCTCTTCCAATTTAGATTGCAACAGTTATCCAAGCACTTATGGCTTCCCCTATATTTTTTTTAGCGCAGAAGTTATTGATTGAAGAGAGGCTCTAATTTTCAATGGAGAACTCTTAATTTGCCTTGGGAGACTAATTATTACAAAATGTTGGAATGAAATAAGTCCGTTTAGAAATATTATTTAGTCTCAAGAGAAAAGGAAAACTATTAGTTTTCCACTAGTAGAATCCATTCATCATATATTATAAGCTCATAACAGTGTTTCAAAAATTCTTGTACATACTTAGGTGTGACACTTTTTGTAATGATATTAACTGGGAAAGGGTAGCAAATTAGAAGAGAGAGAGGGGGGGACGAAAAAAAGAGATTCACTTGTGGTGGCCGTGTTGTGAAATTGTTTGCTTTGCTATCGTGAACCCATTTTGCTGCTGAGTAATTTGCCCTAGTAATGTTTGCTGGGACAGGATTCCAAATGGAAGCGGATAAAAGAGAAGAAATTGCTGCTTTATAGTGTAAAAGAGAATACTCGGAAATTCGGTCACATCCTCTATATTAAGGTGACATAGATTGGTATCCAAGTTATATAGATTACTTATACCTTTGAATTTTAAATCTCTGATAAGTTCCTCAAATATTGATTATCGAGGAAATGATAGATTACACATTCTGGCATGTTGTTTAACAAAGAAGTAATGTGGTTGGAAAGATGTATTGGACAATAGATACTAGAGCTTTGCCTCTTCAGAGTGTGGGAGAAGAAAAAAAGGCAGAATGTGTTATAATCCTTACACTTGCAATCTCCTTCTCCACTTATGTTCTTAAGGATTGTGGTTAAGCATTTGAAATGGGATTTCGTCAGCAATTGTTGTGCTCGATTACTCATGTCTAACCAGCTTTTGATTAGTTCATGTGTGAAAGTGAAAACTGAACTTAAGGAAAATGGCAGAGTAGTCCCCCCAGTGGGATCTGGGGAGGGTAGTGTGTGTGCAAACCTTATCCCACTACCTTTGTTTCTGAAGACCCTCGGCTCAAGGAAAGGTGAAAAAAGAAGCAGTAACGACAAGCAGACTTCTTTTTAAGTTTGATGAGTTAAAAAAACACTTCTTACACATCTTGTTCTTCCTTTTGTTGGTTACTTCAGTTAGTGTCTATTTCAGTGCTAAAGCCTCCTTCAGATAGCCATTAATTAGTAGTGTCAAATGGGTGGGTTGAATTAAGCTTGGGCAGGTTGAGAAATAGGTTGAAACCCCGCCCATATTTGTTGCAGGTAAAAAAGGGGTTGAGTGATGCATTATTTGGGTACTATATTTGAGTTTCAAAGGAAATCTGGTATATGGGAATTAGTAGTTAAAAATTTATTGTTTAAGCGAGTTGACGCTTTTATTCTCCCACAGAGAATGGTTAACAAAATAGATTGATTTGTTCTTTTCTTAAATCAGTTCTTCACAATTTTTATCTACTAACCGAGGAAGGTCTTAAGGTTGGTGTTGGTTTAGCAGGTAGCCCATTTTGCAGCTGGTGAAATATGGGTTGGACCATATTTGACTCATTCTAAAATATCACACACTCAAATATGGGCGAGTTGGGTGGGTTTATGGCATTTTTGCCACCGGTAGCCATCATTAATCTTTCATTTCTAACTTTTTCAGTAATATTTGACGATGGGTGGACTACCGCTAGAGAATACATCCTCAACAATATCCTTGTTGAAAGTACCAAAAGATCAGAAAGCCGCATCTACGATGCCTGATTCAAAGCCAAAAAAGAAGATTTGCTGTGCTTGCCCCGAAACTAAGAAGCTGAGGGATGAATGCATTGTGGAGCATGGTGAACCCGCGTGTGAGAAATGGATCGAAGCTCATCGTAAATGCCTTCGAGCTGAAGGCTTCAAAGTCTGAAATGGGTGAATAGAAGCAGACCTCTAAATGGACAAAGGAAGATACAATTCTTTTCGTAATGCCCAGTTTGTTTTTGGGACCATACAAGCTCAATTAGCTAAATGTTTACAGATCATTTATACAAAAGAATTTGTTCATCAGAATACAGGAATAAAGCTAGGGAATTGAATAATGGATTTGCTGGGGCAGGAAATGCAAGATAATTTTCTTCATTATTTGTATTGTGAATTACATTTCTTGATGTACATCGATCAATCCCGCCGCGTTCAAGTGATCGCCGTGAGCCGAGCTAGATTGGAGACCATGTTAATGATCGTTCGTAATCGCTCTATCATTGTATGTCATGTAGTTTTTGTTTTTGTACTTTTGTCGTCCCTCAGCCCCTCTCCGACCTTTATATGTCATTAGTAGGGTCAGTGGCATACCTCACTGAGCTATTGGTTGTGAAGCTATAGCGTTGATTTAACCAACCGTCCATCTTGGTGCCTTTTTACTGATTTGGCGGCTTCTTATCGTTAATTTGAGTTCACCTTGGCCCTTGCCTTAAGAGTTCGTTTTTTGTGTTTTACAAGATCCAAATGAAGAGCAAGACCTTTCCTTAGAGTTCTTATGAAGACTATGATGGCGCAGTTGTATAATAGGGCCCCTAAGTGCCAAAGATCAGTGATGTTCTCGTGATAAGTGTTACTTGATGATTGAAGGATCTATAGACTTGCATTAAAAGGGATGGAATTGCTTGATGATTGAAAGACTTATTGACTCGCATTTAAAAGGATGGAATTAGCCCTCGGAACAAATATAAAGAGCATTATTTGTGCATCAAATGCTTCTCCATACATGTTTCAACACTGCTTTGTTAAGAAACAGGCATTAGTTTCTCTTTTAATAGTAGTATTAGTGTGTTTGTTACATACATCACGGGTGAAGGAAAGGCAAGTATGAAACTAAAATGCTGTCTCACTTCTGATTTATTGAAAAATGAAGCTGAACCTTACATTGAACTGCTTTTTCTAAGCTTTTTTTTTCACGGTTGGTTTAGAAATATGATATATACTAATATACTCGAAAATCTTTAGCTGGATATAACCAAGTATATTTGCTTGAACAATTCAGTGCATAAACCTCTTATTACGTTACAAACAGAAAAAGCAAAGCGAATGTCCGAGAACAAAGACATTTGCTACAAACAAAAAGAGAATTGTAAGGTTTCAACTTTCAAGCAATCCTTCTCTCAAGCTATTATATTCGTATAGGTAAAAAGTTCCAACTCAACAGACGTTAAAATACTCACTTGACACCAAGAAACAAACAAAAAAGTACCAATAAACGAAGGATAAGCTATCGAATAAGCTCTAACAAATACCAACTAGATCGCCAATTACAGAACTGAGCTTCCAAAAGCTCAATAAACACCTCAAAATATTTCATGAATAGAAGAACCCCGTCACTGGGTGTATCCGGGAAAACGGCCCATGGAAAAATACAATGGACGCACAGGAAAACCACGGTTCTTACCTAAATTACTCCGGACCACACGCTCAAAATCGAACAATATCTTTAAGGCATTCAAAGAAATGTTCAATGTTGATCTTTTCTTTGCCATCATAGATGGCTTCTGCTGTCCCACCATGTTCACCCTGAGCAGCCATTTCAACAACCATGTATAGTTTCTTGATGGGCATCTATCACAAGACAACACAAACGAGAGTTATCAGTCACTTCCCAATCATGTGCTTGAAATTTTAATTTCTCAAGCAGCGCCAATATTAGAAGGCGATGAGACAAGTATGAACCACTGGTATAGGGAAAATCATGCATAACAGCATGCTGATTGGAAAGACAGGGAGCAGAGCCTTGAAACTTACGTCATTTAGTGCATCAGCAGCTAAATCAACGTCACTGCTTGAGAAGACATTAAGCTGTTGCAACACCTGCAAAGAACATCAAAACATCAATAATAGGGTCGTATAATAAAGGCGGTTTACGGACATCTCCAGTAATTGCACCAATGAATTAGAGTTAGTATAGAGCATAAGGAGAGAGACCGATGAGAAATTTTCTCAAATAACTAGAGCTCATTTGCCCCATTCTTTTTTTATGACGGTGGTCCGAGCCACAGCTTGCACACACCTCGACCATTCCACAGGTACCAGAAATTTTCTCAAATCACTAGCTCACTTGCTCCATTCTTGTTTGTTTTTGGGTGGCAGTAGTATCCGGCCAACCTGCACGCACCTCGACCATTCTACCGGGTACCTGCTACCCCACACAAACAGAGGTACCGGGTAACTCTCCCACCAAGGCTTGAGCAGATGGGAAGATATCGCCTAATGTTTTTTACCCACCTCATGTTTCTCCATCATTATTCTTCTTAATTCAGTCAAAAAGCAAAATGGATCCTCAAGACCTCAATAGATATATTGACAAATTAAATGGCATCAATGACAAAAGCCATTGTTTTGTTACAGCAGGGAGTTCACAAGCTACTGTTCAATAATCTTCTTGCTACAAGATCTTGGTCCGGTAGAATGTGAAGTCTATGTATAAAGGAGTTTATCGGCCACTAACACTGCACAACTTTATCCGGAATACATAACCATGTGTCCTCATTAAGCTTTTCCGCACCTACCTGGTCTACAAAAGTATAATGTATCTTCCTTTTTCCTTTCAAGAAATACTCTAGTCATATGACATCCAATATAAAAACTTGTTTGAAATTTCACTGCTCTTCGCAATCCAACCATTATTGTTTTGACTTGACATAATAGTACATACTTTTTCCTTTTCAATATAAATGTATTGACTCTTGATTTTAGATCTATGGAGTTATTCAACAGAAGGAACTTTCATGAAAAAACAGAAATCGTGGTAGTTTGGATGCCCTCTTACCTTCTTGGCATCTTCTGTCTTTAGTGTTGGAACATGGTATGTGACCGAGAAAGTATCAGAAAGACCAACTGAGTCCAAGAAATCCACCTCACTAGTAGTTCCAATCACAAGAATCTTTTTACCCTGTAACGTGAAACCAGTTGTAAGAATCATCAGCAAAAAGCAGTTGCATATCCAACCACAATGTAATTAAATCCAGCTCATAGAAAAGAAAAACGCCATCCCAACGTTTTGGGCGTTCTAGTTATTTTCTCCACAGCATAAAATCCGTGGGTGCTAATTTTCCTGTACCTTTTTTTTTTTTTTCTAGTGGCAGCAAAAAAACTGGAGAATTTCATGGGTTCAAGATGGAAATAGGAGAATTCTGTGCCCTCCCCCAACCCCACCCAAAAAAAAAAAAAATATTAAAAGTCAAGTAGTTGGGCACAGGATGGTTTTTTCTGTTCTCTCTCACCAAAGAGAAATCCAGATGGGTAGACAAACTGCTAATATATAGCTATGAGCATTGAGAGAGCAACTCTCTGAAGAATCATCCATTAAAATTGCATGCTGTCACTACTTTTTTACATACTTCTATTTCACAAAGGTTTAACCAACTTCCTTAAGCAAAAAGATTAACCAAGATAAGAGGGGCAAAAGCATGTACAATAGTTAAATCCTGTTATTCGAAAATATACAGGGACACCGATGCCTGAGGGGCAAAATTGGGGGACAGGGATCACATTTCTTCTGAGCATCACCACAGAAGTAAGTTCCAGATAACTTTAATACACCTAAAGTTTTTTATACATGTCCATGAGCTGCCTTCCAAACCCCACGCTCAAAGGGGATGGAAAAAAAAGCAAACAGGAAATCATGAGTTCCAAATGAGCATCTTAAAATACAATACCGAGCAATTATGAAGAAATACCTTCGGGGGAAGCCGTCTAAGGAGCACCATCAGCGTTTGAGAAATCAAATTTGAAAATCGAGGGCCAATGGCAACATATTCCAGAAGTCTGCAGGGGTTGCATGATAAACACATAACAATGCATTTAAAGGCTATTTATTGCAACATATTCCAGAAGTTTGCAAAGGTACATGTGTGATAAACACATATTAATGCATTGAAGGCTATTTATCAGGAAGTTACCTTTCAATCCCATCAAGGACGACTATACTAAGTGGTGACTTGTATGCATCCTCAAATACCTACAACATAAAATCACAAGACATAGTTATACGCAAAAAATTACATGGGTGTATATAAAGTCAGGCTATATTCTAGCTGATCATACTAAAGTAATGCACAAGTTTCATGTGTGTACCTTGACTATCTGAGCACATTTGCTGCTTTCACTGAGCCCAATCATAGTTTCAGCAGAAATCTAACAATTCAGAGGGGAAAGAGGCAATAAGAGATGGGTTTAATAGTGAGCATTTATAATTAATCTCCAGAAACTGTCCAAGTTCCCAATGGCTTAATAAACTTACTATCTTGACATAGGGAAAATCACTTTGAATTCCAACTGTTGCTGCCATTGCAGTCTTGCCACTGTCCATGGAAAGAAACGACTCAAGATAAATGACCACATAAAAAACAAGAATAGCACAAGCTTCTACCTTCCACTTGGGCCTTCCAGAAGACAAGTAATGAGGGGGCTCCCCCTGCTGACTTTAACTTGTTCTGCCAAAAGCATAGTTCTTCTGTAAATGTGTTGATGTCTTTCACCACAGTCCACAATGCCATTAAGTCTGAAAATTGTTGAGACGTAAAGTCACCTCCATGCAGCAAATTAAGCAATGTTTTACGGGCCTTAAACTAGACTACAGTACTGACGAATTTATTCAATATCCGGTTATCATTTTTTAGCTCATCTACAAGCTTCAACAGACTAGTTTCTTCACTTAAGCTGCCAATAGCACATATACTTCCCTCAACTACTGAACTTTGAGTCTCTCCTGCCCTAAGCTCTTCATACTGACCTCCAATTAATACACAGGAGACAAATGCATTTAATGATACCTAGTATTTCCCTTCTTCAGGAAAAAGTTTTACTGAAGTTTTTTCATTTTGTCAAGTAAATCTACTTTGCAACTTCATATAACTTGTCCCTCCAAAGTTCTTTAAGAACACAAACTCAGTAATACTACAACTCTTCTTTTCAAGCCCAGCAGTCCTACAAGCATTTGATGAGATTTCCGCCTTGAGAAAAATAGAACTGACCAATTTTGAAAATAGATATTGTCCTTCATAGTTTCAAGAAATAGTACCAATCGGTTGTGCACTGAGAACAGGAAAACTAACCTGCACCGCTCAAGGTCATCAGTGGAAGCACCAAACGCAGGTCTTACTTCATTAAGGGCATGCAAAAAGTCTTCCATAGTGACTTTTATACTCTCCTCGTCCACTGGTTTGGTAAGATCGTCCATGCTTAGTTGCCTGTTCAATGCATAGGATACTGCACTTTTGACTACACCTTCAAGCTCGGCACCACTATAATTCTTCGACCGTGCAGCTGCACGCAAAGGAAAATGGGGGGAAAAACTCTGAGAATTCTATGTAACCAGTGTAGGTTAGTAGACAAAGCAAAGGGACAGAGAGTAACTCTCAGAAGTGATAGGGGAACACCTTCAGTTCAACATTATATCTTTTGATTTGATGAAGTGTGTGACCATCTTATCTAAAAGCTTAAGTTATTACAACTAACACACATAACGAAGTGTTAGAAGTGTGAAAAGCTAAGTAGTTACGGAGAACACACTTTTAATTAGTTATATCATGTCTCAACAGAGTTGATAAACAATCAAGTTGAATTAAGGATATAACAGGATTTTAAGACTATCATCATGTACTCTAAAAAGACCATAAAAGAAAAGCCAGCATAACATGCTAGTAGTGGTGACTACATACCAAGTTCTTGCAAGTCCACGTCAGGAGAAAGAAAGGAATTCTCTTTCATCTTGTTTGTATGAATCTGCAGGATTTGTAGTCGACCATTTTCATCCGGAAGGCTAATCTCCACTTGGACTTCTAGTCGTCCTGGCCTATATCAATGGTCATATTTTGATAATGCACCATAAAAGATTACTTAATCACTAAAGAAATACTAGAAAAAACAGATTTGTGTCAACTTCGATGATAAGTAAGGCAAAAATGATAACAGAGACCGCTGTTACCTCATAAGTGCTTCGTCAAGCAGATCTTTCCTATTTGTCATTCCAATAAGCAAAACATTATTCAGAGATTCCACCCCATCTATCTAAACAGCAAGAAACAATCAACCAGCTTGAATCAATAACTGGTAAAAGCATTCTACAATTGTCATATAGCGAATCTAACCTCAGCTAACATGACTAGAAATTGTTGCACATACCTTAGTGAGGAGCTGGTTAACAATGCTATCATGTACACCAGTTCCATCTCTAGTTGATCCTCTAGACTGCATAACAAAAGCATCATATTGAGAAACTAAATCTACAGAATCAACCACATGGGGTATAATCAAAACATGAGTAATAATCTCAAAAATCAATTATTCTTGATTCCACGAGGTCCCACCTTACAGATTGCATCAATCTCATCAAAAATGATAACATGCAGTTCACTCTGGTCACCTAGAAAGACAAAAATGGGGGATTAAAGTACAAGTTTAGAACTCAAAATACTCATTGCCATGATAGCTTCCTTACCTTTGGATTTCTGGTCTGCCTCAGCATCAGCAAACAAATCCCTCACATTTTTTTCAGTTTCACCCACGAACTTGCTTAACACTTCAGGTCCATTGACAATCTACAGTTTACATTCACCAACAGGGAAAAACAATAAGCAGATGGGCAACCAAGGTTGTATTAGCAACAAATAATTCAATACTGAATTTTGCTTAAACAGCTTTGTAAACATATGATGAGCTTTCCTCATTAAAAAAGGAACATATGATGAGCTTAACAAAAAAGCTATTTAAGTAATCCGATCGCATTATATAGAAAAAGAACTGTTCTATGTACAAAAACAAGACGGGAAATAAAAGAATCACATATCTTCACATGGAAACATGTGACAGACTTGACAGTTTATCATCTTTAGTTGCAGATGATTGCAGCAAAGTGCAAAGGGAACTATACCTTCTTTTTTTTTTTTCTTTTTTTCTTTTTTTTTCAAAAGGCAGCTATTTTGTGGATTGAAATTTGAGAGCGAAGTTACGAATAAGTAGTGTCCATCCATCACTACTCTCCATTTCAGTCTTAAAAAGAATAGTGGTGTCCAATCATTTGATGAGATATAAAAGACTGGAATTATCCACGAAACGAAAAGCAAAACCGAAGCTTTTAATACGAGGCCATGTGCATTAATACCCACACCAGTTTCTTGACTTCTTCCTTAATGAGTTCATGACTGTCGAAAGCTCGTATCCATCTGTGTATTCTGTTCATGCTAAGCATCATCTGCTGTTAATAAACGCAGGATGACCGATTCTCTCCAGTAGTAAACTAACCACGTACAGGATTGGTGGACAAGTCATTACAAGATCCTATATTTCCACCTTAAGTTGAAAAGGTGCATGTGTAAAAATTTCTTCATATGCTCACAGCATAGTACATATAGTTTGTAAAAAGCTAAATTGTAAAGCACTTATCGCTCCGTTCTTCAGGCAGATCATTAAATGCATTCCTTGAAGATTATGTGCATTTAAATTAGATCTAATGTTGTCGACAGGTGACAGCCAAAAAAAAAAATTATCTTATTGAAATGGGAGAGGAATGTTACACTCCTAATGCACTAACTTAGAGGGATAACGGGTGTAAAGCCAAGGTGACGAGAGCAGCCAGCTGAAATTACAACTACTGACTTATATTGAAATGCTGAAGCAATTCAAATCACACAATTGGAAGAAAAAGGCCATGTCATTTTTTCAAAATAAAATTTTGAGATGTAGAAGAACATATAAAACTTGATAGGCATATGAGATCATACTACAATTCATGCAATGCCTCAGTTATAGCATTGGCTCCAAGGAAAAAGGGAGCTATTGAGCTGAGAGACTACAGGCAAATCAATCTCACTTTCTAGCTAGAAGACTACAGCAAGTGATAAATAACCTGGTTTGCTGCCACCAGAATGCTTCATTCATAACAGGAAAATCAATGATGCCTCTCTTATTGCCAATGGGGTTGTAGACTGGAGACTCAAGAGTGGGAAACCTGGAATAATCAGCAAATTGGACATTGAGAAAGCTTTGACCAATTGAGTTGGTCATTTCTCCTATCAATGCTAAACGAAGATCGTTTTTGGTGATAGGTTGTTAAGGTGGATCAACTACAGCACATCCACTGTGAAATTCTTAGTGCTGGTTAATAGGTCCCCAGTGGGGTTCTTTTCACCTCAGAAAGGAATCAGGCAGGGTGATTCTCTCTCACCCTTTCTATTCATTCTGGCTATGGAGGGATTCAACAAAATGATTGAAAAGGCAAATCAGATACAGTGGTTAAAGGGGTTTGATATAGGCAGCGATCTTGGAAACTCAACCTCCATCTCACATCTACTCTCCGCAGATGAAACTCTGATTTTTGTGGTGCATCCCAAGTCCAAACCTGAATCGTACCCTCCTAATTTTTGAAGCCCTATCTGATCTCCACAACAACATGTTGAAGAGTAGCATACCCAGTTAATGCAGTATCAAACTTAATGGAGCTGGCTGGAATTCTAGGCTGCAACACTGATTTATTCTACTACATACTTGGGCTTACCTCTAGGTTCAAAGTACAAATCAACTGAAGCATGGAATGGGGTCATTGAAAAGTCTGAAAATAGGCTTGCCACTCGGCAAAGGCAATATTTGTCCATGGGAGGCACACTGACTCTTAGTGTGATGGATAGTATCCCAACCTACTACATGTCACTCTTCTCAATCCCCTGTAAAGTGCTCAAACAAATTGACAAGTTGAGGAGGGATTTCCTTTGGGAAGGCAACAACATCACTCCAAAGTTCCATCTAGTAAAGTGGGCAAAAGTGACTAAACCTAAAGCGCTTGGGGGTTTAGGTATCAAGAACCTTGTTGTACACAACAAAAGCATGTTGCTGAAATGGTTATGAGGTGTAGTCAGGCCACAAGATTTTTATGATTTATGGAAGGTGGTTGTGAGGGCACATGGCAACCAGTGTCATTGGTGCACAAATCAGAAAACCCTCATGCTATAGGCCCCTGGAAGTTTATCTTTATCAGCAAATTCTGGAGTGAATTCTCCCAGAACATCTCATTCAAAGTGGGCAATGCTAGTCAGGTCAAATTTTGGAAGGACAAAAGGCTTGGAAGCTCAACCCTAATAGCTGAATTTCCCAACCTCTACAAGCTAATCAGGGACTCTGAGTCTCTCATTTCACAGCACTGGGAAGGCAACAGCTGGAACCTGCATTTCAGGAGGAATGTAAATGATTGGGAATATGACGAAATGATGGGAATGTTGGCTAAAATTGGGGCACACAGTGGATACTCAAGCAATAGATAGCTTGAGATGGGGTAATGCTAGTGATGGAACATATGCAGTGAAGAGAGGCTACTCACATTTGCATGCTCAGAATGATCTTATCAGCAACTGGCCTTGGAAATTAATATAGGGGACTAAACTGCCAACGAAAGTTAGATATTTCACTTGGTTGGCACTCAATGAAGCATGCCTGACATAGGACAACCTCATCAAAGAGATCCCCCAACAGGTCTTACACGTGCAGGCAAAGTGCAGAAACAGTCATCCACCTTTTTGTACACTGTCCAGTGGCGTTTGACATTTGGTGTCTGTTCTACTCTATTCTGGGGCTCTGCTAGGTTATGCCTTATAGTAATAAAGAAGCTGTGGAAGTTTGGTGCTCAAGGAAAGTTGGAAAATCCATCAAGAAAATCTGGAATTTGATTCCAGCTTGCATATTTTGGGTGGTATGGAAAGAAAGGAGCAGCAGATATTTTGATGGTTTATCAACTTCTATTTTTGTTCTCAAGACTCGGTGTTTTTTGCTCCTCTATAGCTGGTAAAACATATCCCCTGAGCCTTTTCTGGATTTGGTAGCTCCTTAGAACTATAGCTAGTATGTTATGGACCTCGCTTACATCTTTTATTAATTGTTGCACATTTTTGTTGTTTTTCTTTGCACCTACTTGATGCCATCAATGAAATTATTTAATCATAAAAAAAAAAATTCCAAATTCCCAACCTGAGGAGTACTTCAAGACACTTCCAACTTTATCCGAGTAATGTGTTTTAAGATTACGTAATATCATGAAAGACAACAATGTTCCCCAGAATGTTATCATTTGGTCACAATGAAGGCAAACTGATAATAAAACGTGAAATCCCCTTTCAGTCAAGGGGAATGTGCGCTATCAAGGATAACGGAGGAGAAGCAGGAAGAAGTCCTAGTGCCAAGTTTATAGAGTGACAATGACTGATTACATCAGACCATATTTTTATTAGTAACCATTTTAGAGGAAGAGTAGACGAGAATAAGAAGTAAAGGGGATAAATCCTACACTATGGTGAGCGTGCAAGGAAACATAGTACTTCAGCGACACATGCAGGGAAAAACACTAGCAAAAAGACAAACATTTTGGAAAAGAATAACCAACCAGGAAAGACAAATTCACATACCTGTGAGAAAAGAAATGACATGTACGGTGTAACTTCCAGAACAACAACGATAATATCGAAAGAATTACTTCTAGAGCTTCAATGGGCCTACCTTTGGATCCTTTCCATTTAGCATTTTTCCAATCTGCCGAGCCATTAGAGTCTTCCCTGTACCAGGAGGTCCAAAGAGCAGCATTCCCTTAACATGCTTGATACCAAGCCTGAAAGCAGTTTCATCCCAAAGCCAAGGCCAAGTGAGGAAGTAATTTTACTACATAATTTCTTCAAGAAATAAACTCAAGTTCTCATGAAAACAAAAGGAAATTTTGTTATTCAGCAAGAACTCTCCATACTTGCTTGTCACATGTGGAGGGAAAACCCTGGAAGCAAAAGCTCTTCGAAATATATCAGCAAACTCTGCGCCCAGACCACCTATACCCAATGATTGAAGATTGAATTCTTTCTGCCTAAAGATGCTGCTGCTAGCAGCTTCACGCTGGTTGATAATCTGTATTGAAGTCAGTTGCAGCAAAAATCAAATCAAAAAGAACTCCAGTAAACATAAGGGAAGCCATTTTCTTTGGCAACTTTTAGCCACTGGTATATCACTTAAAGACAGAAGTAACCTTTATTCCGCTGGAGTTTGCAGCTTCAAATATAATGTATGTGTCAGCTGAAATCATCCCTCTTTCGATATTAGATTTTTCTTGACCCTCCAAGGTAGCTTGATTGACAGTGAATATATAACCACTGCCAAGGTACTCAAATGTCACCTTTTGCCCAGTTGTCATAATCTGCATAGGTAAAGTTAATAATCCAAACATAAGTTACTTTCATCAGAACTATAGAGGAACATCTACTGCAACTTAATGGTAAGCCCGGGACTAGAGGTTAGAACAGCCACTTTATATCATCTTCTTATACAGTATCAATTACAGGTAACATCATACTGGAGACGCCAATATATAAACTGCCAAGTGATTCACCAGCTATAATGTACATCGACACCTCTAAGATCCTCTTAAACCCTGCTCTAATCGACTAAACAAGAACCAACTATAGCAGAGTTAGCAAGATAATTTCTTGAATATCATAAGGCAATCCAAGTTTACTACTAGACCACACTTGTAAACTTTTAACATGTGTCTACCAGTGCAAAATGTGTTTACTAAAGGTTGACTCTGATACCATGTGAAAAAATGTGAACATCCAATCCAAATCTTAAGGCTTGGAGTAGTCCAGATCCTATAAACCCCTTCGAAAGCAATTACACACCCCATGTGGGGCAAATATATAATTGATCAGCTACAAAGAAAATCTCATGCCACATTGTTATTGCGCATTGGTTTTCATATATTGATTCCAACTGACACCCCAAGGCATTTCAATATGTATCTTGGCTATTGAAGCAGATAATAGACATGTACTTTGCAAAATGAATAAGTACAGCCAAGCTGCTCATTTATAAGTCAGTCATCTTCCTCAGTAGTCTCTATGGCAATGATTTCATAGATAGAAGTAGTCAGCACAGAGGGGAGCATATTCATAATATGTTAAATTGATTACAAGAAAAATAAAACAAATAGACTACGTTTAATTTTCATTGTTTGATTTCGAGGCGCTATTCAGCCTTATCTCCCAAAATTTTAGAGAAAGGAAACTGACATATGACAATCATTCTTGAAAGTACAGATTTGAAGAACCACACCATATGTGTTGCACAATAAGCTTTGTCAGGTACAAGATAATAAGAGAACAGAAATCATTAAGAGGTGGAAGGGGGATAGCGCCTTCACCTGATTGGCAAATCTCTTGCGAACTAGGTTAGCCAAAGGAACTGCATCCACCTACAAAAAGACATATCTTGGTAAACTTGCAATGTCTACAGCAAAAGAAGCGTTTGTAAGTAGAGTACTCCTGATGCCTAAGCCTAAAAGAAAACCAGCTAAAATAGAAGATGGATACAACCAAAATACACCATAACAAAAATTGCAAAAGATCTGCATCCTCTAAATACCAGAGTTGCTATGTTATCTGAAAAATATGGTAAAATCAAAATTTTACCAGAACTGTTGTTAAATGCTCGCTTAATAAGCCCTGAAGTTCGGTGAGCCCAGGTTGAGCGCTTCACCTCGCTTAATTGGCGCTTTAGTGTAGGAATCAAGGTGTTAAGGTGTGTGCACCTTCACCAACGAGTTCTGCCTTTAAGGGCACAACACCATGTATATAGTTCTACAATAGCTTTTCCATTCTTTTGTCCAAATAATTCTTATTTGTGTTTATAGTTACATTTTCTTGCATTACATTTCTATTTTTTATTTTCCCCCTAGGCGGGTTTCTTCGCTAAAGCCCACGCTTTAATCGCGCTTTGCGCTTAAAGATCTAACACACTTGGAGCTTTTTTGCACTTATTGCTTTTGACTACTCTAACAAGAAGAATTTAACTCATTCAAAGGGAATAGAGTCATTGCATGGCACACTAGACATTGGCGAATATAAAAAAACTTATGCTGAGACACAGGACAGTTTACCTGCTCATCTTTGGTCCCTTTTTTCACAAACTCCAAGTCAAGGGTAAGTAAAGCAAGGTTGAAGTCTTCAGGTGGAACAAATCTGCAATTTGAACAGTGAAAGCACTAATTAACTGATGTTATGGAAAAACTAGACCACTGTAAGCAATAATATCTGAATAATCCTGCCGAACCTGCTAACGGATATAGCGTCTCCAGTGGAAACTTTGGCATAGCGTCTTTGAATTGCATTAAGACCAAGCTGACCGCTAAGAATGCCTTCGTGGGCAGTGTTTCACAGTTAAGGCAACCCCATAGTGTATTATCTTCATAAAATGCTACAGAGTGAATAGAATACAAAATGGAAATTTTAAAGAAAGACAAACAATAGATCACAAACTCCTTAAGCTTGTCGGAATTTGCTCATTAGCATTTGCTATTTCACCGCCTTTCTTATCATTGAAATTCAAAAGGATATGCGATAGTGAAAACAAAAGCAAATACGCAAACTAACAAGGATCAGCCTATTAAATTCAGTAATTCTACAATTCATCAAAGTTATACTAATTTTACGCCTTCAACCTACTAAACTCGCACATGCTCATCAGTTCAAAGAGACAAAAAAAGTCAAAAAATCACAAATTTTTGCTCGATTAGGAATACGAACAGTAATAATTGAAATTCAAAAGGATCGGCCTATTGAATTCAGTATTTCTAAAATTCATCAAAGTTAACTAATTTTACACCTTCAACCTACTAAACTCACATATGTTCATCAGTTCAAACAGCAAAAAAAAAAAAAAAAAGAGTGAAATGTGCGCATCATTTTTGCTCGATCAGTAATAAAAACAGTAACGATATCATAAAATCTCGAATTTTGCTCGATTAGGAATAAAAACAGTAATGATATCATATAATCGCACAAATTTGCTCAATTAAGAACGAAAACAGTAACGATCGAAATTATAAAAAAAAAAATATATATATATATATATATGCAAGAGTAAGGTGAAATACGCATCATAAAAATCACAAAATTTGCTCGATAACGAACAAAAACAATAAAATCGCACAAATTTGCTCGATAAGAAACAAAAACAGTAAAATCGCACAAACTTACTCTATAAGGAACAAAAACAGTAAAAAAAGTGAAATGTGCGCATCATTTTTGCTCGATCAGCAATAAAAACAGTAACGATATCATAAAATCTCGAATTTTTGCTCGATTAGGAACAAAAACAGTAATGATATCATATAATCGCACAAATTTTGCTCGATTAAAAAAAAAAAAAAAAACAGTAATAATATAAATTTGAAAAAAGGATATGCTAAAGTGAGAACAAAAGCATCAGCAACAAGTGCATAAGCGTGTTTAGATCCAGGAACAAGGAAATCTCTTATATCTTTTGGTGAACAATACGCACAATTTGTATAAACCAGATCTTTTTCAGGAGTACTTGCTACTTTCATTGTCCTTGCTGCCATTTTTTTGAATCACAAATCTCAAAATACAAGAGATCAAATGAATATGAACTTTAATTTATATATAGAAAGTTTTTAAGAGATATATTTTGGTCTTTTGATGACTTAGCTATTAAGGGAAATGAAACTGGGTTGAATATCGGAATGACCCGACCCGAAATACAAAATCTGGAGTTTTAGTAGCCGTTTGGCCATAAAAATTATTCACTTTTTTCTGGAAATTTTTTTCCACTTTTTTTACTTTTAGGCGTTTGGCCATAAATATTCAGAATATAATTTCGGAGTTGTATTCCGGAATATCAAAAATTTAAAAAAAATTGTTTTTTAAAAAAATTTCACTTTTTTACACTACATTGCACCAAAGACTACAATTTTAAAAACTATGGTCAAACACAACTCCAACTCCAACTTCAAAAATTTCAAAAAAAGTGAATTTATTCTTTATATTTATGGCCAAACGGCACCTTAGATCAACTAGACTATAATTATTAGGAGAATTTGTAGTTTAGTTCGTTAACTTATGGCGAGCGTTTGATTCCTCCACCTTATAATTTATATAGAAGAGATCAAATGAATATGAACTTGAATTACTTTACTTTACTACCATTTAGAAGAGGGAGTTTGGGGCACTTTTTCATCGTCGGTTGTGGACCCCCCATAAAAAAAAAAAAAAATTGGGGCCCCATATTAATCAAGCCCTAAAAAAAAAAAATTGTAAAAAAAAAATGTGGGCCCCATATTAAACTTTAAAAAAAATTGTGGGCCCCATATTAAACAACATCAAGTATTAACAAAAAGTGGAACCCACCACATCCAAAATCATGGAAAAAAATAGTGGACCCCATATTAACAAAATCAACGCAATAAAAAAGTGACCCATATTAACAAAATCAAAACGATATTGAAAAAAAAAAAGTGAATCCCATATTTAAAAAACAAACAACGTTAAAAAAATGTGGGCCTCATATTAAACACGATGCGTATTCGTAGCAAATACTAATATAATAAAGTTTTAAATACGTATAGACAAACTATGATATTATATTAATCGTGTTTTAAACATGAAGTATCATATTGACAAAATTACTACTATATAGAAAGGTGGGGTTGGGCACTTTTTCGTCGTCCGTTTGTGGGCCCAAAAAAATTGTGGGCCCACATATTTTAAACAACTACTAATATTTTAAAAAAAATATATGGGCCCACATATTTTAAACAACTGCTAATATTTAAAAACAACTACTAATATTTAAAAAAAAAAAAAATGTGGCCCACATATTTTAAACAACTACTAATATTTAAAAAAAATTGTGGGTCCCATATTAAACACCAACCAGTAATTAAAAAAAAAAAAGAGAAGAAAAACAAGTGGAACCCACCACATCCAAACTCACAAGAAAAAAAAGTGGATCCCGTATTAACAAAATTAAGCAATATAAAAAAAAAAGTGAATCTCATATTAAAAAAACACAACAACATACTTAAAATACAAAAATGCTTAGAAAATCAAACAATTAAATCAATAATGATGGATTTATTGTCACGTACGTATCAACCCATTAGTGAGAGCAAATGAAATTATTATGACAACAACATACTTAAAATACTTATATATATATATATAAAATAGTGGAACCCACCATCTCCAAACTCACGGGAAAAAAATGGACCCTTATATTGACAAAATCAAGAATATAAAAAAATAATAAAAAAGTGAGTCCCATATTAAAAAAACAAACAATGTCAAAAAAAAAAAAAATTACGGACTTTGTAGCCCGTAGCAAACACTAATATAATAAAGGTTTAGATAGGAAGCACAAATTGATATTATATTAATCGTGTTTTAACATGTCTCTCTCTATATATATGCATAAAAATAGTATAAACTAATAATGTCCAAAAGGGTGGGCCCCATACTAAATAACACCAAGCAATATAAAAAAAAAAACATATAAAGCATGGGTTTAGACTCATGCTTCATCGTCCGTTGTCCTTAAAAAAAAAAGTGGGCCCCATACTAAATAACACCGAGCAATTAAAAAAAAAAAGGAAGAAAAAAAAAATTAGAACTCACCATCTCCAAACTCATGAGAAAAAATAAAGTGGACCCCATATTAATAAAATCAAGCAATATTAAAAAAAAAAAATTGAACCCCATATTAAAAAAAAATATTAAAAAAAAGTACGGACTTTTTATTCGTAGCAAACACTAATATAATAAAGTTTTAGATACAGAAGGCTTCTAATGTTATATTAGTCGTGTTTTAACATAATATATGTATATATATTATATGCATAAAAAATAGTAAAACTAATAATGTCAAAAAAAAAAAAGTGCACCCCATAAAGGGTGGACCCCATACTAAACAACATCAAGTAATATATATAAAAAATAAAAAAAATAAAAAAGTGGAACCCACCATCTCCAAACTCACGATAAAAAAAAGTGAACCCCATATTAACAAAATCAAGAATATAAAAAAAAGTGAACCCCATAGTAAAAAAAAATAATGTAAAAAAAAAAAGAGCAGACTTTGTATTCGTCGTAAATACTAATATAATAAAGTTTTAGATACGGAGTACAAACTACAATGTTATATTAATCGTGTTTTGAACATAGTATATATATATATATATATATATATAGTGCAAATTAATAATGTCCAAAAAAAAAAATGCACCCCATATTAAAAAATCAAACAACATTCATTTAATTTCCAAAGTATCTCATTGAGTCAATAATGATGGATTCTATACACGTGCGTATCAATCCATTAGTGGGAGCAAATGAAATTGCTTTTCTTCAAAAGGTTAGGTAGTCAAATCATACAATTTTCTTTCTTTTTTTATATCAAATTTCGAGATCTAATCTAGCTATTAAAGCCGATTTGTATTTGCTATTCCACATGTCATTTATTTGTTATGTTTACTAAAATAAATATACTTAAAATATTTATATTTTAAAATAAGATAAAATTTAATTACTTTTTTATTTTTATTCTTACCCCAATAAATGTGAAAAGAGATTAATGTCGTAGAAAAATATATATCAAATGGAAATAAAAAATAATGAATAAGGTAAATTAGTCAAATTATAGTTCTAATCGACGTTTTCTTAAAAAACCATGCAAAAAGACAACATGACAAGTAAAATAAATTCCTAATATTTACTAAAAATTAAAAAATAGTATTTCTTCGTTTAAATAGAAAATCAATTTCTACTTTGTTTTGTTTTAAACATGTAAAATTAATTTAATAATTTAAATTAGAACTATCCAAATCAAAATTTGATAAAAAATAATAAGTATTTTACACTTTTAAATTAATCGAATTAAAATTAAAAGTATCAATGATCTTAAATATTCTTTATTGTTTTATCTCAAAAGAGAGGAAAATAGTTTCTTTTTAAATAAGTCTTCTCTTTTAAAAAATATTAATAAATTTGCCGATTTTGTATTCGTAGCAACCATTAATATAATAAAATTTTAGATACGGAGCACAAACTACAATGTTATATTAATCGTGCTTTGAACATAATATATATATATATATATATATATATATATATATATATATATAATCACCATTCAAAGACAACTATATACACATAGATGCACTATAATCTAAAGTGTTGGGCCCGTGCGCAGCACGGGCATAGACCGCTAGTTTATATAGAAATTTTAAGGGATATATTTTGGTCTTTTGATGACTTAGCTATCAAGGTGCCAAAAAAAAAAAAAAAAAAAAAGACCCGGCCGAAATACAAAATCGAGCTCGGTGGTAAAGCACCACCCACGACCCAGGAGTCTGGAGTTCGAGTCACACTGGAGGAAGTGTGAAACACTATAAATCCTCCTAAATGGGTGGGGAAAAAAAAAAAAAAAAAAAAAAAAAAATCAGGAGTTTTTGAGAGAATCAACCTCAAAATTCTACATTCTAGTTTTAGCCATATAATGCTCAGCGTGAATTAGAAAGTCCAACTATCGAGATTAACGAACATACACGTGAAGATACTACTACAGTGTATCTAATAAATATTATGACCAAAAAAAGTATTATCGAAATATAATAATGAAAAATAACTTCCGCCAAAGTAAATAACTTTATTTTCCTCCTTTCACCCAAAAATATTTACTAACAACCAATATAATAAAATAATTTACTTTTATAAAAGATATGGTCGAATTTCTCTATAACAACGACTATTATAACAACATTTCGCTATAACGGTCAAGTTTTCATTGAAACCTATGCTTTTTTATCCTCCCTCCGCAATGGCACCATTCGGATTTGAACCGAGGGTGTTTTGGATGAACATAAATTTTTTAAAAAATTAAAATTTTATATGAAAACTACGTAAAAAAATCATAATTCACAATAATTTATGTGCATATATTAACTTTCGAACACCTCAATGCAAAAAATTAGAAGAAAGGAGTATATATATATAACATTTTTTTTTTTAAACGACACCATGTAGAGAAAATCTCATAATCAAAGCACCTCAGGGGTCCCTCCGTTCCAAAATATGGTGCACCATTCGGATTTTGATAGTTAAAATTCTTAATTTTGCGTCAATTGAGACATAAATTTTTTAAGTTTTTTAAAATTAAAATTTTATATTTGAAAACTACGTAAAAGGCATCATAATTCACAATAATTAACAATTTATAATATTTATAAGGCTATGAAAAAATCCCGATAAAAAAAAACTTGCTTGACTCTCAATATTCTAAAGGTGTCACATAATTGAGAAGAAAAAAATCAAAATCAAATAAAAATTAATCAAACCTAATAAAAAATTAAATAGTATATAACAACATTTCGTTATAATAGCAAAAAATATTCAAATAAATGACACCATGTAGAGATTTGATCATATCTCATAATTCAAAGCACCTCAGGGGTCATTTAGTAGCTAGTTTATCAAAGTTATTCATAGCTAAAATATTTTCTTAATTTATACACACATTTGATAAGGCGTTGTGTGAGTTTTATTCATGTATAAAATTCACCCTTCTCTTTCTTCCCTCGGTGTTTGGTTTTGCGATTTAGAAATCGATCCGTGAGATCTACTTATAACTAATACCTATATTATTCTTTGACGAACCGAATAACTATATATTATTTTATATAAAATAGAAGATGAAATAACTAATACATGAATAAATAAATCTATACATAAAATAATACTATATAAATTCTCTCATAATTAACCATTGTATTACTAACATCTGGATAGCTCTAACAGGCTACCTTAGGAGTTGAAATTATTATTATTATAATAAAAAATGACTTATGTCCAAAAGTGGACGGAGTCAACATTCATGTACAATCAAACACTGTAAAATAAGAAAATATCTTTCGTCCTACAAGCCATCGCTCTAAGAAAAAGCCAGTAATACTAGTGGGACCAATAAAGCTGTAGTGTAACGAATACGCTCTCTTATAGGGCTATTCATGATTTTGATTAAAATCAAAATCAAATCGAAAATTTAACTAAATTAAATAAAAGAATTAATATTTAATTTAATTTGATTTTAAATTTTAAAATTCGATAATATTTAATTTGTATTACGGTTCTATTAAAAAATAACTGAATAAATAACCGAACTATGCGTGATACATAGTTAAATTATATACATTTAAAATTTTATAATTATTTATATGTATAATATTAGTTTTTCAAAGTAATTATAAATATTTTATCAAAAACCTTTTAATCATTAATTTGATTTTTAATCTAGAAAAAGTATTTCACAGAAACTATTAAAAGATTGTTTATGTAAGGCCCATATTTTTAAGAATATGTCCAAGCCCATGTCTTTAAATCTTTTAACTCTTTTAAGTGTTAAGTGTAAACCTACTAACAAAAGCTCACATTAGAGTCTAATATCTTTAACTTAAATTTTTAGCCTTTCTTTGTCAGCCATTTGATTTTAAGTTGTTTTTTTTTCTTTTCGAATTTATACCTTTTTTTTCTTATCTGAATGGGTCCTAAACTTCTAATGTTTTTCATATGAAAAAGACAGAGGTTGTAGATTTGGACGTTCCTATAAAAGATACTTCAGTAACATCAGCATTTCTTTGCAACTCAAGCACATGATAATGCCCTAATACTTCTTCCGTGAGTAATCCTCCTAAAAAGCAGAAAAACACAATTCTTTGTAGTCGAGACCCTAGCCTTGGGGATAATGATAGAAAAACATTTGAAGTTTGGATCATCACACAAAGTTTTTCTAATAAAATGGGAGAATTGAGGGCAAAATGCAAGTACTGCCCCAAAGTTTAGGATCATTACACAAAATTTTTTTATTTCATATATTTTCATTTTCATTTTAGATAGTCTTTATGTGTAATTAATATGTATGTTTGTAACAATAACTAAAAGCTCGTATGCTCTACTTTATTTCGAGGTATGTGTATTAAGATTACAAAAATGGTGCAGCCACTACTAAGTTAGTTTTTAAGTTAGTTTTTAACTCTATATGTAATAGTTTAGCAACTTTGGGTAACCTAAGTACTAAACTATCACTAATAATGAAAATATTTCTATGATGTATGTTCCACCTTAAACTATAAATAAAAATTATCGTTTGAACAAAAAAAAAAGGCATGTCTTTTTCAACTTTTTAATGTTTTCCGATAAGTCTCATGGTACGTTTAGTCATAAATCGAAAAATCGAACCAAACCGACAATAACCAAACCGGTGGTTATTATTTTATTTGGTTTGGTTATGGTTTTAGACATTTAAAAACCGACTAAATTGGTTTAGTTATGATTTTAATCAATAACCGACCCAAACCGAACCATGAACACCCCTACTCTCTTCATCCAGGTTCAAATTATGAATATGGAAAAAGACTCGTTAGAGAGCACTCCGTGCTTCTCATCTCATTTAAATGAGCCATACGTGACACAAATTCAAATTAGACGAGCCTCAATAGGAATACCAAACATCGCGTGAGAAACTAAAAATAAAGATTAACACCAATAAAAATTATGGTGGGATGGATACGCTCTCTTCATCCAGGTTCAACTTCTGAATATGGAAAAAAAAATCTTTTTATTATAGAGCGTTTCGTTTCGTGCTTCTCATCTCAATTAAATGAGCCTTTCGCGATACGAATCTAAATCAGACGAGCCTCAACACAGATACCAAACACAAACTTGAGAAACTTAAAAAAAAAAAAAAAAAATATTAACACCAGGGGTGCGAAGGTGTGTGTGTACACTTAACCAGGCGGGAAGAATGAGTCATAAAGACAAGACACATTGCAACGAAAAAAGCACTACCCAAAATACACACACAATTTTTATAATATAATGTTTTAAATATAGAATCCACTGAAGAGACAGAAGATACTACTTAATCAATTTTGTGTGTTATATATATATAGAAGTTTGCAAACTGTGGAATTTAATTAGCTAGACCTAAAATCGCCAGCTACTCAATTCCCTGCAAAATCTCATCAATGGAGACACGATATGTCTCTCAAAATTCCAAGTAAATAACACAAAACTCACTTGATCATTTTATTTTCAAGAATTTTTTTTTTTTTTTACCCAGTTGATGATTTTTTTTAATAAAAGAATGTTTTAAGTATTTGGGGGTTTGTGATTTTGATATTAATGAATTCAAAGTACAAAATTGAGGATTTTGTTGTTTTTTTTAAGTGTTTGGGTATCTCTAATATTGATGGAATATTGTTACAAGTAAATACAATTGATCATTTTTCTTTTTCTTGTATTTATTTTCAAGAAAGTTTTTTTTTTTTTTTACCCAGTTGATGATTTTTTTTTAATAAAAGAATGTTTTAAGTATTTGGGGTTCTGTGATTTTGATGTTAATGAATTCAAAGTAAAGCAACAAAACATAAATGATTTTTTTTTTTTTAAAGTGTTTGGGTATCTCTGATATTGATGGTATATTGCTACAAGTAAATAGCACAAACTCAGTTGATCATTTTCTTTTCTTATCTTTATTTTCAAGAAAGTATTTGGTGTTTTTTTGTGATTCTTGATTGTACTGATTTCCAAGTGTAGAGGGTTCAATTTCTTGAAAAATTATTCTATGTTAATAGGGAAAAATGTTTTTTTTTTTTTTTTTTTTTTTTTGCATCTATATATATATATATATATAAAAGTTGTTGTATTCCCTTGTTATAAGAATCCTTGTTTTTTGGAATTCCTTACTCCTCTGTTAATATGAGTGTGTCGATGACTTCCAAGAATTCCAAGTAAATAGCACAAACTCAGTTGATCATTTTCTTTTCTTTAGCTTTAGTTTTTTCAGAAAGTATTATTTGTGATTTTTGACCATATTGATTTCCAAGTGAAAAGTGTAAAAGACAAACTAGTTGAATTTGGGGGGGGGGGGGTAGAGGGGTGCAAGGGGTTCAATTTTTTGAAAAATTCTAATATGTAAATAGGGAAAGAATGATTTTCTTTTGCATATGCTCCACCATTAATATGAGTGTGTTGATGATTGTGTTGTCTTTTTGAAAGGGAAAAGAACTCTTTTAAGTATTTTTTTTTTTAATTACATAGGGGGAAGCTGGGAAGGGGAAATAGGGGAGGGGATTACAACGTGGGGATTCGAACCCTCACTAACAAGGGAAAAGTTTAGGTACCCGACCAACTGAGCTAGTAGATCCCTACTTAAGTATTTTTTGGAGGTTTATGATTTGGTGGTATTGATTTTCAAGTGAATTACATATACCCAGTTGATGATTTTCTTTTAAGAATAGAATGTTCAAGTATTTGGGGGTCTGCGATTTTGATGTTATTGAATTCAAAGTACAGACTTGATGATTTTCTTGGTTTTTTAAGTGTTTGGATGTCTTTGATATTGGTGGTATATTGTTCCAAGTAAAACACAGACGAGTTGATCATTTTCTTGTTTTTGTCGTTATTTAAGTATTTGAGGCTTTGTGATTTGTGATGATATTATTGATGCACAGGAAAAGAGTATTTCCAGGTGGGAGTTCAATTGATGCTGAGGTAGTGGAAATCTCGCGACCTGCCAATTGGAGTTCGAAATCGAAGTCTCCTAAGCAAAAGGAGGTATAAAAATCTGTACTTTTTGTACCAAGGTCTTATCTCTTTGCAGTTTTTTTGTTTCTGAAGGGATTACTTACCTTTTGCTAGTGCGCTTTCAGCTATAATATATGTTAATGGCATCTTTGAATTATTCTTGCTGATACACATTTGACCTCAATGTACAGTTTACTGTCTTTTCTCGGCTTATTTAGTTTGATTTGAGAATTGTGCATGGCAGTACTGAAATGTGCATCCTCAAAGCTGATGGCTTTGTAGATAATTTATGTTTCTTTTTAGGGAAAGGGTCAAAAATACCCCTCTACTTTCTTTTATTAGCTAACTTTACCCTCCGTGATAAGTTGGGGCTATTTATGCCCCTGCCGTTATGAAACTTAACAAATATACCCATATAAGATAAACTACCCGATTTCTAAAAAATAACCCACACCCCTTGTTGAACCTGCCCCGGCCCACCTATTAAACTAAACCCGTACGAAATATATCCAAATCCTATCCATTTCTGGTGAGGGATTATTATTTCCTTTCCTTGTAGAGTCTATGGAGAGTGAAAATAAAGACTTGTAAGACGACGACTCTTCTTGAATCATTAATCCATTATTGTTATTGTTAATGTCGTCTTCCAGATCAATATTTTCGAATTCGTTATTGCTGTTTCTGCAGAAATGATATCTATGATCTGGAGGATAAATATATAGCTTGACACGCTTGAATTTGAAAGCTCGTTCACTTCTTCTTTTTTGTTTTGTTTCTGCGAATTGAACTCTGAGCACTTTGCAGATTCTTGGTTTGCTAATAAGCCTTCATTATGGATTGATATATTTAGATCAAATGTAACCTTCTTTATGCTACTGTTATTCAAATCTTCTTCCTCTGTCCCTGTTTTTTCAAGGATTTGAGTGAACGAAGACAGGCTAAATTGGAACTTAAAAATAAAAATAAAAATTCTTACTTGGGTTCTTCATGCTGAGCTTCTTCTTTCATTGTATTAATGGCTACAGAATTTTAACCATTTTTGTGGATCTCGATCAATTTCTTTCTGCTGATTTTATTCATCTCTTCTTCCTCACTATTCCTGTTTTTGAAGGATTTTAAGAGAATGAAGATACACAAAATTGAATCTTTTTCTTTTTGTCAGAAAAAAATCTTACTTGGATTCTTCAATGAGGTTAAACATTATGGAGGTGGGATAAGGTGGGGAGTGGGGATTCCAGGGTGGGATGGTCAAGGGGTAGGGTTTGGGTGTTGAGTGGGTTGGGAGGAGACAATGAACTTGGAAACTCACTTAAGGAACCATTTTTCTTTAGTTCCATTAGGGAAGTCATTTTCCTCATCCTTAAGGAACTTGTTTTCCTAGAAAAAATGTTTTCCAAAATATTTTGACCAACCAAACATGAGAAATTGAAAAACATACACCTTTATTCTCACCAAATTTCAGACTCTATTTTGCACCATAGTGAACACCTCTGAGTATGGAGTACTACTATTCCATTACATGTCGTTGATTTTCTCGGTAGAAATGAATTGTAGGATATTTGAAGGTATAACAGATTGTATTCCTCATATGAAAATCAGATTATTCAGAACTTAATACTGTTGAAACAGAAAGAATTTCGTAACCGATATGGGAGATATCTTGGGACTTATGGACTCCTTACAGAATTGGGAGAAGTATACCTCATTTATACTGGGAGTGGAAAATGTTCTTGTACAGTTGAGAGCTAATATTTAAATTCTGGTGCATCCACAAAATTCCTGTTAGCATATAGATGATTGGGGTCTTTTATAGAGAACCACATGCTTGCCTAGGCGTGTTTACTTTTTTTGTACCACTTCTATATTGGCGTTTTTCTCACATCAATAAATTATTATTTTATCACACCCCTTGGGGTACGGCCCTTCCCCTGACCCTACTAACGCGGGATGCTTTGTGCATCAAGCTGTCCGTTTAATGAGTATAAAGTGCCTAGGCATTTGCACCCAAAGGGTGTCGCCTAATAGTCAATGAAGCTAAAATGAACCATGGGAGGCCGGAGTTAAAAATCTATGCAGAGGCAAGATGCACAAAGTGATCTCTTCCATTTGTATAAATCTTGGACCGAGTTACTTGGTACTTTGTGCTGGTGAGAAGTAGTAGGTATTGGTAAATTAGTTAATGTGCGCACGAGTTGGCCTATACACCACCGTTATTTAAAAAAAATGCGAAGGCATTTACTTACATGATCTTGTACTGTTTTTTTAATATTTGTTTTTTGTAGAAGTTAATTTGAACTTATCTACACATTAGGTTGACATTTCGATAATCCTCTTCCTTTATGTGAGCAAAAACTAGGGATACCTGCATATATTGTTTTCTTTTCAACTGAAAAATGGTTTCTTTTTCCTAACTCAGAAATCTTTTGCCATGTATGAGTGCCTCTTCAGGAAAATAGAAAATTGACTTCTTTTGTGTTAATTGATTGTGTTTACGATTGTACGTATGCTTTTTAGTCCAAATTTGCTGGACATTCTGCTGGAAGTTTGGTTTTAATGGCAAGACAAGCATTGTTTTGTTGGCTTGAGTCTTTTTTCCTTGTAACTTTCTTGTTGGCCGTGATACTAGTGCTAATGTATTATTTGTAGGTTATTTTCCATGAAATAATAGATATTGATGTGGATGAAGATTGTAGTGATGTTAATCGTGTTGATGGAAATGTAGAATCTAGTGGCAAGGGAAAGGTAATCAGAGACTGCCAACGTGCTCTTGTCAAACTACTGGTTCTTCTCTTTTAGCCTGTTTGGCCAAGCTTCTAAAATCAACTTATTTTGTGAAGTGCTTTTCAAAAAAGTACTTTTGGTGAGAAGCAATTTGTGTTTGGCTAATTAATGCGAAAAACACTTTTGAGCACCAATTAGTGGTTGACCAAGCTTTTAAAAAATGTTTTCCAAAAAAGTACTTTTGGGGAGAAGCTACTTTTTTCAGCTTCTAAAGAACAGCTTCTGCTTCTACTACTCAAAAGCACTTTTTCTTCTCCTTAAAGTTTGGCCAAGCACCTCTACTTTGGAAAAAAAAGCACCCTTTTGAAGGACTTTTGAATTTGGAGAAGCTTGGCCAAGCACCTCTACTCTGAAACAAAAGAGCACTTTTTGAAGTAAAAAAAAGCACTTATAGCGTTGGAGAAGCTTGGCCAAACATGCTATTTGTCTGTCTTCTATGCTATCTCTTTTTTTGTGGGTCTAATTTTGTCAATTGCCTCTCTGGCAGGATATTTTGGTCGGTGGACCAGTAGATGGGGTTCAGTCGTCAAAGAACAACTGCCCTTCAGCATCTGATAATCCAATTGTGTTAGATGATTTTGGTTATGATGACTTACTGTATGACGACTCACTGTATGACGACTATTCTGTTTTGCAATCACATTTTGATTACATGGATATTCCCACTGGAGTTGAGGCTACAATCCCATGGATGTCGGGCCCCATCAAAGAACAAACGGTGTCAACCACTACCAGTACTTCAGGGAGAGTCGTTGGAAGTTCAAATGAGAAGAGTTTTGAGGGAGTAAATAGTTCAAAGATCCACTCATCCGGTGCTACAGCTACTTTGGATTGGCATAACCAATCTAAAATATATGAAGAGTCATTATCTCAATATGGAAAGAAAATAGGTTCATCCGATGCTACAGCCTCTTATGGTTGGGGCAACCAATCAATTCCCCCTAGTGGGTCTTATTTCTCAAAATACCCCATGGGACCCACTCCCATGTCTGATTGGACCAATGTATTACTTAATCAAACCACTCCGGTTTCATCTGAATTTACTCATGCATCAGGTTCTATGAACTATTTCCCTCAGAGTTTGCATAAAAGTGCAGCAACTGCAGCAAGTCCTTCAATTCCCTCGGGACAATTAGGTGAAACTCTGAAGAAATTCCGTCTTTTCAAAAAATTTGATACTGTTGATGATCATTCGGACCATCACTATTCTAAACAGGCTTCTTCAGGGAACCAGGTTAGTTTATCCTAAGGAAGATTTAAACTAACTTCAACTAGTTTTGGCTTCATCTTCTTATGATTCTATTGCAGCCTCCTAAGAATTGGGCCAAGAAAATACAGGAAGAATGGAAGATACTGGAGAAAGATCTGCCTGGTAAACAAGCGAAGTTTCACATGGTGTTATGATTTTTTTTTCATCGAGCCATGAAATTTTAACATACAAATCCTAGAAATTCTGTCTAGTCATGGAAGTCTGAAATGCTCGGCCTTCCATGCAGTTAAACACTTGTTTTTTGCAATTTTCTTAACCACACACTCATCTGGTCATCTTTTATTGAGCAGATACAATATTTGTCAGGGTGTACGAATCAAGAATGGATCTGTTAAGGGCAGTTATTATGGGAGCTGATGGGACTCCATATCATGATGGCCTTTTCTTCTTTGATGTTTTCTTTCCAAGCAATTATCCCAATGTTCCGCCGGTATGTGTCTGATTACTTTACTACTTTATCCTTTTCCGACCTTAACCCCTAACACCTCCCAACCTATTGTTTCTAGCTTGTGCACTACCATTCCTTTGGCCTTCGAATCAATCCTAATTTGTATAACTGTGGAAAAGTCTGCCTGAGTCTTCTTAACACTTGGAGTGGCAAAGGGAAGGAGAAATGGATGCCTCGTTCTTCTACTATGTTACAAGTTTTGGTATCCATACAGGGGCTGATATTAAATGCAAAGCCCTATTTCAATGAGCCAGGTCATGCAAGCTCGGAAGGGACAAAAAGAGGGGATGAAAGCTCACTGCGGTATAGTGAGAATACGTTCATTCTAAATCTGAAAACAATGGTCTTCTCCATGAGGCGGCCACCAAAGGTAACCATATTTTCTTAAATTGTTTGCCTGCTGTGTTCGTCAGTGGTTCTTGACCATCTATTTCCAAACAAATAGGTTCTTTTGTTATGCTTCAAATTATTTCTTGACTTCATTTACGCTTTTGTTCTAAATCAGAGAAAATGACAAAATGGTCCCTTACGTTTAAGGGTAGATTCAAAATAGTCCCTGAAGTATGCACTTAACAGTTTTGGTCCTGTAAATTCGCCAAAAGTTAACACTTTTAGTCTCCGTCAAATATTTACTCAACTGTTTGTTAGATTTGACGGGAAACTATGGAAAAAGGAAATTAGGGGAAATTCACATGTAGAGGTATAATTTTTGTAGTTTCTGCTATTTTTGATTTATTTCTAGAGTTTGGTGTAGTTTTTAAGGTGTAATTTTTGCTACTTTTTATATCTTTTTAGCGTCTCATGCAGTTTTTCATGTTGCATATTTTAGGATTTGACTTCTGGGTGTTTATCGTTAAATATTATTTTTTCCACTGTTTTCGTCAAATTTGACGAACATAAATTGTTAAATATTTGACGGAGAATAGAAGTGTTTAACTTTTAACTTAAAGGACCAAAGCCCTTAAGTGCATACTATGTTCATTTTCTCTTCTAAATCAACTACTAATTCCAATCGTGCTACTTGCTGCAGCATTTTGAGGATTTTGTAATAGGGCATTTCTTTCAAAGTGCTCAAGATATTCTCGTGGCGTGTAAAGCATACACGGAAGGTGCCCAAGTAGGTAGCCTTGTCCGGGGTGGTGTTCAGGACGTTGATGAGGGCGACAAAAGCTGCTCACCAACTTTCAAGGCTTCTTTAGCCGGGTTCATCAAGACAGTTATAGATACATTTAAAGAGATTGGTGCAAGGGATTGCGACAAATTTCTTCCCTTGGCACAGATAGGGACCGGAGGAGTAGTGCCAGTTGTTCCTGCGAACGCGAGCTATTATTATGGTTGACCCATATGAGAATGGTTGTAGAGAGATGCTGACATTGAATTTTTACAATAGATGGAATTGAGACTAATGTTGACCAACTAGTTCAATTTTAATTGGGTAAAATATGATATAGCTTTATACTAATGCTGTTTCCAGCTTTATTCAGATTCTTGTTTTTTTTGAGTTCTTAAACAGCATAAGGAGAGCTCTTTAGAGAATGATGAATGGTGTATTCATCTGATTTATGACATGTATAGATCCAGCTACTATAATTTATGTAGGCTTATTATTCCCGTTCTCTCTCTCTCTCTCTATCTCTCTCTGCATAATTATCTGTTATGCGAAATCGGCAGGGAGTACTTCCTCTTTAGTGGGCTTTTCCCGACACTAGAGGCATTTTTTTGCGCGGATTGCCCTTCTTTTGGGGTGGTTTTTAAATTTTGCCCCTCATACTTGTGGTCTTTAAATTTTGCTCCCCATTTTGCTGGTCTTTAATTTTTGCCCTTCGCGTTGCAACCCTGAGCTTCGCGCAGAAATCATGAGGTTCTGGGTTTGAACTCCCGTTCAAGCATAAATTAAAAAAAAAAATCGCAAGGTAAGGTTTGGGTCGCGTGTATGCAGGATCCGACATACACTTGTTAAGGAATAATCAAAGTTATGCCGGACTCGGCATACTCATGCCTCGTGGGCAGACTTGGCCTAAGTATGTCGGGTCTGGTATAACTTTGGTTATTCCTTAACAAGTGGGTCCGGCATACTTATGGGCAGACTTTTACTTAAGGCATAACTAAAAGTATACCCCATAAGACATAACTTTTCCTTAAGATATAGACTTTGCCTTATAAGACAAACTTTTAGTTATGCCTTAAGGAAAAGTTTCGCCTTATGGGGCATACTTTTAGTTATGCCTTATGGGGCAGACTTTTAGTTAAGGCATAACTAAAAGTATGCCCCTAAGGCGAAACTTTTCCTTAAGGCATAAACTTTGCCTTATAAGGTGGAACTTATAGTTATGCCGAGTCCGGCATAACTTTAGTTATTCCTTAAGGAAAAGTTCCGCCTTATGGGGCATACTTTTAGTTATATCTTATGGGCACACTTTTAATTAAGGCATAACTAAAAGTTTACCTTGAAAAGTAAAAATAAAATAAAAATATATGCCTCAAGGCAAAGTCTGCCCCCATCGGCAGACTTTTGATTAAACATAACTAAAATTCTGCCGGTGGGGGCATAGCGAAATTTAAACTCTGTCTTGCGATTTTTTTTTTTAATTTTTAACTGAGTGGGGGTTCGAACCTGGAACCCATGGGTTTTAGCCGAAGGACAAAATTTAAAGATTACAAATATGAGGGGCAAAATTTAAAGACCACCCTAAAAGAAGGGCAATTTTGTGAATTGCCCCACTAGAGGGGTCAAATGTGCGAGTCAATAAATGGGCGAATCATTAGGTGCCTAAATGTAACTTAGGCCGAGGGTCATAGTCCGACCCTCCAACTCTTATCAAAATTTTTTATGTGCGAGTTAATAAATGGGCGGATCATTACGTGCCTGAATGTTACTTAGGCCGAGGGTCATAGTCCGACCCTCCAACTCTTATCAATTTTTTTTTTTTCGTTTGATTTTTCTCTTATAATTTTGTTAATTACCTAATATTTTTTCTTCTATGGTAATATACAAGATATCGAATAAAGAAAACATATTAACCAAGTTTTACAGGGGTCAATTCGAGCGACATATATAGCTTGTCCAGGTTTTCGACGAACTAAAATTTAGGAGTTCAAATAAGTTGTGTTAATAAATGAATGGGTTATTAGTTCGATTAAACTTGGATGAGTTTTGTGAATTTATTTTTATGGATTAATATCTACCTTAATCAACAAAAATCTGAATTAGTAGGGCCTCAGAGCTAATATTGAATATCGAGTTAAATATTGGCCTACCCGTCAACTTTTATGAGTTAGTTTTGCTGTTATAATTTGAATGAATTAAGCAAATTATATTTTTATAATACCAACATTACTAATATACTCTATTGAGCTTATACACTCTGCCAAACAACTCCTTACACACGACGTGAATCTGAACTGATAAGGACTTCAAATTGGTATAAGAGGGAAACAAAAAAAATAAAAAATAAAAGTAAAGCCCTAAACTGGATCAGGGTTTCTAATCTACCCAACTTTTCGACGGTATCAAAACTACCCACTTAAAACGGTCCAAATTAATACCTCACGGAGGGTAAAATAATTGATGGGTAAAAGCGGTTCATTTTTCCTTATTTTGTAGCATCCGTTAGTAGGCAGAGTATTTTTGCGTTATTCGGATAGTTACAGAATATTCTTGAGCCAACAATTTAACGGGTATTATTGAGACAAAAATATAACGGAGTATAAATCTGACCTATTTTAAATAGTTAGGGATATATTTTTGGTCCTTTTTCGACTGAAAAAAAAAAAAAAAAAACCAAAAGCCCAATTGGATCCAGCCTTTTGTAGTCTAGCTGTCAACTTTTGTCAAAAATAGCCACTTAAAAGGATTCGATTTAATTCCTCAACCGTGACACTGTAACCCACATTGTATCAATTCAGTAGTACCGATGGAAGTTGAGGGCAGCATTATGTACGAAACTCTCACCCCTCTCTCCACCACCACCATCACCACCACCGACGAACATGAATTGTATTCCGTAATGAAATTTCTCTATCAACATTATATAAAAGTTGCAATTTAAAATACATTACAAGTAAGCGCACTTATCCCAAATTTTACATGGAGAGCAAAACTCCCCCATTTCAAATTGGTCAAGGGTAAAAACGGATTATTTTTCTTTATTTTGCAGCAACAGTTAGTAGGAAAAGTATTTTTAAGCTATTCGAATAGTTGGAGGGTATTTTTGAGCAAAAAACGTAACTGCGACCCTCTACAAAATATAATAAATTGTCTGTGTTATTTAGAATCGATAAACATAATCGTTTGGATGGGCTTAAAATATAGAAAAAAAAAAAAAAGTTGGGATTTTAAGGGTATTTTTGAACAAAAACACATTTTATTTTTAAGCCTTTAGATAAGTTAAGATAAGTTTGACCTATTTTTTTTTCGGCTTATTTTATTCCCAAAAAAAAAAAAAAAAAAAAAAAAAAAAAAAAAAAAAAGCCCAAAAACAACTTATAAGTAACCGTCAACTTAAAACGGTCCTATATATATAGAGACTATTCATTTTGACATTGTGATTTAACAAATACACATAACTACAAGAGTATTTTTAAGGTAAAAGTGTAATGGACGATAAATTTGACCTATTTTAAATAGTTCGGATATTTTTCCACTTTTCCCAAAAAAAAAAAAAAAAAACCCCAATTGGATCCAGGGTTTCTAGTCTACCCGTCAACTTAAAACGGTCCAAGTTAATTCCACGACCGTGACATTGTGAGTAACAATGGCAGCAGCTGAGGGGATTTTATACGATACTCTAACCCCTCTCTCCCCCAACGAACATGAACCGTACATCGTATTCCGTAACGAAATCTCTCAATCAACACTCCACTGTCCTTCACCTGAAACCGCCGCACCTGATTATTTCTCACTCGACCTTAACAGTGACGGTGCTGACGTGGATAACAGTTCCGTTTTAACGCCGGTGCCAGCTGTTACTACTCCGTTAACGGTTAAAGGACTTGAAGGCAATTGGTTTCGTGCTAATTGTAGGTTTAAAAGTCCTATGCTTCAGCTTCACAAAGGTAATATTTACGCCACGTAGCCTATATTTTGAGTTTGTTTTCCGGTTTAGCCCCTATTTTGAGTTTATTACCCGGTTTAGCCCCTATTTGTGTATAAACACCTTTTATACAAGGTTGATACATTATGTATAATGCTTTCCCCTCGGTATACAACATTATACAATATTTTGAGTTTGTTACCTGGTTTAGCCTATATTTTGAGTTTGTTACCCTGTTTAGCCAATATTTATGTATAAACACCTTTTATACACTGTTATACACTTTTAAACAAGGTTGATACATTATGTATAATGCTTTCCCCTGGGTATACAACATTATACAATATTTTGAGTTTGTTACCTGGTTTAGCCTATATTTTGAGCTTGTTACCCTGTTTAGCCAATATTTATGTATAAACACCTTTTATACACTGTTATACACTTTTAAACAAGGTTGATACATTATGTATAATGCTTTCCCCCTGGGTATACAACATTATACAATATTTTGAGTTTGTTACCTGGTTTAGCCTATATTTTGAGCTTGTTACCCTGTTTAGCCAATATTTATGTATAAACACCTTTTATACATCGTTATACACTTTTAAACAAGGTTGATACATTATGTATAATGCTTTCCCCTGGGTATACAACATTATACAATATTTTGAGTTTGTTACCTGGTTTAGCCTATATTTTGAGTTTGTTAACCTGTTTAGCCCATATTTATGTATAAACACCTTTTATACACTGTTATACACTTTTAAACAAGGTTGATACATTATGTATAATGCTTTCCCCCTAGGTATAATATTGTATATTAATTAGGCTACGTGGTGTAATAATTTTCAAAAGCTGTATACTTGTGAAAATTTCCCTTCTTTTGGGTCTGCTTGATCTCTAATCAAGCATCAACTGAAAGATAGTTTCGAAGAATTGATATGTTTGTGTATATGTATGCATTTATAATATTGTTATTCTGATAAGAAGTGAAGCTAAATTTGTATGTATGTATGTATGCCTGTACTGTTAACACAAACACGAAGGTTAATTTCCATTAAATATGTGTTTGTTTATATGTACATCTAATGCACGTATAATATTATTCTTGTGAGAAGCAGTGCAACTAAATTTGCTGTAAATTGGCTGTGTGTGTGGAATTATGTACGTATGTCTGTACTGTAAACACACAATGTGTATGTTTGTGTGTGTGCATATTTAGGCAATTAGTTTCGTTCTAATTATCGGTTTAAGAGTCCTATGCTCCAGCTTCACAAAGGTAGAACGACGTTGTTTTTGTATTCTGTTTTCTGTTTTCCTTTATACATTGTCAGCCCCTTAAACTTGTTATCCATTTAGATACTCAAACTGAGTTTTGTTCCAATTGAACACCTCAACTCCTAATAAAATGTTTCAATTAGACACTTTCTATTCAAATTATGGGATTTTTTTTTGTGTGTGTTTTCATTCTGTCTATTAGGTAGTTAATTTAACCAAATGTGTATAATTAAAGGAGATAGATATATTTTGTGTGATTTAACTTAACTACCTAATAGACGAATGGAAACACATGCAACTTTTTGGTTCTCCAAATTTTGAACCATAAGTGTCTAATTGAAACACGTTATTAGGAGTTGAGGTGTTCAATTGAAACAGAGCTTAGTTCGAGTGTCTAAACAGAATATCCTAGAAAGTTTAAAGGGCTACCTATGTATTAAGCCTTGATCTTTCTTCTGGTTGTGATTGATCTCTAACCAAGCTTCAACTAATAGATAAATTCTTAGAATGATTAAGCTTGCACGGACACAGAGTTGTATATGCATGCATGTGTACTATTCTTCTTCTGAGAAACAGTGCGACTAAATTTGCTATGTGTGTGGATTATGTATGTATGCCTGTACCGTAAACACACACACATGCGTGTTTGTGTGTGCGCATATTTAGAGTTCATATTTTTGACCTAAAAGCTTTGCAGCTAAATTTTCTTAAACATGCTGTGCGAGATATTTGCAGAGATAATAGATTTTTGTGAGTTTTTATCACCGACACCGGAGGAACAAGCATCTCGTAATGAAGCAATAGAATGTGTTTTTGATGTTATCAGATATATCTGGCCCAACTGTAAGGTCTGTGCTCAGACTTTTCCATTCCCATCCCATCCTTATATAGTACATTATATTTGTGATGTACAGAAGCACATTGTTTCACTGTGTTAAAGTTCCTTTTAATTATTTTTTCCAGCCAGAGGTCTTCGGATCATTCAAGACAGGACTTTATCTCCCTACTAGTGATGTTGATGTAAGCCTACTCTGCTTATTTTTCAAGTAAATTTCAGATTTTTTTTCTTGGTAACAATATATTTTTCGCTGAAGTGCTGTAACTTCTGGCAAAAGTTGGGCTAAATTTAAATCCTTGCTTGAAATAACTACTAGTCAACGACCATTCAATACCGTATTCATAAAAAATAAAAAAAAAATAAAAACCGGCAGCAACAACAGCTACCCCTCGATACTGAAGTAGCTGGGTTCTCAAATCCTACATGACATGCAACAAAAAACGTCATGCTAAGCTGGACAATCCTGTATTTGATCACTTATTCTGTGAAGTTACCTGTAAAGGCTGCTGTACCCAACTAAAGAGCATGTGTTTTTTTATAAGAAAACAAGTTGCTTGTTATAAATGTTTTTAAGACTGTAGACTTTCTTTGTCTGTGATGATAGATCTTTTTACATATATGATTTGTTGGTTGATTGTGGTATTTGCAAACATGGTTGAGATTACAATAGAAGTGATGAGCTACTCTTTGAAATACAGCTGGTGATTTTAGGGTCAGATATTAGAAGTCCTCAAATTGGGTTACAAGCTCTTTCCAGAGCTCTTTCACAAAAAGGAGTTGCAAAGAAGATACAGGTTCATTACGTGACCCTGTGATCAATGAGGAACATTTTCTTTTGTTTTCTTGCCTCTAACCATAGGTTTCTGCAAAGAAATCTCACAATCTGGAGTTTTCATGTACTTTACCAAATTAGGTGATTTCAAAGGCTCGTGTACCAATAATCAAATTTGTGGAGAAGAAAAGTGGCATTTCATTTGACATAAGGTTCGATTCTTTTTTTTTAATGACCGACATGAGATTTGATTATGCATTATTTTAATGAGATTCGGACTATATTGTGAGTTTGTTGAAGATAGTTTCTTATTTCTGATGTTTATTTGTCTTGTCTTTATCCCGAAATCATAGCTAAGAAAACTATGTTTTGCATTAGCTAGAACTTGTTCCATTTAGTCTCTTATTGCAAATTGTCTTGCCCTTGTATTTTGCTGCAGTACTTTCTTGGTACTGTTTCTTAATAAAACTTAACTTATCAAAAACAAAGACAAAAACTGCAAATTGTCTTGCCCCTACTTGGTGGTCACTGGATAAGGAGAGGTTGAGTTTTGCTTTTCAGCTTCTCCAGACTTGGTTTCAGTTCATTATCTAATGGAAAATAATTCCGCAGGTTTAATTATGTAATTCATTTTTTTTTTTTGTTTCTCAAAAAAAAAAATTATGCAATTCATTTTTGTGTTTTGGGCTAATCTTTTTCCTTGTGTTTTTTTTGAGTTTCTCACTTGGTGCATTTGAGCAATTTGTCCATCTTAGTTTAGACTTTAGTCCTTATCTTAACAAGCCAACAATGTCAAATGGAGGGTTAATCAAACTCTCTCCTTCTGCACTTCTTTGGAAGTTAGAGAAAAAACTTATGACGACCCGTTCCTCACCGTTGGTAACTGGAAATAGCTTTGATATACCTCATTGTTTTATAGCAGCTTCAAGTTTATCCAAATATTTGCTATGCAAACAAGACTGCTAACCTTTTGAACACAAATGACTAAGTCTGATATTGAGTAAAGAGCATGTCTGATTAAAAGACTAGAATTTACCTAACCTATGCAGCCCTCCCTCCCTATCCTGCAATATGACTGTATGCCTAGGTGTCAGGAGTTTGTAATTGGCAATTTTGGCACAAATTTTTGAGATGGTGAGATGATGGTGGTGAGAGAAGCAGGGTATGCACTCTGTGAGTCATTTCGGTTTTGTATTAATTTGATTAGGTAGGCAAATTAATCGTCAATTTGAATTTGGTTTGGTTTGGTTTTTCTCTCTCGGTTTTGGCCTCTTTTGGCTTCTACTTCATTGCTCCAACTTGATTTTTTTTTTTTTTATAATCTCAGATGTTAAATAAGACAAGGAGATTCATTCCTGGACAGTGAGATCAGTCAATGCTTAGCTAGATTGTTTAGTTGGCATTTTCATTCTCCTGTAAACAGTGTTGACAATTTTTTGGACTTCGTTAGCTCCCTGATTCTAGCATAGATATTGTTCTGGAGCTAACATTTTGTTTATTATTTGTAATTATGCATCTTCTGGATGCCTTCATTAATGATAATTACTTCATTGAAAAAAGATGTCTTCATATCTCTTGCTGTAACATGCAAATTATTTAGTTTACTGTATATTACTAATTTCCTGTTTTGTGGCCACAGCTTTGATGTGGAAAATGGACCCAAAGCTGCTGAATTTATTAAGGTTTGTGCCGATGTTCCACTCGCTGAACAGTGAAAATCTACTGATGTAGAAACTAACTATGTCTGATCATATTGTTTTTGCATTTTCTATAGGATGCTATGTCTAGCTGGCCTCCTCTGCGTCCATTATGCTTGATATTGAAAGTGTTCTTGCAACAGAGAGAGTTAAATGAGGTAAAACATTAATATCTTCTGATATAATGCGTAAAAAGCATGTTAAGGTTGCTTGCTGATGATAAGGTTCAATCTTTTCTGCTTTGATTCATAATCTTCTTATATTGCAGGTTTATACTGGTGGGATTGGTTCTTATGCACTGCTTGTAATGCTCATAGCAATGCTGCAGGTGAATCAACTTAATCACATGTTCTAGTAGTGTGAATGGTAAATTGCGACTGGTCATAAATTTATGTTGAATCATTGGACTTATGGTCTCACAAGTAGATAGTCGAGTGAAATTGTGGCGTGACTAAGTCGAATATTAGTTTCACCTTGGTCTAAAATTCTCAAGCAGAAAAGGCCCTCTTGTTTCTGTTACACTTTATGTTTCACTGGCCCTATATCTTTTCTCAACTATGCCAACCCCTGCTTTTCACTTGCCAAATGCATGTGGCAGGATATTACTGCCGCTCTGTTTTCACATGAAAGAAAGGTGGAATTTCTATCTGTGATTTGAAGAGAATGGATTAAAGCAAGTTTCTGAAATGAGACAACTCGAGCATGTTATCTTTAATTTCATCAAGTAGAATTGACCTTTTCCGCTGTTGGTATGACATTAAGGTTTGAAAAACTTAATTGTGTCTTCTATTAGACATAGGTTGAGATGGGAAGGAAATGGAGATTTGAGGTACTGCGGATGTCTGTTCTGATTCCTACACCTTTGCATTTGATACTAAATCCATCTGGAAAGTCTAGATTTCTTTTTTTGGTTTACCAAATTTCTATTGTTCATCACTTTTGTATTAACTACTTTAAAAGAGTTTTAGTGAAATCACCTTGAAAAAAGAAGAAAGAATGAGTCTTTTGAGCATACCACTCTTTGATACTTTATATTTTAGTTCCTCCTCCCTGTGGAGAATTGTTGTGATGTGCTAATTGTCATGTAGTAGTAGTTATCACCAATGTTTTTTTTTTTGTGTGTTTTACCATGTTTTGATTATTTGGTCTATGCTATGTAATTCGTTTGCCAGAATCATCGAAGTGGACAAGCTTCTGCGGAACAGAATTTGGGAATTCTTTTGGTACGTCTTCTTCAAACTTGTATCCCTTGAAAATTTTCAAAGAATATAATGCTGTACCTAAAATGACCCAACAATGTTCTTGTCTTTGAAGAGAATGGTCAAGCTGCAGGTGGGGAAACGGGGTAAAAGAATCAAAGCTTTAGTTTCTTTGACGGGCAAAAGAGAAAAATCCTTAAAGGGGATGGTTTTAACAAACAAACTTCTTTCTAGGAAAGATGAAAGCCTAAGGCAAAGTTTCTCTAATGTGTATAAATACAAAGCCATAGCACCTGTTTGAGAGTATTCGTGTGATGAACTTCTAAACACCCTGGGTATGGAAAAATCCTTGGTAGGGACTAGGGACGCTTAACCCCGGATAAAAATAGATAATCGAATGATAATAGGGCCCTAATAAGGAAGGATAACGAGACTATCTACTAGCCTCTACCCTAACGGGTCCTCCAAACCCTCCTATCGCATGCGAATCCGGATATAGTCGGGTTCCAATGCCGGTACCGCTCCGCACCGGGGCATCCGTGTCTCTCCTCTTCACATGCCCTCGCTTCCCGCATCTTGTCTTCCACCGAGGCCACTCCACCTTGTCCCGAAAAAAAAAAAAACAACAAAAACATACCTAGTGAAATCATCACGAGAGTGGGTTCGGCATACAACATAGTCGGTCCTAACCACCACTTTGGACTTGGGTGGTGGCACCTTCTTGTCACATAGTACTCACCTCCTTATCCCCTACCTTGTGAAGGTAGAGAGGGTGTTTCCAAGACCCTCGGCTCAAGTAAATCATATCAAAAATCAAGTATGTAAAACAAATACGATCGTAGTGTCATCCGCGAAAAGCAAAAGCCAATCCATCCATGAAAACAATGAAGAAGGGAATAATAGCAACTTGAAGAAGAGAATAATAGCAACAACAAATAATACAATAACTGAAGCAAAGGAAATAACAGGTAATACTAAAACCGAAGAATAAGATACTAGGAGAGTAATAATAACAATACTTGATGTGCTGAACTTCTAAACCATGTTCAAAAATGTTAGCTTTATATGTTCCTTGCTAATACAGAAATCTCCTCCTTTAAAGTTCCAAACTTCCAATGTGATAGTTCACGGTTGTCATGTTCTACAACGACTGCCTTATTGACCTTGCTTCTCAGCTGTCTCTCAGAAATTCCAAGGATAGTTTTACTCACCTATTATATCAATCTCAAAATCATCAAGAAATTGTGTTGTTCTTGAAGACTACCGAAGAGGATTGATAGAGATCCAAACTGACTGTTTTATCTTTGCCTCAAGAACATCATAGATAGTCCAGAATCCCAACGGTCTTTTTGCTCTTCTAAAAAGAACCTTTGTTCCAGATTACTTTATGATATATCCTAATTACCTTGGACCTCAATCTGTTTTATGCTTTACTAGAAGTTGTGACTTGCTATTAATTTCTTTTGGTCTCTTCAAATTTTTGCTGCAATTATTGCCATTGGTGAGAAGATTATTTTGACCCTACTACCAACTAATGCTGGCGAGTGCGGGGGGATAAAATTTTACCTCGACTCATATCTAATCTTAGTTTGTCTGGGAGAACTAAGAAATAAGTTTTTAATGGGTTGTTCAAGCAGATTCCTAGAGGTCTTTGAAAAAGATCAAAGCCAAAAGGCAAAATTTTGGGAACAATAGGAAGTTTATAAAACCAAAGCCTTAACACTTATATTTATAGGAGAAAGACTATACAGCTCTAATTATTATCGGTCTAGGATGTATAGTTCTTGTCACTTAAAAGGTTTTTGAAGGAAGTTTCCTCTTCCCAGAAGCAATTAAGAGAAAGGAAAGTTTTAGGTTTTGTGCAGTGCACTGCAGGTTGTGCATTTCGTCTTGCTTCTGTCCCGTGCCTACTTCTTTCCTTTTTAATCTTTGATTCCAGAAATAATTCTTAAGCTGAGCGACTACCTTTTATAGTTCCTCCTCACCTGCTATCTCTGTCTGCTTTCATTCCTTCTCCAGTCCCTTATTTCTGTTGTTTCAGCATATTGGGACTTTCTATTGCAAAATCGCCCTACAGGTTCATATTATTCAGGCTAAGTTGAAAACATTTGCTCATATGTTTTGATTTAGGTTAATTTCTTTGATATTTATGGACGCAAATTAAATACATCAGATGTTGGTGTATCTTGTAATGGAGAAGGTACCTTCTTCCTGAAGAGTAGCAAAGGGTATGAAATTTTCATATATACTAAGTTATATCTGTGTTTTACTTTGAGTTGCATAAATATATCTGTTGGGTAACTTTACTTTGTTGCCTTCTTTTTGTCTTCAGGTTCTCAATTAAAGGAAAGCAATCGCTTATTTCCATTGAGGATCCACAGGTTACCTCTTATATCTGAGCTGTTAATATTTCCCTAGTTTCTGTTTGGATATCACAAAGAACATCCATGAGCCAACATTGTTGTCTCTGTTCTTGCATTCTTTCTTTTCCTAATTATATTTAATTTAGTTATTCTAGTTAATTTTATTTTTAAGCTTGACTATGGTGTCAGTTATTTCGGTTGGTCTTATCTTCTTATGGAGCAATGAAGAGAAGGATTATGTCCCTTTCCTTTTTGTTCAGTTATATGTTGGGTGAACCTTATACTTAGTAAATAGTAATTGAGTGCCTTTGTTGTATACATTATAAACAAAGTATTAAACTAGTTTTTTTCTTGTGATTGCAGACACCAGAAAATGACATAGGAAAGAGCTCCTTCAATTATTTTCAGGTGAATTCCACATGATTTCAGATTCTGCTCATTTTCTTTTATCCATTTTCATCAAAATCATACTCGAGGCATTGCACGTCAATAATACTGCTTAACTTTCGTTAGGTGATATAAGAAGCTGCTTTGTCTAGCAATGTATATGAGTTTCACTGATTGTGAATTTTGCATGTTCCCTTGTCATGAACATGGGGTATTTTAGAGGCAGCTTGTTGTCAAGCAGCATGTATTATCATGTAGGTTTATCTTAGCTGTTCTTGATACGCTTTGTGATTCCAAGCACCCAAGTTTGAAACATAAGTTTGGCCCCTGGGCTTTGGTCTACTGGTTGGAGTTCAGCTCGTGATGTGTGTGTTAGGCACACGCCACGGGTTCGGACCTTGCTGCAGATAAGAGCTTGGTATTTAAGTAGAACTTGTGGGTGAGAGGGGGGGGGGGGGGCTCATTATCGACTGAGTTTTGGACCGTGCGTCGCCGGTCGCTTCCCCACTTTGGTCCCTTCCCAACTTGAACACGTAACCTTAGGGTTGGAGGTGGAGGATGCTTACCACTTGAGCAACCCTTTCTTCTCAATTATCAAAAAAGTTTGAATAATAAGTTTAGATTGAATGCAGATCCTAATTTTGATGTGATCCCTTTTGATATTTGCTCAGATTTGTGTATGAGAACTGGAGATCATAGAGTAGTTTTGTTACTGACTTCAATCAAGAACACACTAGCTCTGCATGATTTTGGTTGTTACGTGTTTACACACAGTTGGTCCTGTTGCCTCTTTCTTCCTCCGGAGCTACATTCTGAGGTTCTTGTTTGTATTGGTGCAGGTCAGATCTGCTTTTGCAATGGCTTTCACGACATTGACAAATGCAAAAGCCATATTTGCCCTAGGTCCCAACAAGAGTATTCTTGGCACGATAATTAGACCAGATGAAGTACTAGTGGAAAGGAAAGGGGGTTCAAATGGGGAAGTGACTTTTAACAACTTGCTTCCAGGCGCTGGGGAGGGACTGCAGCAGTATGGTGACCAGCAGGAGATCTATTGTAACTGGCAATTAAATGATGACGATGAAGAAGCACTCCCGCGAGGAAATGGGATTGTTGAGGATGGTGGTGCTCAATCCTCAGGAAAGAAGAGGAAATCGTCAAAGGATAAACATTCTGCTAAGAAGGTGAAGGAAAACGGGCATAGTAGTAATGTCAGAGATGAAGAAAATTCCTCGAGGAAAGAGAAAAGTTCGAAGAAGCATTGGAAACATAACAGATGGTGATAAGGCAGCAATGATATTTATTTACAGTTGTAAGAGTTCATCTACGGGGATGCCTCTACATGATATTTAGCCTACATCAGATGGTCAGATCATGAGGAACCTTGCCGTAATTATACTGATGTATCACAGGAGATGTCTATGTGGCAAAGTTCTTCAGGTAGTTTCTATGGTGGCAACATTGACGTGTGAGCTTCCGTATCAGGTGCTACTGGAGTGGGGTTTCATAGTGAGTGAAGATCATCTTCAGTGTTGTAACATGCCAATTTTGACAAGAGTGAGCTGCTGTTGTAATTTAGAAAGAAAATCAGAGTTGTAACACTATTCTTTTTATTTTAGTTTAAAGATAAAGTGACTTTCTGAAAATGCCATTTGATCATTTTGCCTAGTTAATGTATTCCTAAAACAAAGTGTATGCCAAATGTAGTTTGAGATGTGGATGAATACAGTGTTTTACGTAGTTGCGTCCAGAAGTGTTTTTCATTTTCCCCCGGTACCTGCATTGGGGCCTAAACTCAGATTTGCACAGGGAAATTTTACATTGGGGTAAAGCGTTTTTTAATAAAGGCGATTTTATATTCGGGGTTCAAACCCGAAATCATATTTGGAGTTTAAGCTTGCAATCTCTGGTTAAGGATAAAAGAAAATTATCATTCACCCCTAATCCTTCTTGGATTTCATTTGTACTGATGAGCTGATCTATGAGGCTCTTTGTTTATTTTATTTCTCCTTTTCTCGAAAGAGTGAACTTGACAAATCTCAAAGAAGTGCCATACCAAACGTGCTCATGAAGGTTGTACTATAAGAATAAAAGAAAAAAACAAAAAACAGAATAACACACGAGGGGTAGAACTGACAATTCAACTGTTGAGCATTAGTATCCTTTTTTCCCCTACTAGATTCCCCGTGTGTGACAATTTAATTCAATTAAATTTCAAATAACTATATTTTCAATATCTAAAAGCAAAATTTTCATTTCACTCCTTTAATATTTTAACTTCCCAATTCGACCAAACCTGTAGCCGACACTCTAACTCCACCCTACTTCAAACTTATTTTGTGTTTAAAAGATTAATTATAATAGTTAACCAAATAAGAGATTTTAAAGATAACTCAATCTTGACTGATAACACTAACTTCATTTTCAACACTATATGGCATCATTTAATAATTTTTAAATCTATCTGAAAATTATTTTTGTAATAATCTTTTTAAACACACGTGAGCTAGTTAAAATTATAAATATAAAGTAAAAAAATGCCTATATGTAAGTAAAAGAGTTTTCAAGAAATCCTCAAATTTTATAAATATAAAGTAAAATAAATGCCTATACGTAAAAATCTATAATAAACAACAAATGAAAAAGGAGAAAATGAGAGACCAACAAGAAGCACGAATCTAGCGAAGAAATGACTATTTTTTAGGTTAATAGATAAGATCAATAGAGGAAACTAACAAGAAAATAAAGTGCAATGGATGTGGCCGTTCCTCCTTAACCAGGTGTCTTAGGTTCGAGCCTGGGTTTGGAACTTTTATTAGTAGGGAGCGCTTTTCCCGAATAGGCCCTACGCGACACGAATCCAGATTGATCGGGCTCCAATACGGACACCGGACACCGCATAGGAAATAAAAAAAAATAAGAAAAATACGGTAGGATGTTTGACGGCTTTTGAAAAGTAGACCATAAGTACAAAAAATAAATTTAACTTTAAAAAATAAGATCAGGACCTAGAAGTAATTAATTGAAAAATTTGATATTTTATTGAAAACTTTTGTGAGGACTACAAAAGCCCCTTGATTGTCTCTTATATATAGTAGTAATATGCCAGTTGTAAGTATTCGTTATCTTTTCACTAATTTAAAATAGATCAATCGCAAATTTACATTAAACCTTTATGGTTATCCTTTATGGTTATCCTTGAAATCCCTAAAACACTAGTAGATAAAACCATCTACAGTATGAAATTAAGTTCGACAGGGATGGACTCCAGATTTGAACATTATGAATTCGATTTGAAATTTTATCACATTCCATTTAAGTTTTTGGGGTTAAACTCTATTACGCACATGATCTGAGCCAAATCTGTTGATTTCGGAAGAACCCCTAAGTACTTAACTACATCCACCTCTGAATTGTGATGATTAGAGGCGGATGTAACATCGAGGCACCAGGTTCATCTGAACCCAATATTTACAACACAAAGCTAAATTTATATTAAAAGCTTACTTAAATGGCAACACGTAATAGGTTTGAACTTATAATTTTTAAAATATACTAATAAATTTAATGCTAAAAATCTTAAAATTTAGAAATATAAAGCTTAAATAGTAGATCGCCACCACAAATATGCTGTCAAACTGGACGTATTTAAAGGCAATAGATCCAGATTAGCTGTAACTTCTTACATATACATAAACTTTTTTTTTTTTTTTTGTAGAGAGATATATATGTCTGATCCACCTATTGAATTTGTAAAATTGAATAATTGAAATTTGGCATTCTCCTAAGTTAGCTCACTCCACAGTCCAAAGTGAAATATGTTAGAAATAAGAGGTATTATTGAAACTTTACTAGCGATAGGGGTATATTTGGCCCCAACTTGTAGCGGGAGTGGTATATTTGACTACTTTAGCCAGTAAAGGGGTATATTCGATCCTTTATCGTATTTTTTTTTTTCTAAAGAGAGATACATATTTATAGTTGCAATATTGCACTCTACAAGTAAGTTCTGAAATAACACCTATAATTCCCAATTGTGAAATCACATAAACAAATATGTCGATCTGTAACTCATCATCATCATCATCATCAAAAGCATGGATCCTTCACAGCTTAGCTGTTGGAGCTGCATTAGCTGTGGCTATCGGCCCTAAAGCTTACCTTAGCCGATCCAGCAAGTTTTGGAGTCGGGTCATAGTTATTATACCCGCCCGTTTTGCTTCAACCCGGTTTCGAGGGAACCACTCGTTCATATCCTTGGCAAGCCCATGATCCGCTAACTCTGATTGTTAAATTTAATAAAAATTGTGATTAAAAAGATTAGAATAACATATATATATATACGTAAGAATAGGATATATTTACAAAATATAACGATATTTTTCAGTTTACAAAATATAATTATAGATTTCTTACAAAACATATACGAAAATTTTCACTCAAGGCTTAAAATCTTCGCTCAATTTTTTGTGTATGAAATGTGTATATCTCGCTAAAGCTTTAAAATTATCAAAACTTTATGTATGAAAAACCGTATAAATACGTATATCTCTCAAGCAATTCTCACATTTGTTTTATAATAAACCAAAAGCATACGTATATAACTGTGTAAATTTATATAAAGTTCATGTTAGCTTTTTGGAAATTTAAACAACTATAATAACATTGTATTCAACATTCATACAATATTCATACGAATTTAATACAACAACAACAACGTAGAAAACTTAATATAAAATTTTCATATAAACTCGGCATACAATTATCATACAATTTTAATACAAATTTGAATCTCCGTATCATACAGACCCCCCTTTTCCCTATTCTCCGTATCATACAGATCCCTTTTTTCCAATTCTTTATTTAGCACAAATTTCCCTGTTTTGCTGCTTCACACTAGTTGAAGAACACAGATCTAGAAAACTGTAGATCTGGAAAAAAAAATATACCAATTTCACAATTTTGTCAAATTACCGTCGCTGTAAATTCTCACCAAATTCTCACAGTTGAAAAACACGGATCAATGATCCTTTCCCGAAGCGATAGAGAAAAATTCACGTGGCCCATCTATCAAAATCACCTCCCATGTTTTAAGGGAAGGGTGTGGATCTGTAAGAAATAAAGAATAGGAAAAAGTGAGTGGAGTGGGGTGGAGATTTGTATGATATGGATAATAGGGAAAAGGGGGAAAGGGTGGGGATCTGTGTGAAACGAGAAGGGTGGGTTTTTGGATGTGTATGAAACAAAGAATTGGAAAAAAAGGGTAGGGTGGGGGATCTATTAACACAGAGAACGAGAAAAAGTGGGGAAGGGTGGGTTTTTTATTTTTGCAAATTCGTTATGTTTTGTACTTCAGTTGGTATGTTTTGTAAATAAGAAAAAATATACTTATGTTTTGTAATATAGAATCTTAAATAGGTATTATTATGTCATTTTCCCTAAATTTAAACAGGAATATCAGAGTTTTCATCAAAATTTCAGAAATCGAGACACATAAAACTACACAAGACACAAAAAGACAGATAAAGAATTATAAAAATTACACCTTAAAAAGTTGCTAGCAAACTCCTGAAATAAACCAAAAGCAACATAAACTACAAAATTTGTATTTCTAATTATGAGTTTGCGTTAAAATAATTTTCTATTTTCATCGTTTCGATTAAATTTAACCGTCAGAGTTTGTATATCTACGGATTATTAAAAGTACTCATTTTTTGAGAAATTTAAATGATCAAAATTGCTCAAGTAATAGGGATGACTATTTTCGTCAGTTTATCCGAAATTCCATCCCAATTTCTCCAAAACTACTCTCACTTTTGCGCTAGAAAAAAAAAACATACACATTATTTATTTATTTTTGATAACTTGTTACGTACACATTGTTTCGTACACAAAATTTAATTTTTTAGACACACACATGCATGGCGATTAATATGCGTGAAAAATTATGTATATATATATATGTAAATTTTCTCAGATTATGCAAGATATATTAACTTTTAAACGCCCCAAAAAAAAATTATACAGATATGTATATTTTTTTTTCGAACACAATGAAAATTCTGGATCCGCCACTGAGCCACCTGTCAAATTATAAAATTTGTATAATTTCAATATTGAATTATGCAAGTTACTTCACTCCACAATTAACATTAATAATCATTCACAATCGAATTTGCACACTGAAATAACACCGACAAATTCCCAATTGTGAAATCACATTAACAAAAATATGTCGATCTGTAATTCATCTAGCTCAACAAAATCATGGATTCTTCACGGCTTAGCTGTTGGAGCTGCATTAGCCGTAGCTATCGGCGCTAAAGCTTACCTTAGCCGATCCAACAAGTTTCGGAGTCGGGTCATAGGTATTATACCCGCCCGTTTTGCTTCAACCCGGTTTCAAGGCAAACCATTAGTTCAGATCCTTGGTAAGCCCATGATCCAGGTAAAATTCAAATTATATATAGTTATGAAGAATTTTGAAATGTTTATATTTGTAATTTGAGTCTGAAATGGGGAAAATTTCAGAAATGTACAAGTTGGTCACTTACATTGCAATAAAATAGCCCAAAACTTACATTACAAAAAATAGCCCAAGATATACAAATATATACAGACATATACAAACATATACAGACACTTATACCAATATATACCAACATATAAGAAGGCAGAGAGAGAGAGCGCGTAGAGAGAAAAGTTCGGGTCATTTTTTTTTTTTTTTTTTGTAAGAATTAAAAAAATGGGTCAATTTTGGTAGCATTGTTACCCCAATTAACATACAGTGTAATTTTCTCATTAAATAAAGGGAAAAGGGTCAAATTTACCCTCCAAGTATGATTTATAGTTTAAATTTACCCCCGGTCAAAGTTTGGGGTCAAATTTGCCCTCCCCGTTAGGATATTGTTATATTTGCCCTTTTATGGATGGAAGTGTGACTTGGACTAAAAAATTAGCCACGTAGGCTCCACGTATACTTTTCCGTATTCTAAATAATACACATGAGATTGTTTGCGGACACGTTTTTACCGTGGAGTTCATACAATTAAGTGGAGTTTTTCCTAAACAATTAATCTATAATTTACATAATTAATCAACATTATACAAAAATCAATAAAATAAAGCATTTGTGTTTCTCTTCATAGCTCCCTATAGAGATACATAAACCCACTTCAATTTGGAGCCATTTTTTCACTTTCATTTCCCTCCACAGATACATCAAAAGCCTAATTCATATACACAACATCTATACATACACACACACACACACACACACACACACATATATATATACACACACACACTGCATTTGTAGAAGATTCTAGAAAGTCATCTTGATTTTTGAGTTTATGAATTAATAACGTAACCGATTGATGGATGATTGATAATGCGTCAACTGCGTAGTGCTGTGTGTAGAGGCGGTCAACAACCACACGCGCTGTCACCGGAACCGCACGCGCTGCGGTCGACAAGGCGGAGGAAGAAGAAGGACGTCGTAGTGAAGGAAACGAAAAGAACGTCGTTTAAAGAGGAAAAGGAAGGGAAGATGGATGAGAATGAGAGTACGTGGAGCCTCTACGCATCACTATAATTGGGTTTGGGAGTCTACGTGGCTAATTTTTTATTCCAAGTCACACTTCCATCCATAAAAGGGCAAATATAACAAGTATCCTAACGGGGAGGGCAAATTTGATCCCAAACTTTAACGGAGGGCAAATTTAAATTGTAAACTATACTTGAAAGGTAAATTTGAACCTTTTCCCGTAAATAAATGGGTTCACGCTTGAATACCCTAGGAAAGCCCATGATCCAGGTACTTCTAGAGCTGTATGACCTTCAATTTGAATTATGTATAGTTAAGAAGAATTTTGAAATATTTATATTTGTAATTGAGTCTAAAATGTATGGTAGAATTTTCTCTCTTGTTGAGTGGGAGTAGAAGTACATTGAACTTAGTGACTCCAAAATTCTATATGATTAGATCTACCTTGGAGATCAATGGTGGAGCGGAAGTCAGGATTTTCACTGAGAGGATTCAAAACATAAAAAAAGTAAACAAAGAAGCTAAGTGATTCCAACTTTACTACATATACAACAACATCCCAGTGTAGCCCCACATAGTGGGGTCTGGGGAGGGTAAGATGTACGCAAATCTTACCTACCTTTATAGGGTAGAGAGGTTGTTACCGATAGACCCTCGGCTAAAAAGAACGTGGTCAAATGCAGAAATGTAAGAGAAATAAGATAGCAAAATATGAAGATATCAAACAAATAAAGTAACATAGCAGTACACACATAAGGATAATGATCTACGCGGCACCAAAATAAAAATAATACTACTAAGAAAGAGCAGAAGAGGAGATGGAAAGGCCAACTTTACTACATATACATGAAAAATAATTTTGACCTTGATTTATACAATATAATAGGGATCCGGATGCCCTTGGCCCCCCCCTAAGCTCCGCCATGATGGCGATAACCCGTCGTTTTCCCTACGGAAAGATTCACGCTGCTAGGCGTCATTACTTGCTCTTTCACAGTATAATACGGTTAATAATGAGTTCAGCTCCCAGTTTCAATATATTTGTATGGCGATTGGCGCATGATAATTTCAAATTGGTTGACTGGAAAATTGGATGACTCGCTCGTCAAGCAGAACTATTGGAAAATAAGGTGATTATTGTTTTTTCTGTTGATTGTTGATAGAGCAATGCGTAGTTCTGGTTTGTGGACCTTATTGAAGTGGTGGAATGAAGCGTAAATTGAGGCTCGCAAGAACATTGAGAAACTTGTTCCGTTATCCACAGAGTTTTGGACCGTGCACAATTGACTCTTGCGGAGGTTATTAAAAAAAAGGGAATAGGAACACTGAGAAACTTGTTCCGATTTTAAGGCTTTGGGTCCAACAGAGGTCAAATCCTTTGATAAGAGTTTCTGATAATGTTTTTAGTTTCATGCCTGCCCCGGTATCTGGTAGAGATCCTAGAATTTTTGTAGTTTTCGTGCATATTAATGATTCTACGTGGCATAGCTCCAGAGTCCAGACCCATGCCTCTTCCCTTCTTTATATTGGTAGCGGGATGTTTAGTCACTGAAGAAACTCTACTAATGCCTAATGAAACATAGGTTACAAAATCAATGTTACAACAAAAACATCTCTTTGAATACCCGAGAATGATGCCAGTCCTGAGTAAATTATTGGTTTGCTTTGACTACTTAAAATAAGGGATCTATTATCGTCACGTATAAAATTTCTAGATCCACTTATTGCTTTTGGGAGGTGCTTTCCTTGGCAACATGAAGATCCCAAAAATCCGGAAAAACTTCAAACTAGTCAGCGGGTTGTAAATTTTGGAAATTTGTATGTCATTCTTGCTATTTCTCTCTTTTACCATTACCCTTGGTGAAGCTTTGATCAAGAAACAGTGTGATTGCCATCATTTTCTTGCTACAAGAAATTGACACCCTCACCATATTCAAAATCTTAATGGCGCAGAGAACATGGGAAAGGGCAAAGCTTGCTGAGACATTGGATGAAGTTGGTATGTATCCATTTCACTTGCCTTGATGCAACTATAACTTAGCCTATTTTTCCTTCCCATATCCACCATCCCCTCCACCAATAAAAAAGAAAAAGAAAGTGTGTGTGTGCAGTTTTGGAAAAGGGTTATTGCAGCTGCTTATTTGGTTGGCTGTTTGACAGTTGTGGCAACAGACGATGAAAAGATAGCTGAATGCTGTCGGGGTTTTGGTGCTGAAGTGATAATGACTGCTGAATCATGTAGAAATGGTAAACATGATGCCATTTATTTTCTCAATACTCTTTTTGCAACTTCTGGAACTTCAGTTTGTGAATAGCTGAAGGCATGATGCTTAGTTGTTAACTTGTAGGAACTGAGCGTTGTAATGAAGCTCTTCAAAAGCTTCCTAAGAAGTATGACATTGTTGTTAATATACAAGGAGATGAACCTCTTATTGAACCTGAAATAATAGATGGCATCGTCAAAGCCCTGCAGGTTATTTTCCTTGTTCTTTTCTTAATGATGATAAGAATTGTCGTTATTCTTAGGAAATTATCTAGATATTTTAGGGTATTATCTCATACAGATAGCCATGACATGTTACATCATATCATACTTCTTTTTGATAAGTGGAGTTTACTTTGTATGAGAATTCTCATTGAATCTCCTCTCTTCATAGCTTAGTCTTTTGGGCTTCAAATGACCAACAACATTATTCTATGATTTGTGCAGGCTGCACCAGATGCAGTCTTTAGCACTGCCGTAACATCCTTGAAACCTGAGGATGCATTTGATCCAAATCGTGTGAAATGTGTGGTTGACAATCGTGGTTATGCAATATATTTTTCACGAGGGCTTATCCCTTATAACAAGTTAGTCCGTTTTTTCTCTTAAAAACCCCATTGCAGTGGCCGGTCATATTTTCCGTTATATAACCTGATCAACTTTTGCAAACATTCAGGTCAGGCAAGGTTAATCCTCAGTTTCCTTACTTGCTGCACCTTGGGATCCAGGTATCAAGTAGTACAATTTTGGTGCACCTATGAACTAGTTTTTCTGCAAAGTTTGTCTGGTTGAATGATGCAGAGTCTCTTATTTCGTTCCAGAGTTATGATACAAAGTTCCTGAAAATATATCCAGAGCTGACACCAACACCATTGCAACTAGAAGAAGATCTTGAACAGCTAAAGGTCCTTGAGAATGGATACAAAATGAAGGTAACATACCCTCCACTATCAGAGTGGATCCAGGATTTGAAGTTTATGCGTTTCTATAACGATCTGAAGTTAATATATAATAATAACTGAGTTCATAGTCACATATTTATTAGATAATTAATGAATTTCTTAATATGTACACAAGTCTACACAAAAGTTACTGGGTTTCCGTGAACCTCTATACTGTATACTAGCTCCGTCTCTGTCCATAATTGTATATTCTTATGCTGAATATCTATGTTTGAATGACAAGGGTAATATATTTCTAGAGGAAACTATAGTTAACCAAACAAATCAGAAGAAAAAAATTGTTGGAAAGGTTCACAAGAATTTCAAATATGCTGCAAACTGTGCAGCCTTTTATGTTAACCAGAACTTCAAATATGCTGCAAACTGTGCAGCCTTTTATCTATTAATTTGTTCTTTTCGAGCCATTTAGTTTGCTTTTCTGTTTCTGATTTTTACTTGTCAGAAAGTTGTTATATATAACAGCGTAGATTTTTTTTTTTTTTTTTTTTTTTTCTGGTCAGGTGATAAAAGTTGACCACGAGGCTCATGGTGTTGACACACCAGAAGATGTAGAGAAGATAGAGCGATTCATGCGTGAGAGAAACTTGGCTTAGAGCAAAATGAGTTATTTTGATGGCTTACATGACTCCTACAGCTATAAAGGTGGAGTTCTTTGGTTTCAATTTGCACTTGGATTAACACGTCAATTTTTTCTGAGTTAATATTTGTGAAGAAAAAATGAAATAGGAACTTGCTGTATAATCCTGCAAATAGTTCATATTTTAGAGTTTCGGTGTATGTTTCAGTTAGGTATCCCTTATTGTGGCAAGGGTTGTGTATTCTTATTCTTTCATACTCTCTAGTTAATTAATGTTTATTAGTTAACTATGGTTTAGTGATAACCATATTTGTGAAGAGAGGTGTCATGTATTTATTGGTTGGTGTAAACACCTAATGCGGATAAGTATTTACTCCTATATTTGTGTGTTGATCAGTTGATAGTTTGTCATAAAAAAAAGGTGTATGTTGATAGTTGTTGAGGTTGGGGACACCTTTTGAGAGCTATTTTGAGGTACATTACTCTTTACTTAAGTATTTTATATGAGTTTGAACAATATTTTCTGCTTGGTTTAGTCATTGGTAATATCCGAATGCGGTGTTGGGATTATTTTTTGGGCAATTTGCAGGATTACCTTTCGCTGGTGGTGGTCTTTAATTTTTACCCCTCAAAATGGTGGTCTTTAAATTTTCCTTGCTTAAATTTACACCTCACAGGCAGAATTTCTGCCCATGAAAAGTCTGCCTGAAAGGCAAAATTTTGCTGGGCAGATTTGTAAAATTTTGCCTGAGGCAGAATTAAATTCTGCCTTGCGAAATTTTGCCTAGCGATTTTTTTTTTTTTACCTGAGCTGGGGTTCGAACTCATAACCTCGAGGTGTTAGGTGAGGGGTATAAATTAAAGACCACCCCAAATAAAGGGCAATCCGCGCAAAAAAAAAGTTATTTTTTCATTGTGGGCTGTAATACTATGCAAATAAAAGTGGGCAATTTGCAAGATTGTCCTTCGCTGGGCCGGTCTTTAATTTTTGACCCTCAAATTGGTGGTCCTTAGTTTTGGTTCTTCGCTAAAAATCCCTTGGTTTTGGATTCGAACCCTTGCTCAGTCAAAAAATTTTAAAAAATTCTAAGGCAAAATTTTGAAGGTAAAATTCTGCCTTGCAATTTTTTTTTTTTTCTGAGTTTGGGTTCGAACCCGGAATCCCGTGATATTAGTCGAAGGCTAAAAATTAAAGACCACCCCAAATGAGGGACAATCCGCGCAAAAACAAAGAATAAAAGTGCAATGGTTTATATTCGCAACTCCCCACTTGCTATCGAATATTGATAACACACTGATAAAAGATTTATGACATATGGAGATATTTATATTAAAATATTTTCTCTATCCTAATTTAAGTGTCTTATAGCCTGTTTGGCCCAATTTATTAAGTGCTTATTTTTTGAGGTGTTTGTCCAAGTTTTTAGGAGAAAATAACTGTTTTTTGGGAGTAACAAAAACAGTTTTTCAAAAGCTAAAAAAATAGCTTCTGCTCAAAAGCACTTTTGAGATTTAGAAACACTTTTTAAAAGTTTGGCCAAACATAAATTGTTGCTCAGAAATATTTTTTAAATTAATTGGTCAAACACAAATTACTTTTTACCAAAAATACTTTTTTTTATAAGCACTTTTCAAAATGAGTTATCTTAGAAGCTTGGCCAAATAGGCTATTAGTTTGACTTGGCACAAGTTTAAAAAATAAAATCAAGACTTTTTTAATCTTATTGTTCTAAACTAAAGATGTGTGTAATGTACTAAAATCGAGGGAGTAATATTTTTGATAATATGACAAACAAATAAAAAAAAAATCATAGGAGATATTATTCTCGGAAAACATTGTACCCACGAAAAAAAAAATATTTGTGGAGGCATATATAAAAGCCACGTGGAGGACTGAGCCTCATCATGAAAAATCTCCACAAAACTCTACTCAGCCACAGACCTCACTCTCTTCTCTCTGAAGAAAAGTATCACTACTCTCTCTCTCTCTCTTACACATTGCCATATTTCACTCTTTACTATACTATTTTCAATGGCTGGTGTGTTGGAAACCATTGCAGTTCCACGCGCCTCCGTTTTCACGTCGGCGCGTGCTGATTCTTTGGTCTCTGGTTGTCGGTCCAACGTAAGTTTTTCTCAGTTCAAAGGACTTAAGGTGCAGCTTAGTCAGTCAAAGGTTTCTTTCAGTTCACGTTCATGTTCTGTTCGACGTGGTGGAAGAATTGTATGTGAAGCTCAGGAAACTGCTGTTACAGGTGTTTTCTCTTTTCATTGTTTGTCCTAGTTTGACTTGATATACATACTACAACATACCTAGTGAAGTCCCACGATGTGGGGTTTGGAGGGTAAAGTGTACGCAGACCTTACTGCTATCTCGAAAGATAAGGAGACTGTTTTCGAAATACCCTCGGCTCAGGAGAAAATATGACGAGAAAAGGTCAGATAAGCACAAATAGCCTAATGAAAGCGAAAAAGCCCTGATAAAGCAATTTGAAAAAAATGAAACAGTTGTAATAAGATAGTCGAAGTACAAGAAACAACATATAGAAAGTACTTAACAAAGTTTAATAAAATTAGGAACGACAATTGAAACTTACAATATTAAATACTCCATCCTATTCCAACAATGCTAAATACTAGTATTACCTTGTCCAAATTTATGCGGTTCACTCTTCTTTTTAGTCTGTCCCAAAAATAACATACATTTTTATATTTAAAAATAATGAAATGATTTACGAACACATAAATATGACTTGTTTTAGACCACAAGTTTCAAAAGTCTTCCTTTCTTTTTTTAAACTCGGTGCCTGGTCAAACTATATAACATAAATTGATTGAGACGGATGGAGGGAGTAATAAATACCGACCCCCTGTCCCAATTCATGTGACATCTTTCCATTTTAGTTAGTCCCAAAAGGAGATAACTTATTATATTTAGTAACCATTCAACTCTAAATTTTTCATTTTATCTTAATGAGTTATAGCCAACCAATTATGTATGGCTTATTTTAGACCACATGTTTCAAAAGTATTTTTTTTGTTCTTATATTCTGTGCCCAATAAAACACCTTCATATAATTTGGATTGGAGTATTTCATAACATTTGTGTGGGTGTAAATATTTGAAATTTAGGAGTTTTAAACATATCCTAGCATTTTAGTGACTAAAAACTTTCTAATTAAGAAAATATTGAAATGCTTCAGTTTTTTCAAATGGATTAATAAGGAAATAATTTCAAACAAATTGAAATGAAGAGAGTACTTAAATGTATATTTGTTTTTAATTGTGATGCTTCAGGCCTTAAACTACAGGTAGAATGTTTTCTTCTGTGAAGAGTGTTTTACTTTGAGTAATCATTTTCTCTATAAGTTTTCAGTACTATTATCTAGATAAGGCATGATGATAGTGATTTGCTGATATTTTTCTGAGTATCAAATGTTGACAGTTGAAGTAAGTGATACAGAGCAGGAGTTGGAATATGTGGAAAGGAAAATTACACAACTTTAAAGGAAAATATGGAGAATTTTTTAAAATAAGATTACCAAAGATTGAAAAATGATTCTATGAAGGAAAACACCTTGCAGGGAGCTATAGAAAACACAATCAATCTATAAATATATGTGTAAACTAGTTCCAAGGCAATCAACTTCTTTTTTTCTTTTTAATAATGGTGGTGTCTAGGCCAACTTGCACACACCTCGACATTCCTTCTAGTTCTTGTTGCCTCCCGTCAGCATAGGTTACTGGATAACTTTGCCCATCAACGTTTGGCCAGATGGGAAGAAATCATCAAGTGTTTATTTTTGAAAAATGAATCTGTCGTTTTCGGAATAGAACCAGAGGAAAACTAGCAGTAATATTTGTTATCAAACCTCTGTTCAATATTTAAGTCAATTAAGCATCTCGTCTAACTCGACTCGGGGCTTCTATTACCTTATAAGATATCATTGGGATTCTTTATATTTCATTTATTAAGATAAGGTTATTTGGTAATATGTTAAAATTCGTTATACTCATTAGCTTGCATGAGGTTGCTAAAGAAGAGGTATGTTTTGGAACAACATAGAAGCTTGTATATTGTCTCAAGCAGCTTCTTTGTCAACTTTCAGACGACTGAGTACTTTGCATCTTGAGTAAAGGCAATTACTCCCTCTGACGCAATTTATGTGAAGGCGTTTGACTGGACCTTTGAGTTTAAGAGAAAAAGGAAGATTGTTGAAACTTGTGGTCTAAAATAAGCCACAAAATTTTTGTGGTTATAAACCATTTTATTAAAATGAGAAGTTTTGAAGTTAAATTGTTGCCAAATATAGAAAGATTTCACTCTTTTTGGGATTGACTAAAAAAGAAAGAGTGTCACATAAATTGGAACGGAGGGAGCATGTAATATGTTATGTATGACGTGCCTTTTCTTTGATTTTGTGTGACTACTTCAGATGTCGGAAATGCATGTGGTTAGCTTTGCAGAGTCTTTATTCTTCACTCTTCAGTAAAGTGAAGCATCGATTGCGATGTTACGCGAGTATAGGGATTGCATTAGTATCTAAAATTAATAATCCTTAGTTGGAAAATGAGATCAGATGTAGTAAAATTTGATTTTTGGCTTCTGACTAAATAGGATGTTTAAGATATTTGACGCATCAACTATCTTGGGTAGTAATTTTATTTTTATTTTTTTCTTACTTTTAGGTTGCTTTGGTATTGGCATGATTTGCTCCTAAAGATGCATTGCTTCTGCAGAATTTCCATAATTTACCAGCTTCTCTTTTTGTGTTAACATGTTTTTGATGGAAAATGCAGCTGGTGCTGTTACTGATAAGACATGGAAGTCACTTGTAATCGAGTCTGATTTACCTGTCTTGGTTGAATTTTGGGCTCCATGGTGTGGTCCATGCCGAATGATCCACCCCATCATTAACGAGCTAGCTCAAGAATATGCCGGCAAGTTTAAATTCTTCCAGCTGAATACAGATGAAAGCCCCTCCACTGCAAGCGAATACGGGATCCGAAGTATCCCAACCGTCATGATTTTCAAGGGCGGAGAGAAGAAAGACGCGGTGATTGGCGCAGTTCCCAAAGCAACTTTGGCAACCAGCATTGAAAAGTTCTTGTAGTAGAATGGTGCACACACGCTTATAGATATGTTTGTAAGAATTTTTTGCTGTTTCTCTTTTCTTTATGTATATTCTATTTTTGCCTTCAATGCAGCTAGAATATAGTACTTAATAAACCTGAAATGCTCCAGTATAAATTCTGGAGCTATGTTTCTTCTTATTTCAACATTATGTTAGTAATTTAATGTTTCTCACGTGTAGAATACACTGGTATATTCATTTTCAGAAAAAAGAATACTGTGGTATATTGCTCTACACTTTAAGTCATCATATCTGAAGTAATATCCAATGTTTATTCTGATGGAATGAACCTTACACATTTGTCATTGTATAATTTGCTTTTAGCCAAAAACTTGTACATCATATTGTTCAGTTCCCTGAGATTGAGTTGTGAATGGAAAATGAATGGATGTTCCACATCGGAGTAAAGAGTAGAATTTGTTGGGTATAAATTGACAAACACTTCTATGCTAACTTTACAAGTTGGAAAGAAGGCAAACCCTCGCATCGTCATTAACTCGGCCTCGGATATGGTTAAATGATTTGACTGATTGATTAATTTTTGGACGAGCCAGTATTTTCTTTCTTTCTATTTTTTATTCGCACCAGCGCCCAAGAAAATTTCGAATTCCAACTATAGCACCCTAATTTGGCATAAAATTTCGGATGAAATAATGTAGTGACTGGTTGATTGCACAAGAAAAGGTAATCTTATTAAATAATAGATTTAATAAGTTATGTGGAATTGAATGTGCAACATACATGTATTAGCAAAATAGGAATTAAAATATTTTAAATAAAAATATCTTCAACATAAATTTTGTATATCAATGCATTCATTATTAATTCTAGCATGATAATTTATTCATTGCATAACAATTTCTTCATTATTAATCACGGCATAAATACTTCACGCATCATAATCATCGCATAGCTAGTATGTGAACCAAACTAGCCCCACATGTTAGCCCATATTATACGACACTTGTAACTTTTTTTCTTTTTCTTCCAAGCATATTACATGTAGGTTCATAATTAATAAATTTATTTGACACTTGTACTTGTGCATTATAATAGAGTCTCCAAGACTTTAGTTTAGGTGCGCATAAGCTATGTCCAAATATCAGGCTTATTAGAAGACAAAAAAAAAAAAGTCTAGTTTTTCTTGAATTTCTTGCGTGTAGAGTAATGTCCATATTTCTCGCTTTATTTGCGGTTGAGAAAACATTTTTCTGTTTTTAAATACACGCTCAATTCATTGCTTCTTCATTTTCTTCCTTCAATTTCTCTTCCAATAATCACTTCTAACGGTACATTCTTCATTTTCTTCTTTCTTAATTCGCAATGTATGTCCCAATTTATGTTGCACTTTTCGAGTTTCGAGATCCCAAAAAGTTTTTTTTTTTGTTTTTTGTTTACCGTAATCTTCTCTTGTATCTTTTAAATATTTTTGAATTGTCATCATTGATCGGGACTTACAGTACTTTTTACTTAGTTTACAAATATGTAAATTTTATTTCAAAAAACTTGAAAATTAAGTGCCCGAATTCAGGGTCATCTGTCTAATCATTGGTAGGCCGGGTTACCTAATGCTTGTGATGGGAGGTAGACAGGTAGTCAGTGGCGCATTAGGATTTTCACTCAGGAGATTGGAAAAAATAACAAAAGCTAAACATAAAAAAATGCTTCCCCTAGGGTATCGAATCTTAGACATTGGAGAGAATTTTGAATACCCTGAATCACTAGAGCTAACCTTTTGGATTTATTTAGGGTATTCAAAACTTATATAAAAAAAAGGGCATCCCGGTGCACTAAAGCTCCGCTATGCGCGGGGTCGGGAAGGGCGGACCACGAGGGTCTTTGTACGCGGCCTTACCTTGCGTTTAACGAGAGGCTTTCCCACGGCTCGAACCCGTGACCTCCTAATCACATGGCACATGGCAGCAATTTTACCAGTTACGCCAAGGCTCCCCTTCGTATTCAAAACTTATATATGTACACAAAAACTGAAAATCTACCCTATATATACACCTTAATACGTTGGATGATTGATCTCGTTTGATGGGTCTTTTTGATGCTTGAGATCGTTTATAGGCCTTTATGTCAATGGCCAAGGGTTCTGGTATTGTCAATTGATTAAAGTTTAGTCAATGATTTTAATGTATATTATTTAGATTCTTTTTGTGAAAGGTAAATTATTTAGAATTGGAATAAATGGATCTGAATAAAGGTAAATGGATATAAAGGATTGTTTAGTCAACCTTAACTAGTTTGAGATTGAGTTGTAGGTGATTGATTGAAGCATTGCCTATGCTTAAGACCTATGTGTTGCTAGGACTTTTGAAAAAAGTTGTCGGGTGTGTCCAGATTTTCCAAAAGTAGTGCATTTTTGGAGAATCCGACATGCGTGAGACAATATTTGGAGAGTTCGAGAAATATAGCTTAAGACCATAACCATAGCTCTCATCATCAGTTATTCTCAAAGTCCAGATGTGTGAATATCAGCTCTTCACTTTGATGCTTATTTCTTAGATGATTTTCAAAGAAATACAGTCAGGGATTTATTTCTGATTTTCCCCCGTCTTTTTAACAGATTCCATGGCTCTAGAACAATCTTTTGGTGAACCTATGATCAGTTTTGGATCTGATAAAGATATTTCCCTAAAGAAGAGGAACTCCGTTCCAGTTACAACGTCAAACTCCGGAAATATGATGGGATGTTTTGATTGCAACATTTGTCTTGATTCTGCACACGATCCTGTAGTCACCCTCTGCGGTCACCTATACTGCTGGCGTTGCATTTACAAGTGGCTTCAAGTTGAGAACTCTGCCTCGGGATCAGAAGAGACGCATAAATGTCCGGTCTGCAAATCCCACATCTCAAACTCCTCACTGGTACCTCTATATGGCCGCGGGACATCATCAGCAGAATGCGGATCCAACGAGTCCCAACTTGATGTCACCGTACCTCGCAGGCCTCAAGGAATTTGGACAACAACCACACAAGTTAATACATCATCACCTTCAACTTCTCACGTCCATCAACAACTTCATCACGCTTCGTTGTATTATCCACCACCCTCGATTCATCACCAACAATACTTCCCCCATGCTTTTGGTGGCTATGCAGCCATAGCTCCGTCTAGCTTCGGAGGCACTGCAATGACTCGGTTATTCAGCCCGATGGTCGTGATGTTTAGTGAAATGTTCCTCGCAAGGATGTTGGGGGGCTCAGATGCAAACTCGTTTTACCCCATCCCGGGAGGCGGTGGTAGCTCTAGAATGAGAAGGCAAGAAATGCAGGTGGACAAATCTCTTAACAGATTATCCATCTTTCTCTTCTGTGCCTTCATCTTGTGCCTTCTCCTATTCTGATTACACCTATTATATGCTTCTTCATCATTGTACAGACGTACAAAATTATGTGACTGTGCCCTATACCTATGGACGGCCTATTGAAACGCATAGGTGGCATCAGCAGTCAGGCATGTAGTTGATAGCTTTTAAAAAAAAGACTTACAGTTATTAAACAGAAAAGGCTATATATACCTTGCAAAGGTTGCTTTTATACTTTCTGTGGCTTTATTCCCACAATTTATTTACATCTTTTCACTTTGCCTTGGTGTATTCGCGTTGAACGAGTGCGATATGAATATAGATACTTCGCGTGAATTATTCGAAATACATGTAAATTTAGCAAACGTAGTTGCAGTTAATTTTGTGGCGGATACTTATATAAGAGGATTCATCATGAATGGACTAGATTTATGCTTTCATCATTTGGATTTCAAACCAACAATGTGAGCTATTTGATATTAGTCAAGGTAGTAGGTGGACAGGAGCTATCTGATACCTGTGTTGGTGGAAGATAGTAGGTACCTCGTGGAATCAGTCCATACGAGTGCAAAGTCGCACGGACACCATGATCAGCCCATAAAATCATGACCCGCTCAACCCGTTTAGGTTTGGGCGGGTCTCCTTATTTTAAAAACTGGGCTGATATGCAGCCCAGATTTCTGAACCTTCTTTTGCATCCCTTTATATTTCTAGAGCTTCTTTGTTGCCACCTCATCAAACACATTGGACCATTCTTGCTCACACTCTGCGTGTGGAGGGTGATACACATTTTGCTCAGTCGATCTTGCCTTTTTCTCCAATAATCGATTGCATCCAAGCTTTAAGACCATTATTTTCCCTTGTCTTAGTCCTGAATTAGAAGGATATTATATTGTAGCAGTCAGTGATGGGCTAGTCTTGTATGATCGACGTAGCAAGTTAGATATCTGGTACAGTGATATAGAACTAAGTGATTATCACATTTACAATGCTATTACGGGGCATTATGTTGGTGTTACTCGACCTTCCACGCTTTTGGAACATGTTAGTACAGGTTTTTAACAAAATATGAAGGGGGGTCATTGAGGAGCTATAAAGTGGTGAGATTGGACTGTCGGTTTGGAGAGTCGTATGTAGTCAAGTTCGAGGTATTCTCATCTGAGACGGGAAGTTGGAAGAATGCTGTTCAAAAAAATATGGACTTAGCAATTGAAGTTGTTTGGCTCAGGAGGCCTGTTGCTCTGAATGGAAAGCTACATTGGATTGACCGTAGACATGGATTTTAGCGTTTAATCCTTTTAATGATGTCAATCAATGTCGTTTAATTGGACTTCCTGCTGATATCGATAATCAATGTGTTGATGTCAGAAATAATGGAAGTCGTATTTTGCTTGATGTTTGTCAGGGTCAACTGAGGTATATTGAGGTGTCTATTGAGCATTGGCATCCCTTTGGATTTCGGAGCATTTCTGTTTGGGCTCTCGATGAGTATGACTCTTCAAATTGGACTTTGCAGCACAGGGTAAAGATGGGTGACGGTGACTTATCGTTCGATGATATTTTATATAGCAAAGCGTTAAGAGGGTTTGTTCCTAGGCCGATCGCGTTCCATCCGCTTGATGCCAACGTCTTTTACCTTGAATTTTCGTCCACTGTTGTTTCATACAACATGAAAACATGATAATTGGATGCCCTTACTAATCTAGCTTCTTTAATAACACGCGAACGGGATTGGCTTGAAGGGATGCCTTTTTGGCAAGCGTTCTTGTTCGTGCTTCCTCCATGGCCAATTTCTCTTCCTATTAAGAAAGAAACAGAAACCAAAAGTTGATGTTTCTGTGTGTTGGTGAACTAAAAATTGCTGCTTGCTTTTTTGGTGTCTGCCTCTATTTAGGAAATGTAGGTGTTTTGTTCAATTTCTTAAAGCTAAATGCTTACTGACCTTATTTAGCTGGCGAAATTAGGGGTATCTAGCTGTGATCAATTTTTGGATTGTGTCTCCTTAGTTGTAGATTAGCTTTGCATTTGAGCAGACAAACTCTCTATTTGCTTGTAATTTTGTTTGCATCTTCTTGATGCCTTTCAATGAAAGACTATTTAGTATCTTTTTTACTATCTGCATCTTCTTGATGCGGTCAATGGTACTACTTCATCACTAAAAAAAGATTTGTCGTTGTTTGGTATGCTATGGATAGTGCATTCTTAATTTCTTTGCTTGTTTATAGAATTTTGTCAGTGTTTCCTTCTCCGACGTTTTCTACCATCCTTTTTAAAAGTACATCCTAGGAACTATAAGCTGTTTGAGTGGGAAATATTGGAACATTGAAGTAAGTTGCTTGCAGAATCTTAGTTAGTAATGCACCAATTGAACAGGCAATAGAACTTTGATTTCTGTTTCTTGCCTGGTCAGTGGATTTTCAATGCTGCACAACTATGTTTGTCTTTCAGGTCTCAATTTTTAATGTTGTTTAATCTTCTCAAATATGGATGTTACAATTTTTTGCTCCTTTTTAGGAATATATTCGCTTCTAACAATGGATTTACTTTCTTTGAGCCGAGGATTTATCGGAAACAGCCTCTCTACCCCCACAAAGGTAGGGGTAAGGTCTACGTACATCTTGCCTGGGCACATTTGTGGCATTACTGTTTGGGCATGATGTTGTTGTTACTATGATACTATCGCATGTTGAGAAACACACTCGTTTTGTTATTAGCACACTTTTCTGTTTAAGACCTGATGAATTGCTACATCACAGAACTTAGCACTCTGTATATTCTATTAGTTGTCACATGTGGTACTCTGTTCTATTAAGTTCCTTTAACAACTTAGTAGTTTAAACTTGTTGAAGCTTGTATACCGTTAACTTGTTGGAGTTGTTGTTATTGCTTCTACGTCACCTTGTTGTTATTGCTTCTAAGTCACTGAGTTCATTTCAGAAGAAAATATTGACATGAACCATAAAATACTGATGACACAAAAAACAGGTTGGACTTTTTGGCCCCGTCTCCTGATTTGAAGGGTTTATTGTCACGACCCAAGCTCATGGCACGTATTGTCCGCTTTTGGTCCAATTGATCTCACAGATTTGTCTCTTGGGCTACTGCATCATTGAACCTAGAAGTGCTCGAACCATGTGCTTGCGTTATGCTTGTGTTACATCCACGTAGCCATATTTTTAATTTATATCTGCATAGCCAACTTTTCTTTTTTGCAACAGTATTTATACACACAATATATAACATTACACAATATTATACACTTACTGTAGATAATGTATAAACTTGTATAAAAGGGCCATTCGGGTAATAGAAATATGGGCTATTTCGGGTAAATATTTTCCAAATAGACATAGATTGTTATTCTCACCCCCCACCCCAACCCCCAAAATAAAAGATGGAGGTCAATGTTTTCATTTTGGTTCAACTTTCAAATGAGAATAAAATATGAATTGGCTGATACTGACTTGCCAAATAAAGACTAATTGTATGTAACTTTAGTCATTGTCGTGGAAAAAACAGAAGAAATTTTCTACTTTGGCATTTCCATCTTTTACGCCTTGAGTTACTTTAATATATTACGGTTAAGTGATAAATTAAGGTGAGAGTATATATTAATTGACTACTATAGTTTAGCAATAATAAAAGTATATTGAAAAAAACAATTATCATGCACATATTGAAAAAAACAATTATCATGCACTCGTTGGTTTAGTAAATACGGCTGTAGATAAGTTTTTCTTTGTCCATTACGTTACGTTGTCTTAGACAAGTATTGATACGTTGAAAAACAATAAACACGAGGAAGAATATGAAAGGAATGGAGTGGTACATGCAGAGTGGTTGAATGGTATATTTTCTTCTCCATTCAATGTGTTAGGTTCGTCACGCTTTGGACATCGCCATCAGGATTGTTTATTCCTCATGAAGACGGCTCTACTTCACTGGCATGGTATTCATTAGCAAGCGGTACACCATCCACAAGCACTTCAAAATATTTGTTACGTAAACATCTAGGAATCTAGAGAAGCTTCCTTAAAGATAACTTTCAAACTCTTTAATTGATGAATAGAACTAGATGTCGACCAAGCTTTCTCACACTAAGAGGAAATGCAGACGACGTGACTTATCAATGTTACAAACTAAGCAATTTTGAGATAAGATGGTTAATGTGGTAGAGTTGTGTATGAACGTCTTTACAGTAGACTTGATTTTACCAAAGATGATGAGAATATATGTAAACTTAGAGCCATTTATGCATTGAAGAGATCATTTCTCATTTTGTGCCGAAGCAATTTACAAAGCACAGATTGAAACAAATTTAGCATTACTCGAATAAAACTGCACGAAATGATCAAAAGAGTTGTATTTGCTAGAGAACTGGATGTGTTCTAGTTCCTGTCATAACGCATGAGTACTCAACAGTGGGATTCAAATCTATAAAGGAAATAAGTTGCTCAAAATTTGCTTTAGATGGTGTTGTTCTAAATCTCACTTCCAAAGGGAACACTAAGGACCAAGTACCAAAATAGTGTGGGTATTAGCTGACCTTTAATCACCAAGCATGAAGAAAATTCGAAGGCAAAATGAATCAACTTACTTTATACGGAATTATTGTCATAACTTTTGAAAATTCAAAACCAATTTTAACTACAGAAAATTTGAAACTCTTAACGTGATGTCCTCTCGATAAAAATACTTTTCAGCAACTATATTTCTTTCGCTATCACTAATTTACAAATTAATCAAATAAACACTTTATTTCTGTTGAGACAAATATCGTCATATATAAAGTGAAACTTATCTAAATGTAAAAGCCAGATCTGATGATAATCTATATTGCTCGGATTCTTAAAAAATGTCACCGAGTACATGTCCGATCCTCCAAAAATTGTGCATTTTTTAAAGGATCCGATAAGGATGCGACAAAATTTTGGACAGCCCGAGCAACATAGATGGAAATAAACCAAAGGGAGCAAGCAATTGTTACCTCAGATGATTGAATCAACATATTTCGTCAGGTGCTGCAACGGAAGTTTGCAGACGAAGAACAAAATGAGCATTAAGCTAATTAACTAGTCCACAAGCTACAACAATCAACTAGTTTCAGTTATTAAGTCGTCGATAAAACATTATAAAATAGAGTACTACATGTGACAATTAAAAGAATACACAGACAGTGCTAAGTTCTGTGAGGTTGCAATTCATCAGGTCTTAAACAGAACGCATGCTAACGTAGTATACTCATTAAAATACCTACTACTATATTCCAAAAAGCAGCAAAAATTGTTACAAGCGTATATATTCCAGGAAAAAGCAAAAAATTGTAACTTCCATATTCGAGAAGATTAAACAACATTAATCTTTTTGCGAGATTTGAAAGGCAGTCCACAGAAGCAGTTTTGCAGCACTGAAAATCAAATGATTATGAAACCTAAGTTATATTGCCTAGTCACTTGGTTTGTTACTACTTAATACCCTGCAAGCGACTTATTTCAATGTTCCGACATTTTTTTTTTTTTGAAAAGTATAGTACAACTAGTAGCACGTCGGAGAAACAACACTGCTAGAAAAAGAGGTTTTTCCCACCACATTCAGTGGGAAATTTGTGCTATAAAACATAATTTTCCCACCTCATTCCCACCAAGCCAGCTCACGGGGAAAACGCATGGTGGGAACCAGGTTCCCATTAAAACGCTGGGAAACTTCATAATTCTCCGTGTGAAAACACTATTATTTAGGCATTTTTCCCACCAACATTCAGTGGGAAATAATCACTGAACATTTTTCAGTGAGAAATCAGTGGGAAAATAGAGGTTTTTTAGTAGTGGAACTACAGACAAAATTCTATAAACTAGAACAAGCAAAGAAATTAGAAATACACTATGCATAGCACAGAAATCTACTCAGCAGCACGTTGAGGCACAAGAAGTCTCGTGCCATTAGGCCACTACAAAAGTGATCAGTAAAAGAAAAAGTTTCTAAACTAAATTCCTAGATCAAGCAACTCTTTATTAGTTCGCCAATATACACAAAAATCATCAGCATTAGCGTAAATTCTTATAGTTAAGTAGTTAGAATTAAAAGTCCCAAAGTTAGTTAAGTTGGTTATGAGGAGGTTGAATATCAGCCTATATATAGCCTTGTATATCAGTGTATACTCAATACTTCTATACTCAATACATGAAATGTTCTCTCTACATCTTTGCATCTCTCTTTCATTTACTCTTCTTGATTTACCTTCACTTACTGTTTCTTTCTTAATAGGCATTCTCCTGAATTAATTAGTTGAATATTTTTTGAGATCTAGCTTGAGCTACTTCATTCCATAAAATATTAAAATATTAATTTGATATGATCGATATTGATATAAATTCTTGTATTAGATAAGATTTTGTCGTTGATCTTAAAAGCGGATCAATTCACATGCGAGGTGGATGTTGAAGTAGATTTATATTCTCCCATTAATCCAAAAAGTACTTAGAATTGAAGAATTGATTAGTACGAATTGGAGAATTGATTAGTACGAATTGGAGAATTGATCAGTACACTATCATTTTTCCCATATTGCCGTAGACTTTTAAACACCCCACCCCCAAAACCAAAAAATAAAATAAAAATAGAGGACAATGTTTTCATTTTGTTTCAACTTTCAAATGAGAATAATTGGCTGCTAATGTCTTACCAGATAAAGACTAATGTATATTAGCATGCAACTTTAGTCATTGACGGCCAGGGAAAAACAGAAGAAATTTTGAACTTTGCACTTTCTTGTTTTAGGCTGGATATTGAATTATTATTTTTTTGGAAGTAACTTAATATTAGCGGAGCCAGGATTTTCACTAAGAGAATTCAAAATATAAATAAATAAACATACAAAAAAGGTAAGCGGATTCAACTATATACATATAAAAATATAATGTATATACAGTGTTTTTCAACGAAGGGGATTTGTACGAACACGCCTCCGGTACCTTAGCTCCACAATGTTTGTCCGCACCCTTTGTTTACATCAAATCATATTAGTATATTATGGTTAAGTGACAAATTCAGATAAGAGTATGTATAGTTAAACAAAACAAGTACAATAAAAAAAACAGATATCATGTTTTCATTGATTTTAATAAAGTACATTCGGTGTAAGCTAAGTATTTTTCGTTGTCCATTACATTACGTTATCTTAGGCAAGTGTTGATGGAAAAATAATAAAAACGAGGAAGAATAATGTCAGGCTATAAAGTACTTGTCCATGCTGAATGGCATATTTTCTTCACTATTCAGTTTGTCGGCCCATCACACTTTGGACATCGCCATCAAGAATATTGATGCCCCGTGATTCATGAAGACGACTCTACTTGTATGAAAAGATGTGGTACTCAAAAGCGAGCATCTACAAGCACTCTAAAGTATTTGTTACATAAATATTTAGGATTAAATTCCTCTATTTATCACTTAATTGATGCCGTATCTGGAACGATTTGACTCGGTCCGTCACGCTTTAGACATGGCTACCGGTAGTGGCGGAGTACACTACGCCGGGTGTCATCCGAACCCCTACGGAAAAAAACACTATTTTTAAGCGCTAAAATTATTTTTTATGTACATATATTAGACGTTGAACCCCTTGCATCGTATGTTTACTTTTTTTATATTTTGAACCCCTTGGCGGAATCCTGGCTCCGCCACTAGCTACCGGGATCATTGATGCCCAACGAAGACGACTCTAGTTCAATAGAAAGACATGGTACTCATTAGCGAGCTTCCACAAACACTCCAAAGTATTTGTTATATAGACATTTAGGAATAGATTCTGCCATTTATCACTTAGTTGACGCCCTATGCAGAGCAAAAGGCTCGACTTTCTCTTCTTTCTTTAATAAACATAGCTTGCGCGCACTTCAACTAATTCTAAAGGGTACTTGCTACCTTCCATAAGGTATGAAGTAACTCTGTCCAGTGTTCATCACGCCTTGGACAGTCGGGAAGAGATCACCTAATGTTTTTGACTTAGCAAGATTCGCAATTTCTTTAGATGATGTTATTCTCAATCTTCCAAAGTAAACACTAAGGACCAATTACCAAAATAGTTTGTCTTTTAGCTAACCTTCTCAATCACCAAAAAATGAAGAAAATTCAAAGGCAAAATGAATCGACGTATTTTACATGCCACTCTTTCAATTTGGAATATCTCCAAACGATTGACCACGTGTAACCAATTTTTGTAACTTCTGAAAATTCAAAACTCATTTTAACTAAAGTTTGAAACTCCGATGTGATGTTTCTTTTCTAGAAGTCTACAGTCTACAAGCTTCAACTAGTTTCAATCATAAGTTGAGAACAGAGTACCAGTGTAACACATGTGACAACTAAGAAAATACACAGACAGCGCTGGGTTCTGTGAGGTAGCATTGATCAGGTCTTGACTACAAAGAGCATCCTGCGTTGATGCAAGATCTGGGGAAGAGCCTCACCCCAAGGGATGCAATGTAGCTAGCCTACACCCTGATGCAAGCATCGATAGCCGATTCAATGGTTCAAACCTGTAACCTATGGGTCACACGAAGATAGCTTTACCGTTGCTCCAAGCAGGGGCGAATCCATGTATAAAAAATGGGTCACGTGAAACCATGGTCACCCGACTAAACTCGGTATATTATGTATATAATTCTTAAAATATATCGAATATTAAGTGAAGGAACACATGGTCAAACTGGACTGAATGGAGCACTAGTTAAGTGATGCGTTTAATCCCTTAAGGTTGTGGGATCGAACCCTACTAAATGCACTTTTGCATCTTTTTTGAAAAAAAAAAAAAATCTAAGATGAACTCAACTTAAAATCCTTCAAATTCTCCTTCTTGTCTTAAACAAAAGTCTGTCAACAACAAAAACAGACGTGTTTCTCGATACGGTATAGTATGCTCATTAAAATATCTACTATTTCAGAAAAGGAGCAAAAAATTGTAACATCCATATTTGAGAAGATTAAACAACATTAATCTTTTTGAGACCTGAAAGACAGTCCAAAAAAACAGTTTTGCAGCACTGAAAAGCCACTATGGAAGAAACAGGAAACCAAAGTTCTAAGAGAAAATGCAGACGAGATGACTTATCAATGTGACAAACTTTGCAACTTTGAAAGATGGTTAATGTGGTAGAGTTGTGTATAAACGTCTTTACAGTAGACTTGATTTTACCAAAGATGATGAGAATATATGTAAACTTACAACCATATATGCATTGAAGAGGTCATTTCTCATTTTGTGTCGAAGCAATTTATAAAGCACAGACTGAAGCAAATTTAGCATTACTCGAATACTACGGCATGAAATGATCAAAAGAGTTGTATTTGCTAGAGAACTGGGTGTGTTCCAGTTCCGATCATAATGAATGACTACTTAACAGTGGGATTCAAATCTACAACGGAAACATATATTCCTCAAAATTTTCTTTAGATGATGTTATTCTAAATCTTACTTCCAAAAGCAAACCTTCAATCACCGAAATATTTTGAGGACCAAGTACCGAAATATTTTATCTATTAGCTAACCTTCAATCACCAAACATGAAGAAAATTCGAAGGCAAAATGAATCAAGTTACTTTCTAAGGCACGCTTTTCATTTTCGGATATGTCAAAATGTTTGACCTCACGTAACCAATATTTATAACTTCCAAGATTCAAATTCATTTTAACTACTCAAGTTTGAAAACTCAGATGTGATGTTCTCTCGGACATCACATCGGAGTTTCAACCACTCCTACAAGTGTCCAGTCTACAATCTTCAACTAGTTACGACTATTAAAGTTGTTAACGGAACTTAATAGAACAGAGTATCACTTGTGACAACTAAAAGAATGCCCAGACAGTGCTAACTGCTAACTGATGTGAGGTAACAATTCATCACATCTTAAACAGAAAGGGCAGCCCCGTGGACGAAGCATCGCGTGTTTAGGTAAGGTCAGCACCCAAGGGGTGTGATGCAGGTAGTTTACCCTGATGCAAGCATGATTGGCTGATTTCATGGCACGGACCCATGACCTATAGATTACACAGAGACAACTTTACCGTTGCTCCAAGGCTCTCGTTCAGGTTTTAAACAGAAAGCAGCTAACAGCAAACGTGTTTCTCAATATGGGATAGTATATGCTCATTAAAATACCTAGTACTAATATAGTCCAGAAAGTAAACAAAATTATTACAAGCTAGTATAATCCAGAAAAGGAGCAAAAAATTGTAACATCCATATTGGAGAAGATTAAACAACATTAATGTTATTTCAGACCTGAAAGACAATCCACAAAAAATTAGTTTTGCAGCATTGAAAAGCCACTGACTATGCAAGTAATAGGAAACCAAAAGTTCTATTGCCCGTTCGCATTTAAAGTACTAGTAACATGTCGGGGAAAGTACCACGACAAAATTCAATAAAAAAGAAGAAGCAAGGAAATTAAGAATACACTATGAATAGCATGCAAATCTACTCAGCAGCACGTTAAAGCACGAGGAATCTTGTGCCATTAGGCCACTGCAGAAATGATCAGTAAAAGAAAATGTTGCTAAACTAAATGACTGGAGAGCAAGCAGCTCTTTATTAGTTCATCAATACACAAAAACCATCAGCATTTGCTTACTTTTTCTTTCTTATACTAGGAAGAGAAATTGGCCATGGAGGAAGCGTCAACACGAACGCTGATGACCAGCAAGGTGTTCCTTTAAGGCTACCTCGAATGCCAGCTGGATCGACAAGGGCATTCAATTTTAATGTTGTCATATCATATGAGACGACAGTGTCCCCAAAACCAAGGTAAAATACGTTGGCATCAAGCGGATGGAAGGCGATCGGAGTAGGAATGATCCCATTTAACGCTTTGCTAAGTAAACAATCTTCGAATGAGATGTCCCGGATCTTCACCCTGTGCTGCAGAATCCAACTTGAAGAGTCATATTCATCAAGAACCCAAACAGAAAAGCCCGAAAATCCAAAGGGATATACAGGCTTAACGGACACCTCAGTATACCTCAACCGACCCTGGTGAACGTCAAGCAAAACAGGACTTCCATTATTTCTAGCATCAATGCATTGCTCATCAATATCAGCAGGAAGTCCAATTACGCGACATTGATTGATGTTACTAAAAGGATCAAACGCCAAAATCCCATGATGACGATCAATCCAATGTAGCTTCCCATTCGGCAGCGACAGGCCTCGAGCCACACGATTTCAATTGCTCGATCCATATGCACGACAACTTTCCTCCAACGTCCAGTCTCGGACGAGAATACTTCAAACTTGAGCATATACGACTCGCCAAACTGACAATCGAATCTCACTACTTTATAGCTCATCGAGACCCCCCTTGATTTCGTTAAAAACCGTACTAACATATCCAAAACGTGTGGAAGTTCGAGGAGAGCAACACAATGCCCCGTAATAGCATTGTAAATGTGATAATCACTTACTTCAACACTCATATCACGATCATACAATACTAGCCCATCACTAACTGCTACAATATGATATTGTTCGCCCTGAGGGAAAGGAATTGTACTAAATCTTGTATGTAACCTATTATCGACGAACAAGTCAGGCAAAAATGACTGAACTAAATAGTTAACACCCTTTACATAAAGAGTGTTAGTAAGAATAGTCCAAGGTTGTGGTAATAAAGAAGCTCTAGAAATATAAAGGGAAGCAAAAGAAGGTGAAGAAATCAAGAAACGCCATCGTTTTGATACACATTTGTACCTAAAAACACATTTTAAAGGCAATCTTGATAAAACTTCAATCAAGAACCAATCAGGAAGATACCCATTGTTGAAAAACATATCTAATTTGGGTTTTACAAGTTTTCCACAAATGGGGTTCTCAAAAAGTTGCTTCCTTTAAGGTATAAACACAAAATCCATCTGTTTTTTAGCTTAGACTTTGGAAGAAGAAAAAAACACAAAAAAAAATGCAAACTTTTTAGCCAAATCTTTTGGTGAGTCTAAGAAATAATGAAGAAATGAGTAAAGTGAATTTACCCATTTATAGAATTGAGAATTATGGGGTGTGGATTAGAAGTCAAGCAGACTATTGAGAACTTGTAGAATTTAACAGATAATCAAGAATTCCCCAATTTCGTCTATTCTCGTGGGGTTTGCTTTTGTGTCCATTTGTGGTAGTTAAGAATGACTCAAGTTTATTGAGTCTTTTTCGATATGCTAGTATGCTTTTTTCTAATGGAAATAATAAAATTAAAGACTATATTAAAATGTAGTTATGTAGAGAGTACTACTATAATTTATTGTAGAGTGCATCTTTGGTAATGCAGTTTTCTGTTGTTTTGTAATCAAGAAATCTCGGAATAAGTGTAACTAATTTTGGTATCTTGAGTAGTATAATTTATTGTACTGTGCATCTTTGGTAATGTAGACCTCTCTTGTTTTATAATCACGATATCTCGGAGGGTAAGTATAACTCATCGCTGGTTGATCCCGCACGCCCAAAAAAGGACATTTGAAGCGTGGATAATATAAGATGGGCCACTAAGATCGATAAATTACGAATCGGGATGTGACTGACTCTGATACTATGACAAGAAAATGGATTTTGGGCCTAAATTTAATAGAAGTTATCTCATGAGGTGAAGATTGCCCAAAACCGAATAACTCATCATCCACCCACGGACGTGGGCTGTTTGAAATTTCGTAGATAATAATCTCATCCATTTACTTTTCTTCATTTAAACGGATTGAATGCAACATGCGCCTAACTTACACGTCTCATAGACTCATAGTGTAATGAACTCTTGAATCTCGATTTCTTTGGAACATTTTTTTTTTCTTTTCCAAAATTTTTTGTCCATCTACTCTGGAGATCAAAAAGAAGAAATTATAAGAGAAAGGGGTAATGCAAATGGAACCTATTCATATTGTGTGAAAATACTTCCGCCGATATTACGAGACTATAAGCCCTTATCAAACACGTATTACTAGTCACTGCAAACTATTTAATTAGAAGAATAATTTGTTGGAAATTCTCAAAAGATTTGAATTTTAATACTGAAAATTTGTGTTTAAAATTTGGATAAATGTTCCTCCATCTATCCCAAATTATGTCGTTTCTTGGTATTCATTAGCGAGCGGTCCACCATCCACAAGCACTTGACTGCATTGATCTCGGTAGCTACACCACCCACGGAATTTAAAGAACTTAAAGGAGCATGAGTAAAATATTCGTTACGTAAACATTTAGGAATCTTGAGAAACCTCCTCAAAGATAACTTTCAAAATCTGATTGATAAATGAACTAGATGTCGACCAAGCTTTCTCATACTAAGAGGAAATACAGATGAGATGACTTTTGCAACTTTGAGATAAGATGGTTAATATGGTAGAGTTGGGTATGAACGACTTTACAGTAGATTTGATTTTACCAAAGATGATGAGAATATATGTGTGCCGAAGCAATTTATAAAGCACAGATTGAAACAAATTTAGCATTACCCGGATACTACTGCACGAAATGATCAAAAGAGTTGTATTTGCTAGAGAACTGGGTGTGTTCCAGTTCTGATCATAATGAATGATCACTTAACAGTGGGATTCAAATCTACAACGGAAACATATATTCCTCAAAATTTTCTTTAGATGATGTTATTCTAAATCTTACTTCCAAAGGAAACACTAAGGACCAAGTACCGAAATATTTTATCTATTAGCTAACCTTCAATCACCAAACATGAAGAAAATTCGAAGGCAAAATGAATCAAGTTACTTTCTAAGGCACGCTTTTCATTTTCGGATATGTCAAAATGTTTGACCTCACGTAACCAATATTTATAACTTCCAAGATTCAAATTCATTTTAACTACTCAAGTTTGAAAACTCAGATGTGATGTTCTCTCGGACATCACATCGGAGTTTCAACCACTCCTACAAGTGTACAGTCTACAATCTTCAACTAGTTACGACTATTAAAGTTGTTAACGGAACTTAATAGAACAGAGAATCACATGTGACAACTAAAAGAACGCCCAGTCAGTGCTAACTGCTAAGTGATGTGAGGTAACAATTCATCACATCTTAAACAGAAAGGGCAGCCCCGTGGACGAAGCATCGCGTGTTTAGGTAAGGTAAGCACCCAAGGGGTGTGATGCAGGTAGTTTACCCTGATGCAAGTATGATTGGCTGATTTCATGGCACGGACCCATGACCTATAGATTACACAGAGACAACTTTACCGTTGTTCCAAGGCTCTCGTTCAGGTTTTAAACAGAAAGCAGCTAACAGCAAACGTGTTTCTCAATATGGGATAGTATATGCTCATTAAAATACCTAATACTAATATAGTCCAAAAAGTAAACAAAATTGTTACAAGCTACTAACATAATCCAGAAAAGGAGCAAAAAATTGTAACATCCATATTTGAGAAGATTAAACAACATTAATGTTATTTGGGACCTGAAAGACAATCCACAAAAAAACAGTTTTGCAGCATTGAAAAGCCACTGACTATGCAAGAAATAGGAAACCAAAAGTTCTATTGCCCGTTCACTTGGTGCATTAAAAGTACTAGTAGCACGTCGGGGAAAGAACCATGACAAAATTCAATAAAAAAGAACAAGCAAGGAAATTAAGAATACACTATGAATAGCATGCAAATATACTCAGCAGCACGTTAAAGCACGAGGAATCTTGTGCCATTAGGCCACTACAGAAATGATCAGTAAAAGAAAATGTTTCTAAACTAAATGACTGGAGAGCAAGCAGCCCTTTATTAGTTTATCAATACACAGAAACCATCAGCATTTGCTTACTTTTTCTTTCTTATACTAGGAAGAGAAATTGGCCATGGAGGAAGCGTCAACACGAACGCTGATGACCAGCAAGGCGTTCCTTTAAGGCTACTTCGAATGCCAGCTGGATCAACAAGGGCATTCAATTTTAATGTTTTCATATCATATGAGACGACAGTGTCCCCAAAACCAAGGTAAAATACGTTGGCATCAAGCGGATGGAAGGCGATCGGAGTAGGAATGATCCCATTTAACGCTTTGCTAATTAAACAATCTTCGAATGAGATGTCCCGGATCTTCACCCTGTGCTGCAGAATCCAACTTGAAGAGTCATACTCATCAAGAACCCAAACAGAAAAGCCCGAAAATCCAAAGGGATATACAGGCTTAACGGACACCTCAGTATACCTCAACCGACCCTGATGAACGTCAAGCAAAACAGGAATTCCATTATTTCTAGCATCAATGCATTGCTCATCAATATCAGCAGGAAGTCCAATTACGCGACATTGATTGATGTTACTAAAAGGATCAAATGCCAAAATCCCATGACGACGAACAATCCAATGTAGCTTCCCATTCAGAGCGACAGGCCTCCTGAGCCACACGATTTCAATTGCTCGATCCATATGCACGACAACTTTCCTCCAACGTCCAGTCTCGGACGAGAATACTTCAAACTTGAGCATATACGACTCGCCAAACTGACAATCGAATCTCACTACTTTATAGCTCGTCAGAGACCCCCCTTCAGATTTCGTTAAAAATCCTGTACTAACATATCCAAAACGTGTGGAAGTTCGAGGAAGAGCAACACAATGCCCCGTAATAGCATTGTAAATGTGATAATCACTTACTTCAACACCCATATCACGAACATACAATACTAGCCCATCACTAACTGCTACAATCTTATATTGTTTGCCCTCAGGGCGAACAATATAAGGGAAAGGAATTGTACTAAATCTTGTATGTAACATATTATCGACGAACAAGTCAGGCAAAAATGACTGAACTAAATAGTTAACACCCTTTACATAAAGAGTGTTAGTAAGAATAGTCCAAGGTTGTGGTAATAAAGAAGCTCTAGAAATATAAAGGGAAGCAAAAGAAGGTGAAGAAATCAAGAAACGCCATCGTTTTGACACACATTTGTACCTAAAAACACATTTTAAAGGCAATCTTGATAAAACTTCAATCAAGAACCAATCAGGAAGATACCCATTATTGATAAACATCTCTAATTTGGGTTTTACAAGTTTTCCACAAATGGGGTTCTCAAAAAGTTGCTTCCTTTGAGGTATAAAAACAAAATCCATCTTTCTTTTTTTTTAACTTAGACTTTGGGGGAAAAAAAACTCAAAAAAAAAAAATGCAAACTTTTTAGCCAAATCTTTTGGTGAGTCTAAGAAACAATGAAGAAATGAGTGAGTGAATTTACCTATTTATAATCTTGAGAATTATGGGGTGTGGATTAGAAGTCAAGCAGACTATAGAGGACTGGACAGAAAATCAAGAATTCCCCAATTTCGTCTATCCTCGTGGGGTTTGCTTTTGGGACCATTTGTGGTAGTTAAGAATGACTCAAGGTTATTGAGTCTTTTTCGATATGCTAGTATGCTTTTTTTAATGGAAATAATAAAATAAAAGATTATATTAAAATGTAGTTATGTAGAGTACTACTGTAATTTATTCTAGAGTGCATCTTGGGTAATGCAGTTTTCTCTTTGTTTTATAATCAAGAAATCTCGGAGGGTAAGTGTAACTCATTTTGGTATCTTGAGTAGTATAACTTATTGTAGCGTGCATTTTGGGTAATTTATTCTTCTCTTGTTTTATAATCAAGAAATCTCGGAGGGTAAGTATAACTCATCACTCGTTGATCCCGCACGCTCAAAAGAGGACATTTGAAGCGTGGACAATATAAGATGGGCCACTAAGATAAATTATGAACGGGATGTGACTGACTCTGATACTATGACAAGAAAATGGATTTTGGGAATAAATTTAATAGAAGTTATCTCATGAGATGAAGATTGCCCAAAACCGAATAACTCATCATCCACCCACGGACGTGGAAACTCAATAAACTGGCATACCGTCTGAAATTTCGTAAATAATAATCTCATCCCCTTACTTTTCTTCATTTAAACGGATTGAATGCGACATGCGCCTAACTTACGCGTCTCATTGTGTAATGAACTCTTGAATCTTGACTTGTTGGAACAATTTTTTTTTTCTTTTCCAAAATTTTTGTCCATCTACTCCGGAGATCAAAAAGAAGAAATTATAAGAGAAAGGGGTAATTCAAATGGAACCTATTCATATTGTGTGAAACTACTCCCGCCGATATTACTAGACTATAAACCCTTATCAAACATGTATTACTAGTCACTGCAAACTATTTAGTTAGAAGAATAACTAGTTGGAAATTCTCAAAAGATCTTAATTTTAATACTGAAAATTTGTGTTTGAAATTCGGATAAATGTTCCTCCATCTATCCCAAATTATTAGTCATTTTTTGGTTCTGCGGATTCAAATTATGTGAACTTTGACTAATATTTTAAATTATATTTTTTTCATCATATTGATATGGAAGAAGTGCAACTTATACTAGTTTGCTATAAGTTTTAATATCTAAATTTTAACTTTAAGATATTAAGTTGATTTAATTCTAATTCAACTTTAAAATTAATCAAACTGACTATCGAAAAAGGAAAAGTGTCACTATCTTGCAACGACGGAGAAGATAGTTATTAACTATAGTTGTCCAAACTTAAAATTGCTGAGAATTTTCAAATGTTTACTTTGAATTCAAAGTCTGTTTTAGAAATTAAGACAAAAAATAGGTAATTAACTTCTTATAATTTTCTCATTCAAACAAGCAAATCATAGTTAACAAACTATATATTTGTTTAATTTGAGAAGTCTTTTATACGCAGACAAGACTTTCTTAGACATGATTTGCTGACTAATAACCAAACTATTGACATAATTTGTTGTTTTTAATATACATTTTGAAACACCTTTTACTCTAGAATTATATAACATGATTTCTTTAATACAATAGATATTTTTATTACTTTTAGTCAATATTTGCTAATCTTGATTCAATTAGTGAATGAAGTAGTCAAATCAAATGGACTTCACTTGAGCACGCCAAAATTTATTAAATTGGAATTTCTAAAAAGGTAAATGTATAGACTCATCAAGGTTATGATTATCAATAGATGTCGCAATTACATTACTATTATTGATTAACTTTATCCGTGAATTATTCTCAGCCTATGCTTTACGCACTGTAGCGTTTACTATGATTAACTTTTTTTTGGGTAATCTATGATTTACTTTTCAAGCAAAATAACAAAACATAAAATGAAAGAGAGTGAGTAGGGAGTCTATTATGGTCCTTCAACAACTGAAAAAAACAATATTTTAATTAGTTAACCATCAAAAGTTGTGATGGTTGGTAAATAATCCTCCATCTTTAACGGTGTTTGTGAGTTCTGAAATGAAGTCATCTTAAATAGAGAACGTTTTACGAATAAAACACATAAATAACCACTTTCAGCCCTTATGATTGAAAAATAGTCTTTGTCATTAAGTTTTAAATTCCACAAGTGAATTCCTACGAATAGAGATCTCGGGTTGAATTATGAGAATGAAATCACTTTCTGTAGGGAACATTTTGCGGATAAAATTCACAGATAGACACTTTTCAGCCCCTTTAATTGAAAATTAGCCAATGTTATCTTCAATTGTAGGGTTGCAAAGTGGCTAGCTAGCATGCATTATTACGTACTGCGTGTTTTACCCACCAGATTTCTTGGTGCGAATCTGAGTTAGTGGGCCCCAAAGCGAGTACCTAAAATCGGTGGAAAACAAAAAAAAAATTAATTAGTTTGCCATTCAATCATTTAGTAATTAGTGCTCCCTCTAACCCAATTTATGTGACACTTTTCGCTTTCCGAGATTCAAACTGCATGAACTTCGATCAACATTTTAAGATATATTTTTTCACCAAATTGATATGAGAAAAGTTGTAATTTATAGTACTTTTCATGTAGTTTTCAAATATATAAATTTTAATCTTAAAATATTAAGTTAATCTAATTCAATTTAACTTTAAAGTTTGATCAAATTAACTCTTGAAAAATGAAAAGTGTTACATAAATTGAGATTGGGGTAGTATATTGCAATATGACAGGTCCATTAAAGTTGGCTTCCGGCGGCTTACGAATTCTTCCACTCTTTCGAGACTCTTTTACTTTTTCCACTGTTCTTTTAATTTCATTTTATACAAAAAAAAACATAATTAATTAAGTACAGAATTCAAACAGGAGAGACACTCAAAATATTGTCTTTTATTATTTTATATGGCATTTCATTTTATTAGAGCATATTATTAAGGGTATAACTAAAACGCAACAAAATAAGTAACGTGTCATTTATATTTCTCGTTCCGTTTACTTTTATTTGTCCACTATATTAAAAATATATTTTCACTTTTACTTATCACTTTTAGCATAGATCGAGTTTTTTTTTCTTTCATGTTTTACCCTTAGCCCTAATTATTTATTCTCCAAATCATTTCTCAAGATCTAAAACTAAACATCAATTAATATGGGTATTGTGGTAACATACCCATACCAATTCAAACTGGACAAGTAAAATTGAATCGGGAGTATTATATATATTATAAATAAAAATAACTGAAGTTTCTATTTGGTCAAAGGAAGCATTTTAAAGTTTTTTTTTTTTTTTTTTTTTTTTTAAGTGATAAGAAAATAGAGTTGGACAATTAGGCAATTTTTTTTTAACCAGACAATTGGGCAATTGTCACCGTATATTTCGGGTCAAAAGTATCTTTCCATCCCCTTTTTTTTTAATCCTTGTGTACCCGGTCATCTAGAAGGAGAATAAGGTTTCGAGAAGTTACGTCCTTTTCATTTGAAGTTGAATTTTAGTTTACCAAACTATATAATACTTAATCTAATTATATAAACTTGTTTCAGGTAAACCACTTTTTACTTTTTTGGTTTTTAATGTCCGGAACTCACTTTGTGACTCTACTAATTTGGATCAAGAAACCTTAGTGACTCTACTAATTTGGATCAAGAAACCTTACTTTAGAGGTATAGTTCTTCCTATTAGAGGTGATTCTATTTTTACGGTTCAAATTCGAGATATTTGATTAACGATGAAAGGATACTTGCCACCACATCGCAATCTTCGGTGGCCAATAGGACATGTAAGACACGATCGAAGCCTCCTCAACCTATGAGATATTAGCCGCCGCTATCAGATGTTATTCTCCTTTTACAGATAAATTCTTATGTGTTAGTGTTATTCAATTCCTCCGCTACAAAAGTTAAAATGTGAATAATTTGATGCATTTAAATTCATAAAAGTTACTTGTATAAAAGTATAACAAAATAAGATAGTGTCAGACATCTTGAAATATTTTAAAATAAAATTGTCATGTAAATCGAAACGAATAAGAGTAGTTTTTATAGTAGCCCACCTCCTCAATTCGCAATTATCATAATATATTAAAGTGTCTAAAAAATAACTTGAAGTGTCTAATAACGCTAAAGTTGCTTTTCCAAATTATGTATACGCCACATGGCATGCAACAGCCATACCATATATGAAATTCCTTTTCTTTTCTTTTTTGGGTGGCGTGCTACGAGCCACATTTCTTAGTTATTTATTGTAACTGGTTTTATTATAAAAAAGAAGCATGTTTTAATTCTTTAAAATGCATAATGTATAGCTACCTAATACTCCACACAATTTTGGCACATCAAATGCAATTTATTTTCCCAATGAGATTTACGGGGTTCAAATAATTATTTATTTATTTATTTATTTTCATTGCGTATATAGGAACGGGAAAAAGAAAAAAGATAGTGAGGATTAAATTCGCATCCTGTTAGCGATTTTCGTCAATACCACTAAATTATAAATATTGATAGTTCTTATTATCATGCTTGATTTCGTCTTTGAATCATGTTAGGGATTTGAATCCGCCTCTGTTTAAATCACTTGTGGTACCTTGAGAAAATAATATTGTATTATTATTCTTAATGGTTAGCTTAGACATAGTCTGATGAACAATTTTATCATCGTAAACAAGATATGTATAATAATAGTAATATAATATATATGCCAAAAAAATATAATATATATAGACATCATAGACAATATGACGTATAAAACACTCATTTTTGTATATTCATGCAATGTTGATGACACCTTAATACTAGACGAAAAAACGCGCAATGCATGTGGTGCTTAATTTCTCACAAGAATGAACTGCTAAAAACTATTGCCCCTAGATTTTCTAAGCTATAAATACATATTAAAGCACTTAATCACCTCATTAATTAGTTCATTTAATGCAATATTATAGTAATATAATGGCTTCTCAAAAATCTCTCCTCTTGGGCACATTGCTTTTATTATTCTTAACCCTTGGCTCTGCTAGTAATGGGCCAATCCTGGGCTCTATGAAAGCCCAAAAACAAGAAAATGTGAGCCCACGGGCCCTTATAACACCGGGCTTTCCAGTATGGGAACTGCCCGAATGCTATTGCCCGAGCCACAGATCACAATATCCTTGTCGATATGGATGTAGGCCACCAGCCGGTACGGGCTGCCCAGCACATAATCATCATCAGCCCAAGCCCAATACCATAATGGATCAGCCCAAGCCCAATGACATAATGGGCCAGTCCAAGCCCAATACAATAATGGATCAACCCAAGCCCAATTTCATAATTGGCCAGCTTAAGCCCAATACAATAATGGATCAGCCCAATGCAATGATGGATAAACCCAAGCCCAATATCATAATGGATCAGCCCAAGCCCAATGCCATAATGGATAAGCCCAAGCCCAATATCATAATGGATCAGTCCAAGTCCAATGTCATAGTGGAAAAGCACAAGCCCAATACCATAATGGATAAGCCCAAGCCCAATACCATAATGGATCAGCCCAAGCCCATGGAAAAGGAAATTAAGCAGGATCATCAGCCCAAGCCCATGGGAAAGAGAAAACGAGATGGTCACTAGGATATGAAATATAATTAAGTGCCCTCGAGAATAGGAATAATAATAAAATAAAATGTGTATCGAGGCCAATCACCAAAGTAATGTGTAATCTCTTTTGGACGTTAATTTGTAGTACGTATATGGATGAGATATATAATAATCAGAAATGGTTTACTTTTACTTACATGTATACTCTTCTGTTCTAATTTATATGAAAGCATCGAATAGTATGATTTATAATATACTTTTTATATAGTTAGCAACCATATAAATTTTATTTCAACAACTTAAAGAACATTCAATTCACGTCAATAACTAAGTACTTTGATTCTTATAATCCGAACCTTGCCTCATAAAGTGGAACGGAGGAAATAATTTACGACGTTCCATATTTCAAGCTCTTTTATCCTGGCTTGTTTGACCTTGTAATCAAGGTAACGATGAAATTTACAGTATATTTTATTTTTAATTTTTAATTCTATGTGTTGAATTTTGACTAGTCCAAAATATTTATCAAAAATAAAATAAGGAGTATTACGATTTACGATGCAATACATGATGTAGTCCATCTTTGGAAAATAGTACAAAATAGTCTTTTAAATTTGTCAAAGGTGAGCACTTTTAGTCTTCATCAAATATGTACCAAACTCTTATTATTAAATTTAACCGAAAATGTGAGATAATAAATTTAAACAGAAACACCTCAATTTATTGTCAAACTTTCAGAAATCACAATATAAAAAATACACCATATATATTAAATAGACAAAAAGCTAATAGAAAGTGCACCTCAAAAAGACATTTGATCCTTGAATTAGATCGAAAAAATAACATAAACTATAAAATCTGTACTTCCAAATGTGAGTCCCCATTATTCTGATTAAATTTAATAATTAGAGCTTGATACATATTTGACGAAGACTAAAAGTACTCATATTTAGTAAATTTAAAAGATCAAAACTGCTCAAGTGGTACTTAAGGGACTAATTTAAAAACCTACTAGCAAAAATAAGGATCATTTTTTGTCACAAAACATTACATGGCCGATTATGTGCGGGTAATCGAATTATCTATGGACAAAACTTTTGACAAACAACGTGGTGGCAGGTGTCAAATCAACCACCAAAGCCTACAGCTTACACTTTACCAATTGAGCGCGAAGAGAGGGGGAGATCGGGTTAGCTGGGTTTTCATCCGGTGTTCGGTTTCCGTATTGAAGCTCGATTGTATTCAAATTCGCGCCATGTAGGATCTCATTTGGGGGAAGGCGCTCCCTACCAAGAATTTTTCATTCTCGAACTCGAAACTCAAAACCTCTGGTTAAAAGTGAAGAAGCTCCATCCGCTGCACCACATCCTTTGATGTGGTTCGTGTTAGCTGCTTGAGAACATATCACTCATGAAATATTCATATCTCTCTTAACAAATCTGAAAAACTATCTTGTTTGAGGAGTTTCTTACTGACTACCTTCCATTGGATGTAATCATTTATACTCTCATCTAATTGCATATAACCATAAATCTATTCAAAAATCCATATGTCAACACTACCTGTAAATACGTTAGATTAATATATATATTGTATAACATTACCGGTCATACAATTACTTCATAATTTGATATACATATTCTTCTGAGTTCTGTCACATAATGATGCCATACTACTGCTCTAATTCAATTACTCCACCCGACTCAATTTACGTGATATAATTTGATTAGATACGAAATTTAAAAAAGAAATAAAATTTTTTAAAACTTCTGATCTAAAATAAACTATAAATAATTTCATTAAAGATAAAAGGAAAAATTTTAAGTTAAATTATTTTTAAATATAAAAATGTATCATTCTTTTTTAAATAGACTAAAAAAGAAAAGTGTATCGCATAAATTAAGATAAAGGGGAGTATTATCTTATTTAAATTTTAGGTATCACCAACTAGTTTATAAAACACACCTTATTAAAAGTGAACAACTGATAATTGATATGTGTTTTGCAAACTAATTGGTGATAGTTTAGATAGAAAAAGTGAACAACTGATAATTAAGGTGCATTTTATAATCTAATTTGTGATAGTTTAGATAAAAAATTTATATACATCTACATATACGAGAGAGATGATAGTTCGGGTAGAAAACTGGAAAAAAAATGTGATATTTGATATTTGAGGTGTGTTTTTTATCATTATCTCTAAATTTTATGTGTTCCATTTTGAATTTTTGACCGGTCCAAAGTACCCCTTACATAAGAAATGAAACAGGGAATAATTATGGTGAGAAATAACGCGGTGGCAGGTGCCAAAGTGTTTCAATCACCAATGCTTACACTTGACCAATCGAGAGCGATCGTGTTAGCTACTTGCCAACATATCACTCATGATTCAAATATTCACATTTCTCCTCTGAAAATCTGAAAACACAGTATGGATCGAGTCCTCAAAGCTGCTAGAACTTCTGGTTCTCTCAATTTATCTAATCGCTCCCTCAGGCAAGTCAATTTGCTGTTAGCATTATGCATAAACCGGTGAAATTACAACATTTTACTGCTGCGGTAATATCATATGACGATTCTGGACTTACTATGATTATCGCATTCTTATTTAGTTGATTTATTCCTTTCTTATTTTTTTGTATCGGTTTTCATCAGCATTGTGCCTAAAACGGTTAAATTATAACATTTTAAAGCTGCAAAATCGTTTTTTTTTTTTTTAAATAATGTTGTGTAGTTGAAGATCCTTGAACGATTTTTCTGAAACAATCTTTTCAGAAAAATTGATTTATTCATTTCGTATTTCTTTTAAGTCACTGAAGGATCAGTTTGCTGTTAGTATTGTGCCTAAAACGGTGAAATTACAACATTTTAAAGCTGCAAAATCGGTCTTTTTATGGTAATAGGATATGAAGATCCTTGATGATTCTGGACTTAGCTGTACTCTGATCATCGGAGTTTTTTGTTTTTATTTTTTTTTATTTTTATTGAGTTGATTTATTCATTTTATTTTTCATCGCTGAAAATTCAATTTACTGCTGGCATTATGCATAAAGCGATGAAATTATAACATTTTAAAGCTGCAAAATCGGTCCTTTTTTGGTAATACAACATTTCTCGCATTCATTACTTGTTTTCATCACTGAAGGATCAGTTTACTGTTAGCATTACGCGTGAAACGGTGAAATTAGAACATTCTAAAGCTGAAAAGGTTTTTTTTTTTTTTTTTTTTTTTTTGTGTGTGTGTGTGTGATAATGTTGTATGAGGACCGAGGATGGATGTGTAGCTATATGAAGATCCTTGATGATTCTGGACTTAGTTGTACTCGGTCTGATTATAGCCTCTTTTGTTTTTATTGAGTTGATTTATTCATTTCTTTTTTACGTCACTGAAGAATCAGTTTGCTGTTAGCATTGTGCCTAAACCGGTGAAATTAGAACATTCTAAAGCTGCAAAATTGTGTTTTTTTGTTATAATGTTGTGTGAAGACGGAGGATGGATGTGTAGTTGGATAATAGTATCTAGGATATGAAGATCCTTCACGATTCTGGACTTAGTTGTACTCTGATGAACAATTTTATCAGAAGTATGAAAACAATATGAATTTAATATAGATTTGAGTTTCACACGGATCGATTTATTCATTTTGATGTTGGCATTATGTCTAAAATTGTGAATTTGAATATTCTAGAACTGAAAGATCGTGTTTTTGGTAATAATGCTGTGTGAGGACCTCCGATGGATGTATCATGTGTAGTTGGACAACAATATCTAGGAAATGAAGATCCTTGACAATTCTTGATTTAGTTGTACTCTGATTGTCACACTTTTTGTTTTTGTTAAGTTGATTTATTTATTTCTTTTTCTCCTTCACTGAATGATCAGTTTGCTGTTAGCATTGTGCATGAAACGGTGAATTTTGAATATTTTGAAGCTGCAAAATCTATTTTTTGATGTTATAATGTTGAGTGAGGACTAAGGATGGTTGTGTAGTTGGATAACAGTATGTAGGATATGAGATCCTTCAAGATTCTGAATTTATTTGTACTCGCAGAATTTATGAAAAAAGTTTATGAATTCAACATAGACTTAGTTTGCTGTTAGCATTGTGCCTAAAATGGTGAAATGAGAACATTCTAAAGCCTGCACAATCAGTTTTTATGGTAATAATGTTGTGTGAGGACTCAGGATGGATGTGTAGTTGGAAAAAGCATCTAGGATATGAAGATCCTTAACGATTCTGGACTTAGTTGTACTCTGATGAACAATTTTATCAGAATATGAATAAATTTTATGAATTCAATAGAGATTTAGAGTTACTCACGAATTGAAATTGGAGTCTGTCTCGTTGAAGTCACTGCTGGAAGGAAATGAAGCTACTAGGTGCATTAGTGGTAGCTGGATATAATCTATCTATTGGTATAAAGTTCATTAATTTTCAAACCATGAATGAAGACGAGCAACTGATGGTACTTTTTTTGGATCGAAGATGTAAAAGTTTCCTGTATATTCCATTGTGCCAAATTAGATTTTATGTCTAATGACTCTGATCCTACTTCTTCTCTGCACTACTAATACAAAAAACAATAGCTGGTGTCAGAATCAATTGAATAATGTACCTTTGGATAGAGGAAAGTACAGTACCATTCTGCCGAAAAGCACATTATTTGCAGTATCTTATACATCTGACTACTTAAGTGTTGGTATATAGATATTTATATTATGCCATGACATTTAATAGTCTTTTCTCCATTTATATTTTAAAAGGCGTCAGTGAGGTGATTGAATTTGAATGACTAGTTGACTACTATACTTGTTATGTAGATAATAAGTTCAACATGTAATATCTTAACATTTGTTAAGAAGAAACATAGTAAATGGTTGATTTGTATCAGTAAGAGAAAAGTAGGAAAAATGACTTGCTTCTTTATGTACAGCGAGGTGCCCAATGATGTATACAAAAGTTTGGAATCAGCCAGTGAAGATGAGAAGTGGTGGGAGGTATATGAATCTCTTCTTAGTTATACTTTTTAGTTCATTAGGCACCTGGATTATTTCCTTGAGTATTGCTAATGCAACTTAATGCCTTTTACTATTTTTAGGCCGTCGAGCTACAGAAGCTGATTTTGGCTCATAACAATATAGAAACACTGAAGGAAGACCTTCGAAATTTACCTCTACTGTCAGTGTTGAATGTTAGTCACAACAAGCTTACCCATCTTCCAGCTGCAGTTGGAGAGTATGTCTTTTTTACCTCTTCAATCTTGACTATGTCTTTTTTACCTCTTCAATCTTGACATACTTTGGACTGGTGCTTTTTAGCATCTTACACTAAAACTGATCCAGAGATTTTAATGACTTCTCTTTTTATTCTTCTAGGCTTCATATGCTGAAGTCCTTAGATGTATCATTTAATTTGATAGTGAACATTCCAGAAGAGATTGGAACTGCAGCTTCTCTAGTCAAGTAGGTTTGGGCATTTCACCACTGTATTGACTGACATTTGAAATACTATCGTCTTATTAAACATCTACTGTCTCCAGGTTTGATTGTTCAAACAACCAACTAAATGATCTCCCTAACTCCCTTGGAAGATGTGTGGAGTTATCAGACCTCAAGGTAGCACCTCATCTTTCTGATGATATGTTAGTGTTACTACGTTAAGAAAAGATGGTTCTGATTAAAATGCTGAACTATTTATCTTGGTATTTAGATAGTAGATAGCAGTCACTTTGCATATCTTAGTGAATTATTCGCCACCTCAAATTCAGAATGTCTACTTCTAGAAGGGCATCAGTGAGAATGGCTATCTGATGTCATTCTTACAAGGAGGTTCTTTTCAAATACTCACATGAATAACATGAAAATTGCCACAGGAAAAAGAAACTTTTTTGGACTTTTTAACCCCATTAACGAGTATTGATCTTAGAATTTTAAAAACTTTTCATCAATGTGGTCTGCTAACTAATTGCATCTTATTATAAGCTTAATTTTTTAATAACTAATAAGGTATATTACTTTATTAATGTTGAGGAAATCCGCGTCTAGAAGTAATTTACCAAAAATTAGAGATTAGCTAATCATCTATTCAAACAGGAACATCATAGATTCACATAAAAGAAATTAGAGACACAAGACGAGGCTACTCCTTATATGTAAAAAATCTTTCTCAACCCTTTCAAATTTTTCTTAACCCTTTCAATTGCTCTCCTGCAAGTGGGGAAACAACCTATGGCCGGGCTTAATTTTTTGTTAAATAGACATTTTTTCTGAAGAAAAAAATGATTTTGATGTGTGTAGTTTTTCAGCTGTTGCACTTAATAAGCCCTGCGCAATAAATGGCAATAACATATATCAGTGGTTTAATTGATATCTCTGTTTTAAAAGGATATGGCTCCAATTTTGGATAAGTAAGGTAAGTAATGCCGAGCTAAATCACTAAGGTGCTTATGGAATCTTATAAATTTCATGATACTGTGACAGTTTTATATATACCTTCTCCTCCCTGATAATACCTTTGCAAAATGTGTCAAGTTTGTGAGGAAAATAATTGCTTACTTTCTTTTCCTGAAATATATATATATATATATATATATATATATATATATATATATATATATATATATATATATATATATATATGAGTATGCGTTTTTCTAGGAAAGTAAATCTTAATTTTATTCAGTCCGAGCTGATTGCTGCTTGATGCCTTTTACCTGGAAACAGTGTTTGTTGGTCATTGTCTGTTTGAAAGGTGTTGAAAGTGATCTTCAAGTTTGGCTTGGATGTTCTTTTTTGGATAAATCAAAAGAGTTATTTATACTTAATTAAGTTGGTGTGATATTTGCAAATGTACTGCAATACAGATTAAACCCTCCAAAAATCAAATAAACTCTCTACACAAGTTGGTAGTTCCACTTTACACTGAAAATACAAAGAGATAAAGAGAACTCTTGACCCTCAACCATGGATCTCCTCTCCCTTCCAAAGCTTTCCTATTTCTTTTATCAAGTAAGTTAATTTTATTGATGAAGGAAAAGCTCTCCTATTTCTTATGCCCCCGGAAAAATAAAGGAGCTTCCATGGCTTCTTTTCTTCATTATCCACTTTGTTCAGTCACCAATTTTCCATTTTCTCCATTACTGTTGTAGGAAATGCCTGTCGAGCATAAAAATTGCAAATATCAAGGAGCATAAGTTAGACCCAAAATCACTATGTCAGAAAAGTTTAGCTTGAATGTTATGTAATATTCAAGTTCCTAAAGGGTCTATCTGATGATCCACTCTCTGTAAAAGTTGTAAGTTGTGGAGAGATTTGGTGTTTCACAAATAACTAGTCATTTTAAGATGAATGATTTTAAGTTCACTTTTTAACACGATATTGGAAAGCTATTAGATGGCGAACAATTTTGAAGGACATTTCTTTTTTGTCGTGGAAAGGAGGACGCATTTTATTGCGATCGTTAGAGATCGTCAGATTCTGCATTTATTGCCCAAACCATCTCTTCATCTAATAACCAGATATTTGAGTATTTTACCAGATGATGTTCGATAAAGAGTGCAAGAAGCCAAGCATTGAAGATTCACTTACTTGATGACGGAATGTAACATGCACAATAAGTTCAAATGCACTCAAAAGATCCTTGTTGCTAATATATGAGCTTGTTTCTTAATGTGGTGATCATGTCAACTTACTTATCATAATAAGGTGAAAAGTAATTAGTTTGTTGATCCATATCCAGTTGTTCTGTATGTCTGGAGCTGTTTGTCCAAGATGTAGCTCCTATAAGTTGAATAACATTTTTCCCAACATCAATCAATCAACTATGTCTTAATAATAAATTAGTGGGGGTGGCTAGATGAATCCTCTGTATCCCATTTTGTTCCATTCAGGTTCATTTTAGAGGAATACTTGTATTTAAACTAATTTTGCCCTAGTTGTATCCTATTGCAATTGTCTTCCTTTTTCTGGGCTTGATGCTCACGTAGGCGGACTCACAAAAATATTGATTATTCTCATTAGTGAGAGTGATTCATTTGAGGGAGTTCATTACATTTAAGTCTTATTAGCATGGAGACTTGCTGAGACTCGAAGAAGCAATCTTTCTTCATGTTGATCAAATCATAATCTATCAGACATTTTCCAGTCCTCTGCTCCATTATATCATACCTGTTTGTTTTTTCCTTCTGGCCGTTCCTTCAATCAGGCATCAAACAATAGCATTTCCAGTTTGCCAGAAGATCTAGCAAAGTGTTCAAAATTAACAAAGTTGGATGTCAAGGTACGAAAACCATCAGACTTATTACTGCTTGATGATGATTTCTTATAGTTCTGCACTCAGAAAGTCATGCTTGACATTAGCATTTTATTATTTTCATGCCAGGGAAACAAGTTAACTATGCTACCTGAGAGTTTGATGGCATCATGCAGAATGCTTACTGAACTCGATGCATGTAAAACTCTGAATATTCTATTCTCTGTACTGTCAAATTGATTCTTAATAAGGAATTGGATTTACCTTACATATAACTTCTACAGCGAAAAACTTGCTCAATAGCATTCCAGGGAATATTGGAAGCCTGTCACGCTTGATTCGCCTAGACCTTCATCAGAACAGTGAGTTCATCAAGCTTTTTTCGTCATTGTTGCAACACTCTAAATAATGCTGATTTTTGCATTGTCTATCTTATATTAGTTAACGTGACCTGGTTTGCTCTCTTTATTCGAACACTGTAGGAATTTCATCAATCCCACCCTCAATAAAAGATTGCTCATCTCTTTTGGAGTTTTATATCGGGTATTTCATGGCATTAATGCTTGTGTTTTAATTGGTTTTTTAGTGGCTTAAAAGTATCCTATGTCATTACATTTACATTTGCCCTCTCCACCACCCCCATCTGCTGCCCCATTCTTTGGTTTTGTCCACTTCGACAGGAATAATGCACTTGCTTCATTACCTGTGGAGATAGGTGCACTTAATAGATTGGGGATATTTGATCTCCACTCCAACCAGGTTATTACTTATTCTTAATCTTCAATTCACTCGGAGATTCTCATAATTATTCCAAAATGTTACATTGGAAAAAAAGATCTTCTGAAAATATTAGCAGTGGCCTGAAAATTAAATGTTGTAATTTGGTCTGTAGTGTTGGCCAGTTGCTCTTGGTGAAATCATTTTGTCAACTGGGTCTCCAGTTGGAATAAGTTGTTTATTCTTGTCTGCAGTTAAAGGAGTACCCAGCAGAGGCATGTAAATTGCAACTTTCGATGCTGGACTTATCTAACAATTCATTGTCTGGATTGCCTCCAGAGATTGGTAGGCTGTATTAGAGGCTCACTTCCTGTGTTTTATGATTTTTTTTTTTTTTTTAAATCATAGTGTATTTGGGGGTAGTTATGTTGTTTGACATTGTGTCATTAGTCTTCTGGTTCTCACTATCATTTTTGCTGTCCTTTTTTTGAGTTAAGTGTAACTTTTACTATATTAAAAGCATAAAGGAATTTTTTTTGCTTTCTCCCCTTTTTTTCTTGGGAGTGCAAGAGCATATAATGCTATTTTGTTATTATATTGTGTTTATATGAGCTAATCTTTGTTACAACTTCATAACTCAGGCTTAATGACAACTTTGCGGAAGCTTCTGCTTGTTGGCAACCCAATTAGAACGCTGCGGAGGTTGTAATTAGATCTTGGTGCTTTTATTGTTGTTTTAAGTTGTTTCCTCGGTGCTGAAATTATTCGAAATTTCTTTTAACTTGAAAAATATCTTCAGCTCTTTGGTAAACGGACCTACACCTGCTCTCTTAAGATTTCTTCGAAGTAGACTCCCAACTGATGAAGGTAAGCTGGTGTTATTTGCTCAGTAAGGGCGTAGTTTCTACCTTTTGTTTTCTTGACGCAACTACTCTAAATGTAGAGTCTGCAGCTTCTACACCCGGAAAGGAGGATGTTGTTGCCATGGCATCTAGGCTGTCCCTCTCTTCAAAGGTTGTTCACTAACTTTATAATTCTAAAATTCCCAATCCTCATGCCAGTAAAATATATTTATTCTGTTGGATGTTAGGCCACCAGTGGAGACGAATAAAGTTAAATCTTACTATAAAATTAGCTTCCTAATGTCGTCAATTGGTTTTTGTAGTCTACATATCAAAATTGATAAGTCTGAAAATGCAGATCTGGGTAAAATTCCATTCCATTAATTGTTAATACTTTTCAACGGACTGGAGGCAGTGGAAGTGCGATATAGACATGACTATGAGATTAACAACAGTTTAGCTACTATCACAACCTTGTTTTCATTTGAAGCTTCAAAATATTTGTGCATAGGGGCATTTCTAATTTGTAGAGCTTACACATTTTATAAATTCCATATTATGACATCTACTGTCTAGCTTTCCACTATAGTTTTATCAAAATCTTCTGTTAATTCAATGGACAAATGATAAGAAGTTTGTTTTCAGAGAGCTGCTAGAAACAAATGTGTGCAAAAAGCATGTGTTGTACCCTGAAGCGAGAACTTGATAGTCGAGGATGTTTAGTATTTCTCTGTATTCTAAAAATAACTTAATTTGGTAACTGCAATGAATGTTAAATGCCTTTGCACGTAATGCTACATTCTATAGAGAAGTCCATTCGTTTCTTCTCCCTGTCTGGTGACCGTATCATCATGAGTAGTTGTATTTGCAGGAGCTTTCTTTAGGAGGACTTGGTTTGACTGCTGTCCCTTCAGATGTCTGGAAGTCGCATGATATCTCAAAATGTGATCTTTCAAGGAACTCAATCGAAGAACTTCCCGTTGAACTTTCTTCTTGTATTTCCTTGGAGGTAAAACAATGTATTTCCGTTTTTCCCCACGTTTGCATGGAAAAGATGATCAAGCCTGATTGACAAAGAAAAAAAGGAAGGCCAATCATTATTGTGACGGAAGATATCACTGTATCTTTGATTTTATTTAGTAGAGTGATAGTTGTCATTATGCAGTAGTTGAATTGTCACTCAATCGCCTTTGTTTGTGGTCAACTTACATTTGTTGGGTATCTGATTCTTTTAGTCCCTCCTTAACCCCTTATCTTCTGCATTTCTACATGATTTATTCTTGTTTTTGGCATGTTATAGTCCTTTGATCCATGAAAAGATAAAAATAACGAATTTAACTATTGAGTTTTCTCTCTTTCTAGGACATACTTATTTAGTTTGCCATTATATCGTGAAAATTGTGAACAAAGAATTTAGGGTTGGTTGGATTGACTTGCCTATTGCTAATCGCTTAATCTGTTTAAATTTGCAGGCTCTCATTTTATCCAAAAACAAGATAAAAGATTGGCCTGGTTCAGTCTTAACATCTCTTCCTGCACTTACATGTTTGAAGCTTGACAATAATCCCCTCAGACAGGTAAATGGCTTTGGGTCGGTCCTTCACTACTAACAGAAGATTTGTTGATGTTACCGAGTTCGAGACACCCTTATAGAGGAAGACTAATGAATGAGTTCGATATAACCTTGTACAAGAAAACACTGAATAAATAGGCTGTTGGTATCGGTATTGGTATTTTAGAAGTGTTAAAATATCTGAAGGTGTTTCATATTGAGAAGTGTCTCATTGAATAGGGAAGAGGTAGCCAGTTGATTGGCATATTAAGGGACAAAAGGATAAAATTCACAGATCACCAGAGGAGAAAACTACCATTAAATTTGTCAGCACCTGAAAACATGGAAATGGGTTAGTTGAGAAAACTATCATCAAATTTGTCAGTAAATAAGTACATGGAGAAAGTTCTAGTGTTTTCCCCTTTTAACTTTTTATTCTTCTTTAATCATATTTTCTATGCCAAATTTTTCTTAATCCTACTTTTTTTCCTAATCATAGATACCATCCTCTGCCTTCCAAGCTGTATCCAAGCTTCAGGTTCTGGATCTGAGTGGCAATATAGGTTCTTTACCAGAGCATCCTGCATTTTCTTGCCTACCAGAGTTGCAGGAACTTTATCTGAGGTCAGTTAACAATGCTTATAGTTGATAGAACTTCTTAAATCTTAGACTTGACATATTGTTGGTACTTGGTTGAACAGAAGGATGCAAATATCTATTTTCCCAAGCGATATAATTAACTTAAAGCAGTTACGAATTCTTGATTTGAGCCAAAATTGCCTTCAATCAATTTCACAGGTAAAAATTATATTCTTATTAGCAAACAGAGTTCTGAATCCTACTGAAACCTTGGTTTAATATGGTATCATTTGTCTACAGGATATCGTAAACTTGGATTCTCTTGCTGAACTCGATGTGTCAGACAATAACATTTCTTCTCTTCCACCAGAATTGGTAAGTTTAAGATTTGGATCTCAAGAAGTTATAATTTGAGTAAATAGGCAACATAAGCCTTTTGAAATATCTTGCTATATGCATACTGAGATAAAGATTTGGCACAGTATTCATTTTTGTAAGCCTTATTTCTTTATAACCAAGGGTTTACCTGAACATACATTATAAACTTCCTGAATTGCAAGTATTTTATCAATCAAATTCATGAAGTTCTAGTACATTTAGCACTAAAGGTGTGGCCTAGCAGTCAATGAAGTTGAAATGACATATGGACGACCGGTTCAAATCCTCGCAGAGCCAATAACAGTTTTACTTCATTTTTTTTTTCCAACAATATGATATATTTTTAATGTTTACCTCCTGCATCAAAAATCATTTTGCTTTTGTTTCATCAAAATCTTGAAAAAATAAGTGTATTTCTATGTCCTCCAAATTTGTGCTATTGTATCTCAGTTTTTGTGAATGATATTTTTTCTCTTTTGTAGTATTTTGCTACTTCATCTTTGCTTTTCTGTACATGCACTTCCGAGGTGGTTCTTTTCTTGAATCTTTATCCAAATCTACCTGTATTGGCATCAGGAAGTGTATAACTTCATTATGGCTGGAAAAAGTAAAAGAGAAAAAGACATCCTAGTATTTTTCCATGGCTTGAATGCTACTGTTGTAGGTTAACTAGTGAAGAAACCAATGGTGCTGTTACTGAAGAACTCTTGATAATGAACGGCGTATTTCTGGTCTGGACATGCGTGTCGCAATCTAACAGATCTTGTATGCACGTTGTTTGGTTAGATGATTTTATACGTGCTAACTTTTTCCAAAAAATGGTTTTGTAGGGTTTGCTTGAACCTACTCTGCAGGTGTTAAGACTGGATGGCAACCCACTGCGAAGGTGAATTTGATTCCTTCCTTTAGTATTTTTGATTATCTATCTTCTGTGTGATGTTATTCCCTAAAATAAATGGAATACGTACAAAAGGATGAAAAACAAGAAAAGAAGCACTTCACCAAAAGCATGAACATAAAGTCGGCCTAGTGTGACAGTTAATACTGAAACAAGAAAGCAAAGAAATAAAAAATACTTGGTTCTGTAGAGATTTCTTTCCATTCGCCTAAGTTTTAGTGGACAGAGTTACCGGATATCGTGCTGGTGGGAGATAACAGGTATCTGGTGGAATAGTCTAGGTGCTCACTAGTTGGCCCGAACACCACCATCTTAAAAAGAATAATGTGTTCTGCGAGTATAAATCTTCCTTTTAGTGTTAGCTTCATTCCTATAGAACTTCCTTCCTATCTCAGCTTTGTTGTTTTTCATCTTCTTCCATGCCCGTCATGTTTATCCTCATTTTATTCAATAGTGGATTTTCGATATGCCAATTAGTCCAATACTTGAAAACTAACACAGTAGTAAAATAGTTGCTGCTGGATTCCTTCCATATTTCTGGTCGTAGCACACATAACCACTAACACCTAAAAGAGTTCCACCAACTTTACTGGCAAAGTACCACAAGGTTCCTAAGGGACATGAATTATTTTGATTTTTTTTCAAAAGATATTTTCAAAACATTGTTTGGTAATAATTAGAATAATTTTTGGTTAGTTTTTAAAGATTAGTTTTTCAAATTTGGAAAACTGATTTTGACCAGTTTTTCAAGTGAATTTTTTTTTTCCCACTCAGAAATTTCAGCTATTTTTCAAGTGAAATTCATGTCCAAACACAACAACTTTCAAATACCATTTTTCAACTTCAAATATTACTCTTTTTTTTCCCTTTCAAATATCACTAAATTCATGTCCAAACGTTTACTTATAAATGTTCATACGGTATCCTGCTGTAAATTCTTGTTCATTTGGTTGTCCCATTTAATCTCAGTTTTGACCATATTTCCCTTTTTCTTTGACTATATTTCCCCTTTTCTTTCTTTCTTTTGAATCCCCAGCATTCGAAGGGCCATTTTGGATCGAGGAACAAAAGGCGTTTTGAAGTACTTGAAGGAGAGAATTGTAGAGCATTAGCCGGTTTGAATCTTGATTCCTGAATGAGGCCTGTGGGTGTGTGAATTTAATCAGAGCACTTGTCTCTGAGTCCAGTATGTAAAATTTGTACTTTACCACTTATTTGAGATATAATCCCCGATTTAAGGTGTACTTGGAGTGTACAATTGTTGTATCCCATTGTTTATTCTTGTAATGCTGAGAATGACCAGATGGACAAATTGGACAAACGACCATCTTGGTTTGTATGAATGCTAATAAGTTCCACTCATGTTTTTTTTTTTTTTTTTTTCGTAAAAAATTTCTACCGGTGTCATCCCTAATGTTCACGTAGCAAAGCATATAAGGGTGTGACCTTATGATTGATGAAATATTGAAATGAGTCTTGATAATTTGTTTGACCAAACTTTTAAGATTTACTTAGTTTGAAAAGAACTCTTTGTTAGAAGTGCTTTTCGAAATATACTTTTGGAGAGTAGCAATTTTTGTTTGACTAATCAATTTGGAAAACGTTTGTTTAATATTAGTTCATCAATTTGTGTTTGGCCAAAAAGCTTGGCAAAATACCTTAAGTTAACTCCCAAAAACACTCACTCTATCTTTGTTCCTAAAAGCTTGGCAAAATACCTCTCTAAAATAAACACTTTTGGTTTCTTAGAAACTTGATCAAACAAGTAATAAGCCTCGAAGACCAAGGTTCCAATCTTAGTATGGTCCCAAAAAGAAAAACCATTTATTGGCCTGAAATACTTGAAGAGTGCACAATGTTGGTAAATTGCGATTTACGCAATTGTTCATCAAAGGATTCTTGCTCTGATTTCAAAGCCTAGAAATCCGTCTTATAATGAATGTTACAGGAAAGCAAAATGAATAAATAAATTAGGTACCATAATGGAGGTGGCTTCTTTCTTACCCTTTTGTTGCAATTTCTTGGAATTAGTACTAAATACCAATAGATTACCAACCATTTGAAGTGTAATTGTATGATGAAAATCAAAAGTGTTCAGTTTTACAAATTTAAAGGATCAAAATTGTTCAAGAATATATTTAAGGAACTACTTTGAAGACTAGTTTTCCATTTTCTCTAACAAAAATCAACTCAAACTCAACTTTTCCAAAAGGAAAAGAATTCTGATTTCTATAAGCAATCTAATTCAACAATTTGTTCATGGAAAGCAGTGTAATGCAAACCTAATACAAGATCTAATTTAAACAAGCAACCCTTTTCCAAAATGTTTCCAACTTTATTCTCAAAATAAATCCTGTAAAACACTAAACAAAATTAAATCCAAAAGTCCTCTGAGAATCACAATCAGATCCCCAAGAATTTAGCGCCAATGAAGTTACTCATATGCGCGAGTCCCAAGAGACATGTTACCCTCATTTGAAGACTGCTAAAATATAAAGATAAATAATAAATAAACGACTAGTCAAAATACTGCGGCCCTTTTTTTTTTAAAACGAAATAATTACCTCTAAACGGTGTTTGATACCACTTAAAACTTAATTTTTTGCTCATTAAAAATTTGAAAATAAATCTAGTCTTCCACATTTAGTTTTATCGTGGACCGAATCTGCTTTTTTTCACATTTTGGCAAGAAAAACATCTCGGATTTTATTTGAAAAAATAAAATTAAGAAAATGAAATCAAGATTTTTTAAGACATTTTTAATCGTCATATTTTTAACAAATCCATTTTTCCATATTTGCATCTCTTAAACACTTTTCTTTTTGTTTTCTACCTGTTGTGATACCCTGTTTGGGACCAATTAATTGAGTTCCGCGCCTTTCCACTTTGGAGGGTGAAGTGCATGTCACTCTCCCTACCAGGTGACTTAATAGGGGTAAGTGACCCAAATTGAGTAGCAAATTCTAAGATAGTTCTATTGCCTTATCCCAATAAACAACTAGTCAAAATACTTCTTTTATTTTTTATCCGGTGTTTGGTACCACTTTAAGGCTCATTAATTCGACCAAAGGCGATTTTATATCCGTGCTTATCCACGTCACATCAATCACAATCTTTGGTGTATCTTTTAAACACTTTTTTTTTTCTACCTAGTGTTCGATATCCACTTTGAAATTTAATAAATTTAGATTCGTGTCATGAAGTTTTATATTGAGGGTAAAATGTTTCTTGATAAAGAGTTTTCAAAGTAAAATGTTTCTTGATAAAGACTTAAAGGACTTGAAAAAAATACTTTATAACCCACTGGAATCTTTCTTGATATCTTTTTAACACCTACCGGAGCCAAAATCTTACCTACCTCTGTTAAAACCTTATTCCCACAGATAAGCATAGGAAAATAATAAATCTTTTTAAAACCCAAATTTATTGGAAGACCATTTAATTATTATTTCTTCATCTTATGGGTATCTCTTTTGAAAATTTCGAGAGAACAGAATGTCAAATCTGCTTAATTATGCTAGATTCTTGATTTGCTTCTAACTCAAAGCATTATTATAATTGTAATACCTTATTTTATAAAGCACACACACTAATCCCTATTCCAAGTTTCTGTAACACCCACTAAATTAGTGGGCCTTTCTGTTCATGTCACGTTTCTAACTGTGTAGTACTATTATTAGCAAACTGGAGTGAATGATATAGTGTCCTTTTTCCATTCTTTAGTTGTTGGTAGAGACTGAGGTCATTGCACCAAAAAAAAAAAAAAGAAAAAAGAGCCAGAGGTCAGATTTTGAATGTATATATATTGAATTTTGGAGAAATTATTTTTGCATAATAAGTAAAAGAATAGTAGTTTGGGCCGTTATTGGGTTCTGCTAAACCCTTGAACCCGTAAGTAAAATTGTAGCTTCGCCTCTCACCAGTTAGTTGGTGGTAATTGATAGTGGTGTAACAAACATAAACTGAAAGGTGATCAATTCAAAATCATTTATCGAAAAGTTATATTCCCTCCATTTCAATTTATGTAAACTTATTTCTTTTTTAGTCCGTGCCAAAAAGAATAACCTCTTTTCATATTTGGAAATAATTTATCTTTATGCATTGATTTATAGCCACACAAAATATATATGCCTCATTTTACACCACAAGTTCAAAAGTCTTTTTTTTTTTAAACTCCGTGCTTAGTCAAATAGGTTCACATAAATCGAAACGGAGGGAGTACTACGGAGCCGTTTGGACATGATTTGAAATCATGAGATGAAGCCACGAAATGAAATCATGTTTATACAGGCAATTTAACTTTCTTAAGTTGTATTTTTTCTATAGACATAAAAACCCCACAAGTTGTGAAAACTATCAAAACTTTCTCAATTCTTATACAATCTAACCAAATGAGCAGGTCATAATTCATAACAAAATTAATATGCTACTGAAAGACTTTTCTAAAAAATACAACATCAATTGATCAACTTTAGTTCAATAAAAAGAAAAAATTAATATGAATAGTAATGTAACTACTTTTTAATATAATCCTCCCACATAAATAAAGGTTGATAGACGTTAATGAGGTTGGTAAATGGTTGGTGGGAGTAATTGTTAAAGATATCTATCAACTTATGGGTCTTTTTTTACAAAATATAAACTTATGGGTCAAGTTTACATTTAAAAATTTTAAAATCATGATTTGAAATCTCAAATCATGCCTTTTTGGATGATTTGGGATCTCATCTCATGAGATGGAATCGCATGTCCAAACGTTGATTTCATCTCATGACATGAAACCATAACATGAAATCGCATGTCCAAACGCCCACTACATATATAAACTATATTTTATATATGTCAAAAATTAATAATATAAATACATATTAATATTTCTAAACACTTTTAGTAAAATTCTTGATTTCGTAACTCAACTTAAATAGAAATTGCTTAAGGTTGGGCTAATCATATGCCTTTGCTAAAAGCAAAGACATGATTGCATACGCAAATTAGACTTAAACTTATTGCTCTAGCATGTGAGGTGTGAGGGGTAACTGAAAAAAGTTCCCCTTTTTTCCACAAAAAAGGAGTTTCAAGTGTTTGGTAAATGATAATCATGAAATACAAAAGTATTTTTCATATTATTTGTCTTCTAAAGTTTATGCATACCATTTAAAAAATGTACTTCTGTCATAAAGTAGTCGTTCCTAAAGGTAGGTTGGAAAAAAAAGTAACAACAAATAGTTTTTTATTTTCTGAAAAAAAGAAAAGGTATAAGTACTTGAACTAGGGCAACTTGCACGATTGCCGTTCAAGGGTGCTGGTCTTTCATTTTTGTCCCTTAAATTGTTGATCTTTTATTTTGGCCCATTCACTGAAAAGGTGTAAAATACCGGGATTCGAGTTCGAGCTCAACCCCACAAAAAAAAAAAAAAAAAAAAAAAAAAATTCACAAGGCATAAGTTCATATGAAACTATGCCTATTCGCCATGTAGTTACATAGAAACTATTCCGAACACAGCAAAAGTGTCTATGAAACTACATAGAATCTATGCCTATAGGCATAGTTGCGAAATTAAGGCATAACTTCATTTTCCCGAACCTTTGCCGGACAAGGCATAGGTTCTATATAACTTCACCCGAATAGGCATAGTGAAATTATTATTATTTTCAACTCTGTTGGGAATCGAACCCAGAATTTTTGGTACGAAAAAGGTATTTTGGCCCACAAATTTTCATTAAATGAGAAGTAGGGCCAAAAATTAAATACCAGTCCGTATGAAGGGCAATCCACTCAATTTTTTGAACTAATTGTCTCAAAATTTCAATTACACTCTTTTGCATTGTGGGTGTCCTATTGGCTATTACCTCATGAAATAAATACACTCTTAAAAACGCCATAACTAGATCTGTGTTAAGAGGTGAAATGCACGCCCTTGACAAGTGCTATTTTATCACTTAAATATATTTTTTTCCACTTTTTTCCTCCTTTTTTCACTTTTTCCTAATTTACAGATCATAAATTTTAATTTTGTGAGAAAATTTTTTTTTTACAAGACTAACTAAAGCATCAAAATCACAAAAACAGTTAGACTTTTGATGAGTCATTAAACACTTTCTTGATCTGATTGTAATTTAAATTTGGTGGTTGTTTTGGTTTGGTGACAATCTGATGGTGATTTGGTAATTCCACGTAAAGTTCAAGAGTACACTTATACTTTTTTTTTCCTTCTAAATGATTAATATTTTGAAATAAATTATTTATCAAAAAGGACTAATATTATTTAAAAGAGAAAAGTAATAAATTACAGAACATGATGTCTTGGATCTGTTGGTCCACATCAAGATACACCAGAACTTACAAAAAAGTACCAACATATCAAATCAACCACTGGTGGAACTTGACTAAAACATTTTGCAACTTTTGCCACAGTGTGATTAAAGCACGTAAATAAATTAAATTAATAGCAGTTTCGTGCAAACTTGCTGCCCGACAATTTGGCTATAGAACTGAAAGTCCATTTTCTTAAGGGACAATCTCAAGTTTAATCTAGAAAGTTGCTTTCTTTAATGTAAACCAATAGCAACTGATAGTGATATTAATGACATTGCCAGATAACAACTAAAGATCATGCACTTTTCACCTTTTAGTTCTAATTCTAATGCATAAAGTAGACACTTCCCTTTCAAAGCAGAAATATGCTCAGTTAAGAAATGCCTATTTGCAATATAAAATGGATTAAGCATATGAACATGTCTTTAGCTGCAACTTCTTAATTATTTAATTCTTGTCCGTCACCAAAGGACGTGATAAAATCACTTTACTAGTAATCAAAATTTTTAATTAAAAATCTCAAGTTCAAGTCGGAAAACAAAAAATTCCTAGTACAAAATGCTTCCTCTTTAATGGGCTATACAAGGGCGTAACCTAAATTAATCAAATCAGTAAATTATGCTAAAAATGAATGTAACCATTTCTTTCTTAATAAGAGGTTTCGACTTAAAACGAAAAACAAAAAATTCTCATAAGAAATGTTTCCTTTAGTAAGTTGTGGTGGAATGAATTATATCACTCCAAATCGGACAAATGGGTTCTGTAACCATATTATATAAAAAAATCTTACTTGTCCAAATACTAGACATTAAGTAGGCGTTTGGCCATGAAAACCAAATATTTTTCACTTTATTTGGTATTTTGAAGTTGGAGTTGAAGATGAAGTTGTGTTTGGTTATAGTTTTTGCAAAAAATATTTGATTGTTTGAATGTATTAAAAGTGAAAAAAAAAAAAAAAAAGAAGTGAAAGCAAGTTTTTTGGTGTTTTTCAAATTCCAAATACAACTTCATAGCCAAACGCTGATTCAGGAAAAAAGTGAATAATTTTCAGGGCCAAACGGGTCCTAAGATGACCCCAAATATAGGCTGAAGTGGGGTTCCTTTGGGAGGGGCCTTTCTTTATTGCTACCTGTCCACTTCTCTTGCTCCTTTATTAAACCTAATAGGAGTAGTAGATAGCAGTAGCACAAAAAGCTCAAAAACAATACTTTTATATTTCCTAAAACAGGAGATTGATACTGAAAGTAACAAAATAGTACCATAATTTTACAAAGTCACAGGTTACACAAAGTTCAAAAAGAAGAAAAAAAAAAAAAAAAAGTAAAAAAGAGAGGTACATTCTCATGTTCACAAGATCATATTGCCTCATCATCATCTTGATCTCTCAAGAGAAGTACTATTATTAATCAAAATGTCCTAACATCATCGACTCCAATTGATCTCTAAAAACTTCTAACATGTTAGCAAATGTCACAATGCCCACAACACTACAATCCTCTTCAATCACCCACACATAGTTGACACGATGAGCGATGGCTTGAACCATAACCGCCACGAGAGAACTTCCCCGATAACACACGATCGCTTCTGCCCTCCTTACCATCCTTGCTGAATAGCTACTAGACTTATTGTACCTTCCCCCCGATGAAGACCTCGAGGAGGTCGGGGAAGGCAACTCTTCATCGGATAACGATGAGTTGGAGGAGATATCTGAGGGATCAATCTCGAAGTCCTCCAACATTCCTTCAAGATTCCTTTCCTTCAACCTCTCCTTCACGACCCTCACAATGTCCTCCGGTGGGCCCCCACAATCAATGTAGGCCATGAGTTCACCAGCTGTGAGGGTCGTGATTGCTGCAGCCACAGTCTCACCGCAATAAGCGAGCGTGAAAGGCGATATCTCTCCTATCAGAACGCCATCCTCATCCACAATCGCCACGGATGTCTGATCCACGAGGGATCGGGAAATGGCCTTAGTGGCGGACGATGCACTGGAGTCATACCCGACCGATAAAAACTCGGTGCTAATGATGCCGAGGGCATCGATTGAAGCTGTTGGAAGGGGTGAAAAAAGCCCAATTGAGCTTAGGAAATATCTAATGACATCTTCTTGAGTTAGCCAGCAGAATTCGCGGCCATTGTGGAGAGTACTACAAATCTTTGTTGAAGAAGAATTCTCAAGAAATTTTCTTCTTGAGCTGCCACTAAATCTGGTCTCTATAGGAACCACAAGGTTTTGAGCTCCATGTAGGATGAGATCAATGGCTTCTAGTAAGCTGCAAAAGAAGAAAACAAATACAGAAATCAATTAATGGAATGTGAAGAAATGCAATCTTTCACTAATTGGGATACTATAATGCCAAATTGAGATATGTAAGACTAATCAATGATTTCAAAAGTACAGCTCCCTAAACTCTACAATCTATCAAGAATTTTGGAAATGTGAAAACATATGTAAAAAAGGGAAGAGTTCATAAACCAGTAAAAAGATTCAAGAAAAGTAGATAAAAGGGAAGTCTTGCTGTTCAATTCTAAAAATTAATTCTTGGATCTTTGAATTCCTTTACAAAATGGAGATTTGATCTGAAGAAATTCAACAGAGTAAATGAAGCTCAGAGTCAAACAAGAACAATGAAAAGAACCCCCACTTAAGAAACAAGGTAAATTCAAGAATTTGACAAAATGAGAGACACTTCCAATACTTACAAATTTTTGGATCCTTGATTCCTCTACCCCCAGAATCTTCAAAATTGATATCTGAGGTGGAGAAATTCAAGAGAGTAAATGAAGCTAAGAGCCAAACAAGAACAATAAAAACAACCCCACATAAGACAAAAGGAAAATTCAAGAGTCTGATACAATGGAAGACACCCCATTAACAAACATTGCACTCATCTCCAAAAGATCAAACTTTTATGAAGATTCACAAAAAAAAAACACCATTTTACAATTGAACATGAAAGAATTAATTTTTTTACCCTGTAGAGGGTTGCAATTGAAGCTAAGAACCAACACAGAACAATTGACAGAACCCTACATAAGAAATACTAAGCAAATTCAAGAATTTGACAAAATGTAAGAACCCCACAAAAACCATTAACAAATATTGGACAAAAATATAAAAAAGACTCAAACTTTTACCTTGTAGAGAGTTGCAGATGAAGCTAAGATTCAAACAAGAACAATTGAAAGAACCCCACATAAGAAAATTCAAGAATTTGACACAATGGAAGAACCCCACATAAACCATCAACATACATTGCACAAAAATATAAAAAGACTCAATTTTTTTTCACCTTGTAGAGGGTTGCAAATGAAGCTAAGATCCAAACAAGAACAATTGAAAGAACCCCACATAAGAAAATTCAAGAATTTTACACAATGAAAGAACCCCAAATAGAAAAATTGCACAACAACACAAAAAAACTCAATCTTTTTACCTTGTAGATGGTTGCACATACCTAACAAGAACAGAATCTTTAGGCAACAACACAGTAACAGGTGATTTCAGAGCCAAAGATGGAGAATTATCATTCTCTTTTTTTTTTTCTTTTTTTTTTACAAAGAAAACATATTATATCAACCATGCAAATTTTCCCAACACAGATACAATCTTGATCAACATTCTTGAAATGGTCACAATCCCAAACACTAATACAATTTTCTTCACAAGATTTGAAAGAACCCCACATAAGAAAACTAAGCAAAATTCAAGGACTTGACACAGTGGAACTACCCCACATGAAAAAATTGCACAACAACACAAAAAAACTCAATATTTTTACCTTGTAGATGGTTGCACATGCCTAACAACAACAGTATCTTTAGGCAACAACACAGTAACAGGTGACTTCAAAGCCAAAGAAGGAGAAATAACACTCTCCTTTTTACAAAGAAAACAGATTATATCAACCATGCAAATTTTCCCAACACAAATACAATCTTGATCAACATTCTTGAAATGATCACAATCCCAAACACTAGTACAATTTTCTTCACAAGATTTGAGTGAAGTTAAGAGCCAAACAAGAACAATTGAAAGAACCCCACATAAGAAAAATTCAAGAATTTAACAACCATTGCAAAACAACACAAGAAGATTCAATTTTTTTACCTTGTAGATGGTTGAACATGCCTAACAAGAACAGTATCTTTAGGTAACGACACAGTAACAGGTGACTTCAAAGCCAAAGAAGGAGAATTAACATTCTCTTTTTTACAAAGAAAACATATTATATCAACCATGCAAATTTTCCCAACACAAATACAATCTTGATCAACATTCTTGGAATGGTCACAATCCCAAACACTAATACAATTTTCTTCACAAGATTTGAGAGAATTTAAGAGCCAAACAAGAACAATTGAAAGAACCCCACATACGAAAAATTAGCAAAAATTCAAGAATTTAACAAACATTGCAAAACAACACAAAAAGAGTCAATTTTTTTACCTTGTAGATGGTTGAACATGCCTTACAAGAACAGTATCTTTAGGTAACAACACAGTAACAGGTGACTTCAAAGCCAAAGAAGGAGAATTAACATTCTCTTTTTTACAAAGAAAACATATTATATCAACCATGCAAATTTTCCCAACACAGATACAATCTTGATCAACATTCTTGAAATGATCACAATCCCAAACACTAATACAATTTTCTTCACAAAATTTGAGTGAAGCTAAAGCTTCACCAATTGTTGAAGTAACAGAGAGAGACTTAAGAGGTGGCTTGCCAAGGCATAGGTCAGCTACCTCATGAGCTAAAAGATGAGCTGCCATGCAAGAAAAAACACAAATTTTTTTTGTTGAGAAATGAATCAAATGCAAAGAGAGGTGTTTTGAGATTTTTTTGAGTTTTGTTGGAGAATTTAAGAAGAAATAGTAGCATTGTGAGAGTGGAAGTGTGCTGATTTATAAAGGAGGGGATGACACGTTAACCCCCTAGGGGTTGGGGGTGGGGTGCGTGGGGTTGGTTTGCTTGGGGTGGCCGGGGGGGGGGGGGGAGTAAGTGTAGGAGTAGAGTAAAGCACGTTTAGGGTGCCTTTTTTTTTTTTTTTTTTTGTTTGGTGGGGGAAGTGGGAAAGACAATTTTGTTGTTTTATGTATTTTTTGATACTTGAAATTTTGGTTTATTAAGTATTTCTTGCACCTCAAATTATTTGCCCTTTTTTTGTTTTATACGTCCCTTAAAAAAATTAATTAGAAGGAGTATTTGACCTACTTTAATCTTATTTATGTCTAAGTTATAATCTCTGTCCATTACATATTTATTCTATTTATGTGTTATCTCCATTAATGATAAACTTATATCATGGATAAAATGGAGAAAAAGTAATTAATAATGCCTTGAACTTCTAAAACGATAAATAATTTGAGATAACTATACTTAGTAACCATGACAAAGAATTTGAGACGGATAAAGTATTTGGTTTTTGGAATTCACTTACCATTAAAGAAATGATTCCAATAACTTCATATGGAGTATAAGATTTTAGGGAGTAAATTAAACTTAAAAAGTTTACTATCATTGTTACAATGTTGAAAAAGTGAATATTGAATTCCGAATATAAAATATGACTTGGAGTTATTAGAAAAACATTGATAAGAATGAGCTGGATAGTTTAAACTTTAGAAAGACTATTCTCAATTTCAAAAATATATTCTGAAACTTCAGACATACATATTTAAAGTTTGAGACTTTAAACTTAACTTAAGACGCATAAGATGAAAGTTTTGTCTTGGCAACTCAAACTTCGATGATATGTCAGAACTTTAGTCTTGGCAAGCTAAACCTTTGATACATATGCTTGCTTGCACAAGAAGTATTTCAAACATCATCCAAATTTTGTTTGTGCGGAATTTACAATTTCAATTGTGCATGTCGAAAGTTGATTTTGAAGTGATTAAACTTATAAGATTTTATAAATTTGGATTATGGCTTAAATGGCTTTCAAAATTGGTTATCCATGCGCATTCCCCATTTTGTTATTGCAAACGAGCTGCTTTATGGGGTGATTTACAAGAATGAAATTGGAGGTGAGTGATTTTGAATTTTTAATTTCGCTTGTCCCATAGGCAAAATTATAAGTTTAACAAGTTTTGTCACTAAGGCAAAACTTTTGACTTTTGATCTGCCCTTTGGGCAATAAGTCAAAAGTTTAAGATCACTAATTTTCAAGATCATTGGATGTAATTTCTGTTTGTTATGTTTGAAAAAAAAAAATTCTAAAACCAAATGGACCTAAGTATAGGAAGTATCGAAATTAATCTGGTCCATATTAACATAGACTGTACACTGATCGAGGTTGTACATAAATTGGACAAAGAATCTGAAGAACTTTTGTCGATATATAAATTGGACAAAAATTTTTTGTCAATTTTGCGTGTTAATTTTTTTTTTTTTCTGCAACAGATAGTGTATAAGTTGGACAATAAATGTGAACAACTTTTCATCACCCCATCATCTTCTTCTTTCAAACTATGTTATACTCGCCACATGTATCGATCTTTTGAACTCACATGTATCAATCTTTGGAACTTTAATTTGTTCTTACATTACATGATTGAGTTGTAGTTGGATAGACATGATTTTTCTACCCTTAATAGAAGGTTTTAGGTTTAAGCACTGAAAATGAAAAAAATACTAATATGATGTGAATCGGAATTAATCAACAACAACATACCTAGTATAATGAATTCGAATTAATCATCGGCTCAAATCAAGCGGAGAACTAGGGCACCAAATGAAAAAATAAAGTATGAATAAATAAGGGTTCTTGTAATGTGGTTGAGTCCCAATTTGTACAAGGGGCTTCACCATAAAAAAATTATTGTGGAATAGATAGGATCTCCCTACTCTTAATCAGAATTTTTGTATGCGACGTCAATCTGAATTAATTGAAGCCCAAATATCAAACATCACGTCAAAACAAAATAGAAAAAAGTAACATAAGGTACTTTGACATTGCCCTTCATCATTGCACCATAGAGTTGCATCTTGTAGTAATCCTTTTATCACGTTTTCAATACTAGTGTACAAGTTACGTACGAATGTAGCACCCATGCTGGTGGAGGCCATCTTTATTAAGGGATATCATCCAATACTGCTCTGTAATTTTTTTTTAAAAAAAAAGTATATAATAAACTTTAAAAAATAAAAACAAAGTTTAGATTAGAGCCTTATCTTAGGAAAAGGGTCCATATAAATAAATAAACATCATTTTCTTTAGGCTTTAGTAGGTTGAGTCCGTAAGAGTTTAAGTTATATATATTGACAGTACAATAATATGTATATCATTAGTCAGTTATTAGATAATTACAGGTAAATCTCTTGATAAGCGTCATGACTTTGTAATTCGCTAAAACGATAAATTTACACGGCATCAAAATTTACTTAAATATCTTGATAATCGGTATCAATGGGAACATATATAATATTCTCTTTTTTATAATCAGTGTATATAACTTAAATCCTTTGAGTTGTACTTTGCTTCACCTGCAAGGATCACGTTATGTGGGTCTTTTTTATTCTGCGTATTAGTGAAAGCTTTGTACGGCAATAAAGTATTATAATTATTACTTTATCTCACAAGACTGTAGATTGATATCTTTTGTTGGCTAAAAATTTTTTACTAGGCCAATTCTCGTGCAACTTGCAGTATGTTCTTGCTGATTTTAATTAAGAGTTGTTAAAGATGGCAATGGAACGATTAAGACAGGCATGAGAAAAAGAACAGATTCACTTACTCTGTCAATATTAGTTTTGTACTGTTTGAAATTAAGCAACTTTGTCCGTTGTTGTACTAGTTCATATCTAATTAATTTTAACGTCTCGTTTTCGCCTAATGGAGCCCCACTCTATGAAATTTCAAATCATAGTCAAAACTATAGGGGTAGATTTAGATACTTTTTCTTGAAGTAATTTGACACATGGAGTATAGATATCTCAATTTGGATCTCCGTTAATAGCAAGGTCAAATACGAGATGATTTATTACACAAGCAAAGACATGGTGGATGCAAAGCAAAATATAACGGAAGATTAATCGAGCAACTTCAAATAATGCAAAATCAAAATTTGTAAGGCGTTTATCTGATATAATTATGATTAATCCACGTCAATAAATGATTACCATGTGCTTGTGTGTCATGAGATCAGATCAAACAATGGAATAATTAAATTTAAGTGACCGGGTTCATGAAATTAATTAAGCTAGGCCATATAGGTGTAACTTTTCTAATTATGCATATAGGATTAATCATCTAAACCATAAAATAATTATTAATACATATAATTCTACTTGAAGAATATTCAAGGCATCTTCTTCTTGCCTCTTGGAGTTGCATGGCATCCATTATTTCCTTAATTACGTACTTTATTTTGTTATTAGAATATCTCTCTTTAAGGTCTCTTTCACCCAGTAATGTAATGCGCTTTTTCATATGAATAAATGCATGAAGCACCCCTTCACTGATTTAGCGTTCTTTTTTTTTCTTGTGTGGGAGGCCACACTGATCCAGGATGGTAATTGAATTCCTTTTTAGTTGAATTATTTCTTACATATATTAATCTCAATATATTAATCTCATTAATTAAGCTTCCGGCAAGGCGCTTGATGGTAAGTCATTGAAGCCATTGCTTTAAGTCTCGAAGATGAAGGCCCCAAAAGTACTAAGCATATACTTTTGGGGAAAGATGACCCATGCCCCCTCAAACCAAAAATTATCCGCTCATACCCTCATTACTTTCGTACTCCAAGAAAAAATTAAAAATATTTACCCGAGATGCTCCCCAGTTATGATACCGATATGATATATAAATATACTAAGATGAAATCATGAAGGATGCTTCAGTCCTTCTGTTAGTCCTCCATGATACCATCATGGTATATAAATATACTGAGATGGTTTCATGAAAGATCTTCCTCCATGATCTATCTTCTCTTAGTCCTCCCATGATACCATCATGGTATATAAATATATTGAGATGGTATCATGGAAGATGCTTCAGTCCTTCTCTTAGTCCTCCATGATACCATCGTGGTATATAAATATACTGAGACGGTATTGTGAATGATCATATTCATTTATTAAAAATGACACACTTTTCTCAAAAAAAAACTCTATGATACCATCGTCTTATATACATATACCGTGATGGTATCATGAAGGACTTTTTCAATCCTTTAATGAGACACTCCTCAGGACCATGGTACCATCCTGGTATATAAATATACTGAGATGGCCATAGTATCATGGAGGATTGTTTCAGTCCTTCTCTTAGTCCTCCATGATACCATCGTGATATATAAATATACTGCGATGGTATCACGGAGGAAGGGATTTGGCCGAGGGGTATGTCGGGTAAATATTTCCAGTCGGTGGGGGTAGAAGCTAAAATAGTTTGGGAAGGGGCATGGGCAAGTAAATATTTTATTTTATATTTTAGGGGTATTTAGTGATGTTTTCCCTAAACTTTTCACATAATTATCATTAGTATAATGGTTTTTAATTTTATGTTTTTTTTTTTTTTTTGAGATTGTTCGAATAAGTAACTTACGATAAATTTCCTTCTCTCTTAGTATTTATTAGTACATTAATCTCCCTCTTCAATTTTGATTTGCCTCCTCTTCGTGTACTTATTTCTTGTTTTTCTTTCTAAGAATAATTTAACTTTTCAGTTTCATCCGATTTTCCTAAACTAGTTAAGTTTTGTCTCGTTAAATTGGTCCATAAATCAAGAAGAAAGTCCTTTTATCTCTTAGTATATGAATTTGGTAAAATAATTATAATTTTAAGGTTTCTTTTGATTTAGCTTTAAAACGCTAATTTCAGCCACCATGACCTTTACACCCTGACGTTTACTATAGTGCAAAGAAAATTCAAAGATTATTAGTTTAAGTCAAACATAAAAGAGTAGTGCTAGATAGACTATCAATTTTAAAAACAAATATGAGGAGTCTGTCAAGAACACGTTTATGCCTCAGAAAACATAAGATATATACTATTCTTGGAAGCTTCATATATTCCACCCATTTTTTTTTCATTAATTCAGAGATCAGTAGGTGAAGGGTTAGTCAGCAATTTGTTGAGCTTTCTATTTTTTAATAATTTTTGTTCCCCCTTTTTTGGTATTAAACATCATTTTGGCTGTACTTTATGCATCCAAGATTTAGTCCACGTCAATCACATGATATCGCCTTTCTTTTTTTCTCCAATATTTTGTTTTCTTAGAATATGTCAATAGCATAAAGAATGACACAAGTTGCAATTTTCATAGCATTAAAACGTAAGTTATTGGCCTGTCAATATTATGCTTGGATCGTGATGACACTCAAAAGACAAAAAGTGTGTAACTTGGATCTCAGCTTCACCCCCTTTAGCATAACAAAACAAAAAAAGAAACATATTAAAAAAATGTTGATCGTCTTCATTTTTAATGTTTTTGTAAATCTTTATTTTTAACCCATTGATCGTTAGATATCGGGTAATGTTGCAGTGTGAGACTATCTTATCTAAAAGTTTAACATGTTAGCAAGAGCATATTTTTATATATTTAATTGTGTGTTCAATGTGCTCCCACACGCGCGTACTTATTTCCTTTTTTATCAGCCAAACACGTGTAATTTTTTCTTGATAATAGGCGATGCTAAGCCTCGAATACAGGACAATACCATGTTAAAATATGTCACTGTCTCATCTAAAAGTTTAACTAAACGGTTAAAAGGGAGCTTTTTCTTTTAACTGTGTGTTCAACAGATAAAAGGACAGGAAAATGAGCTAGAGCTTGTGAATTCCATTTTTCTTTCCTATGAATTTGGAGGGAGCCCCTCAATCTTCATATTCTTCTTTAGTTCCAAAAAAAAAAAAAAAGTATTATAATAATTGAGAAACTGCCGATAGCTTATCAATTTTATAGTTCATATTCCATAAAAGAGAATCAAAATCATATATAAGCTGCTCAAGCAGATTCGTGATGGCAGCATGTGGTGAAGGTACAATTCTTAACAGCTAATTAATAATTTATTTAAGAAGGTGAACTGAAATTATATGGCTCTTAATCATCGCTCATTTCCTTAATTTGTCTTGATTTGTGTCAAGGTGGGCAACGTCAGGCATGATGTAAAGTCGTACTGTTATGATTAGGATCGAAAGTCACATGTCTTTGTACCTTCTGACAGGGGTGTACAAAGCAAACCGCACCAAACCGATAAATTGAGTCAAATCGAAAAAAAAAATCTGATTAGTGGTTTGATTTGGTGTTGAAAAAAAAACTGACCATAATTGGTTTGGTTTGGTTTTAGCAAAAAAAAGTCAAACCGAACCAAACTGACCCGACATTATGTGTATTTAATTTTTAAAATATTTTATACATAAAAATATTTATTTGTAATGTAATTTGTAAATATTTCCTAAATTTTTTTCATAGTTTTTTTGTCTTTTATCATCTTATTTTAAGCCCGAATTTAGAATTTTGAATGCCAATAAGTTTTATATCCCATGGATGTTAGTAACTCAAATAAAGTTCAAATCAAAGCCAACTCAACACTAATGCTAACAAAAGAAATTCAATTCTAACACTAGGAATGACAGTAATGTTGGATATCTATTCTTTAGTTTTGCATAATTGGTTTAGAGCGTAAAAATATATAGCTTAATTTTTTTCTTTGTCATGTAATTAAAACTTATTAGCCACACTTATTTTAGCATAACTTAGTATTTAGATTAAAGTCATTTTCTTTATGGCTTATTAATTAGCAATACTTATTTTAACCGATTTTGTTATCTTTTTTGTTGAATATTTTAATACGATGTCATCACTCATCTCACATTTTGTGTTATTATTTTAAGAAGTACCTTAGTTATATAGTTGTATCTTACTAGGACTGAAGAAATATTTTAAGTAAAAGTCATATGTTTTGTATGAAGACTTTTTAGGAAAAAAACCAAATAACCCGAGAAAATCCGAAGTTGAAAAACCCAAATTTTATTGATTTGGTTTGGCTTATAAATTTAAAAATCCGACGCATTTGGTTTGGTTTGGTATTTGAAAAGCCTAAACTAACCCGGTCCATGTACACCCCTACTTTCTAGTATTGCAATGGTATACCAGTTTATTATTATCACCCTTTAACCAGAAATTTCAAGATCGAATCTTGAGTACAAAAACTTTTTGATAGAGAGCGATTTCTTCTTTAATAGGCTTTATGAATTCAAATTAATCGGAATTTTAAAATGAGTATCAAACACTAACACGCACACTGGGTGAAAAAAGAAAACGTTTCTAAAATTGCTTTTTGAGATATGCGGACATTGCAAGAAAAAATTAAATGTAGGAGCTCTTTTGATATGAGAGTGCTAAAAACTTATTTGTATCGATTGTTAATACCAAGCCAATAAATATTAGACATATATTTTGCATATACACTGTTTAACAATTAACCATAGTGAAGTGATATGCATTTCACTTTGATTTGTTGATTCATAAAATTAATTATTTAGTTAGGTATAAGCACCCGGAATAAGGGGCTCCTCAATTAGGTGAACCGGTCCAATTAGGCCAAACTACCATATTCCACTCCTTTTCATGCACTACAAGAAAAATTATATTTGGCAACAAATTTTTTTTTTGTTGCCATAGATTGATTATTGTTGCAAAAAGTACTTTTAGCAATAAAAGAAAATATTTTGTTGCATGAACTTTTCCCAACGGCTGTTATTGCAACAGCGTGCAACAACTTTTTTTTTTTTTTTTTTTTTTTTTGTTGCCAAAAGTACTTTTTGCAACAATAATCAATACTATGACAACAAAATTAAATTTTTTGACAACAAAAAAAAAATCATTTGCCAACAATAAAACTAAGTTGTTGCCAAATATAAAAAATTTTGTTGCGATTTCTATACTTTCTTGTAGTGACGACTCCAGCAAAGCTTACGTCTTGGGTCCAATACAAGCCTATTGACACAGATGGATTCAGAATTTTAATATTATTAATTCGAATTCGAGATATTACTACAGTCCGTTTAACAAGATTCAAACAAAAATTACTGAGTTCGAATCAACCCATAAATTACCTTCTCCATCCGCCCCCTATGAATCCATTTTCTTTTCCTCCCCACTTCAACACCTTCTTTGTATTGGTTGCTGTGGGAGATCAAATCGGGAATGTTTTAACTTAGTATAGCAAGTACATATTTTATTTTCTGGCTAGCTTGGTTACTAATCCACTTAATTACCATGAAAGATCGTTTATAATTATTTTTCAACTAAGTTAACAGTGTAAAAATTCTTTTGTGTTATATCAAAGCAAGCAATTTAATCATGAAAATTACTAATTATAATGAAATGCGATCAAGCGGCAGTCAAACGGGAGCGCAATTTAAAAGTGAGATGCCAACGGTGTGATCGTCCAAATATGTCATGCATCAATGCATGTGAGAATGAAAAATAAATATCTATCATATATTTATATATTTGATGCAAATGCCAAATACCAAAACATATTTATCAGCAGATAACGGCACATATGAAAGAGAAAAAATTGCCTGCACTAAGACAGTGTCTCTGTGTATGTCTTAAGGGCTAGAAAAGCCGTACTTTTCACATGTGATGGGAGATCAGTCTGTGAGATAAGCAGGCCAAAGTTTCAGAGAGTATGGGATGCCAGAGGATAGGAGCATGTGATTTTAAGAGTGTAATAAAGTGAGTAAATTAGTTGAATATTTGAGTTACCATCATTTGTTAGAAAAATACAAAACGTAATCCAAGAAGAAATTGACTTTGAGGGGTGAATAAATCGACTTTTCTTAAAGAAATATTGTTCGTATACCAATTGAGAAAAAATACAAGCAATTCCAATTAGAATATATCAAAGTCCATGTTTATACCTGCAAGTTTTTCTTACACTACTTCAAGAGAGTCCTTATATTTATAAAACTTGAGCGATGACTTTTCAAAATAGTCATGCTCTTCCACGAACAGATGTGTCTGTTCAATTTAAGACCTCTATATATTGCAAACGGAAAAGGGCCAAAATTACCCCTGAACTTTGTAAAATAGTTCATAGAGTTATACTTGGTCAATTATACTTCATACGTGTACTATTGCCAAGCATCATCCTAAGCCCTTCAAAATTATTTTACCCTCAAATAATTTTTTACCCACTAATACTAAATTATTTTTTTTTTTCCCCAAACTAATACGAAATTATTATTATTTTTTTTCGGAAAAATTATCCATATTATTTTGCTGAAATTTTTTTTTTTTTTGGGTCGGATTGAGTTATTTTAGTGGGTAAAAAAATTATTTGAGGGTTTGAAGGATGTTCAATTTATAATTGATCTATATATGCAAACTATTTTTCTAACATATACTTCACTTAACAAAAACAATTCTTATTGTTAAAATATATAGGATGTAAAATCAGAAAAGATGAAGTAGAGAAAAGGGTATACATCATGATCGAGTGATCAAAATTAGAATTTTGAATTCAATCAGCGGAATCACTTGATCTTGTATCTTGAGGAAAACCAATTTCTCTTTCTTTCCTTACTTTCAAAACCACTCTTGATGAAAAAACGTCCTAATTAGGTAGAGAGAAGCCCTATATAGTTGAGAGTTTCTAAAACTTTATGTACGTATATATTTCATCAACGTGTAAAAGTGGAAAAGTTTTAAACCGGTTACTAACTTCCACATTCAATAGGATTTAACATATTAATTTTATGAAACTAAATCCATTAAGGGACACGTGGGCTACAATTTAGAATTTAACCATGAAAATTAATACTTCCTCTGTTTTAATTTGTTTGTCATATTAGCCTTTTCAGTCTATTAAAAAAATGACTTTTTCCTTTTTTGGCAATTTTTTATTTCCAACTTTCCCCATAATATTTAATTTAAGATTTAAAAGTCTTCTGTACTTTCTTAAACTTCGTGTCAAATTAAAACCAGACAAACAGATTGAAACGAAGAAAGTAATTAAAATGAAATGGGTGATCGAGCGGCAGTCAAACGAGGGCGTAAATGCGAGATGCCTGCGAAATGATCGGCAAATATATCATGTGTGACTGAAAAACACACGTCTTCTTAGCTAGCTTGCATTTATACATTTGATTTGATGCAAACATGAATTCAAATAAGTTTTATCAGTAGATATATAACGGCACATATGAAAGAGAAAAAGCTGCCTGCACTAAGACAGCTAATTATATGTGTGTCCAAGAGAAAACGCCGTACTTTTCGCATGTGAGATTAGTCGGTGAGATAAGCAGGCCAAAGTTTCAGAGAATACATAGGGGATGCCAATGAAAGTAAATTGTTGAATTGAGTTACGAGCATATCATTTATTTCACTAAATCAATTCTTATTGTTAAATAGGATGTAAAATCAGAAAAGATAAAGGAGGAAAAAAGAGTAGAACACCATGAGTGATATAGTTTGGGCAAAATCGAAAATCAAAAATCAAGTTTTTAAATTTTTTGTTTGAACTTTCGGATTACGAATTGGATTTTGGATATCAGGCTAATGGTGGTGCAAAGTGAGATTCATTGCGTTATGACACTGGATCCGTAAAGAAGAATATTAATTACGGTTTACATTGTAGAATCTATATTAGATTGAATAGTAATTGTCATGAATACGAACTATAAGTACATGGTTTAACTATGTATGAACTTGTTAATATCCAACTATAACATTTTCAAAGAGAAAACTTTTCTTATAAAACACATAGTTACGTTAAATTAATGACGTTAATTAATGTTTTCAAGTTGATTTCAAATGTCAAAATTCCATCAACTTGCATGAATAAGATCTTATATTATGTAAAATAACTAAATAAGTAAATCATCAAAAGCATAACATTATAATCAAAGCATATGCAACTCTTGAAGGGTATTCATGGCATCTTCTTATAGCATTACTTCCGTAATTCTTAGTGCCTTTGCATATTTTATTTTGTTTTTGGACTTTTTGCGACCTAATATTCTATTTATGTGTACGATAGATACTTAAAATAGATTATTACGTTAATCAGTGCTGAATTTAGCTGTTAGATCTGCTTATAATAGCTATTAGTCGTATTGCATTCATAGATCAGGAGGACTACTACCTATAATTAGTTTACTCGTTTCAGATTAAGTATTAATTATATCGTGGCTCAATCATAGAATATTAATGATTAATGTTTTAATTGATCAATCTTGTCCATGCATGGATGTTGGAACATCTCTCTCTTGAATTAAAAAAACAGCATGAAGCGTTCCTGCACATCAAATGCGGACCTATATATATATATATATATATATATATATATATATATATATATATATATATATATATATATATATATATATATATATATATATATACATACATACTATTAGTGATGGTTCAATTTAACCCAGAAAATGACAAACATAATCCCTTATATTAGGAGAAGGCTTAAAGTAATATCTTAAATATATTCATAGTAATTTTGATCTTTAAGATGGCCAAAAGTGAGAATGTTTTGTTGCCGCAAATATTTTAACAAATTTTGTCGGTTAGATTTGAGGGGTTTGTGAAAGAAAAAGAAAAAAAAAAAAGTAATCTCAAACACCAGGAAAGTTTCATCAAATTCTAAGTTTCATCAAATCCTAGAAATCGTGCTACACTAGACATCAGAGATAGCAGAAGTTGCAGATTAATTAATGTTAGCTCCCACTAAATCCTGTTTCTCACATCTCATGTCAAATCTAACATACTGAGTTTGTTAAATTTTTCACGTATACCAAAAGTGCTCACTTTAAACAAAACTTAAGGACCAAAACTGTTCATACCTACTACCCCCTCCGGTTCAAAATAAGTGTCCACTTAGCCTTTTTATTTTGGTTCAAAATAACTGTCCACTTACATAATCAAGAAGGAATTAACTTTATTTTTTTCAGATTTTCCCTTATTTTCTTAATGCAATAAATAAGCAAGAGTCCTATTAATGAAGGGTAGTTTAGTCAAAATACCTATTTTTTAGGAGTTAGTGTTTTCTTAAGGGGCGTGAAGTGAACACTTATTTTGAACGGAAGAGAGTACATTATATTGAAGGAAATATTTTGAACTTACCCCCAAAAAAAGGATTTAGAGTAACAAAATTCCAATCCAATTTTTCACAAGATTTAGAATATTGAACTCATCATTAAGTTTAAATTCTATGTTCAGCCTCTGTTATGCTTTCTTATTTTTTCGGTTGGTGGAAGATCAAGCACGGCTATAAATATCAATTTAGAAACAAACTAGTTAAATGTTAAACTATAAAAAAAAAAAAAAAAAAGATTATTTACAACTTATGCTTTATTTAGATTACCGTTTAATTTTATTCATGTTAATTCAGTGGGTTAAATTTTGCCTAAAGAAATAGTTGATTTTTTTTTTTTTTTTTTAATGGACAAATCTGACCCATTGAGCTAATGGGGTCAATTTAAATAGTGACTTCAAATCCTGAAGCATATATCTACACTGTTCCAATTTGTTGTAAGTGCACTCAAGATTATCACTAGAATAGCACATTTATATTCTGTTGCTAATTAATATATTTTATTTGGAATATGGACTTTATCAAGTCTCTGATATCCAACTGAAATTCAGCAGTAGTTTGAACTAAATAAAATAATTGGGTAACTCAGTTTTACAACAAAAAAATGCTTCTACAAGCGTCAATTATAATAGGGAAAAGGGTCAAAAATACCCCTCTACTTTGAAAAAAGGGCTAAAAATATCTTCCGAATTTATTTTGGGTTAAAAATACCCCTCTCATCCTTTAAGTTTTCAAATATACTCCTGTCACTGGAATTATCCCCCAGAATAACCTGAAATTTGTCCACAAAAATAATTTCGGGTTACTTTGGGGGATAATTTCAGTCAAGACAGGGGTATATTTGAAAACTTTAAGGATGAGGGAGGGTATTTTTGACCTAAAAAAAATCGAAGGATATTTTTAGCCCTTTTTCCAAAGTAGAGGGGTATTTCCTCAATAAAACTAAAAGAAAAAGAAGATGACACCAAAAAAAGCTATGTAGAGAGAAAATATATAAATATTTACTGGTGTTTGCTGAGTTAGTGGGGTCCACTAAAAGTGGCACCTCTTAGAGCCCGTTTGGATTGACTTATTTTTAGTTTTTTTGAGGGTTGGTTGGTCAGCTTAAAGTCACTTTGTGTTTAAAATAAGCTCAAAAAAATTAAATGAGCCTGTTTGGCTTGGCTTAGCTTATCTAAAGCAGCTTATAAGCTGCTTTTTTTAAGCCTATCCAAACAGGCTCTTAGAGAAATAAGTCAATAACGCATGACACAAGCGAGGGATACAATAATCAAACATGCCAAAAATGTCAAGGAAGCTACGGTAAATTCATGGCCAAACCCATCGACAAACACCTGTGGTCGTCCACTTCTTTCACTTGAGCACCTAAAGTGGCCCTTGTTCCATTTAGACACTTCAGGTGGGTCATTCCTATTCCGCTTGAACACTTTTTTGCAGTTATCGGAGCAAAACCAACACCATCATCTCCTACGTGGATTAAGTAGCCAATTAAATTATGCCATTTCATTTAAATTGTCAGTTAGAATTAAATGTCGCCAACTCATTTTAATTGTAAATTCACTAATTTGTAAATTCGTGGAGTTTTGACCATTAAAAATTGGAGCTTTTGGGCTTGTTGGATGTGCAATGAGGTGGCGACCCGTTTGGTGTTGGTTTTGCTCCGATAACGGTGCAAAAAGTGTCTAAGTGGAATAGGAATGACTCACCTGAAGTGTTTAAATGGAACAAGAGTCACTTTAGGTACTCAAGTGAAAGAAGTAAACGACTACAAGTGTCTGTCGATGGATTTAGCCTAAATTCATTTCTCATTTAGTTGTAAAAGCTTGAGTGGGCCCATGTTTTGTAGCAATATTTTGACAATTGTGGTTGAATAAAAAATATCAGTAAAATTACATTAATAACCTTGTTAACCCTAATTGTATAACTTGAAATCGGAGGGCCTTCCCGTCAATGAATTAAAGGGAAGCTCCTCCCAATTCACTCTTATTAAGAGTAGTAATATGAGACATTCATGAACATGCTTTGGCCTCAGAAAACGTAAGCATATATACTTTTCTTGGAAGATTATTATTATTATTATTATTATTGTTATTATCATCATCATCATCATCCCCTTCATCTCAGTTTATGTTAATGATATTTGATTTGAACGACATTTAAGAATAAAAGAGAGTTTTTTAAAAATTGTGATATGAAATAAGTCATAGATTGAGTGATTATAAGTTTATAACTCATCTCATTAAGGGTAAATAAAAATATTAAATTACATTTTTACTGAATATATTTGAAACAGACTAAAAAATAAATAATATACATAAATTGGGAGAAAAAAAATATTATTTTTGGGTCCCTTATTTTTTGAGCTTTAAACATTATTTTGTCAGTACTTTATGCATCCAAGATCCAACTATCAAAGGATATAGGCCACGTCAATCACATGATATCCTCTGGTTTGTCTCTTTTTTTTTTCTGAGAAAGTGGGTGGAGGTAGAAGCCAAATCACGGATTATGTCGAATTCAATAATTTTTGCTTAAATAATATAGTTATTTTTTAAAAATTATATAGATATACTTATCACTTTAGAATCCGCTATTAACCAATATCGAGGTCATCATTCTCAAATTTATACCCATAAACTTGAAATTCTGATTCTTTCTTTGCTCGGGCGAGTCAGAGGTGTTTCATTTTTGAGTGTCATCAAGATCTAATCGTAATAGACATATTGACAGATTAATGTACAGGGAAATAGAGGCCAAATAATAACGTAACATTTTGATGCTATTGAATATTGCAACTAGGGGCAGCTCAATATTTTGGTGGCCTAAAGCCAAACTTTATCAAGAGACATTGAATTTTTTTTCTTCAAAAAAAAATAAAATATATATGTATTTTCATTTTGAAGTCCATTTTTCTAGATTTTAGAGATATGAAGTTAAAAGTAATATTTTTTATAATGGATTTCTACTAACAATTCTTTTTTAAATGTTGTATTTTAATTTTTCATGAGACATTGTATAGAGAGCTCCTTCTCGAGATTGTGTTAAAGTTTCAACTATTCTTTTGTGTGTTTGATGTATTTGAGTTATACCTATAATTTTATTTTTATAAAAATAAGCATCATACACCTTTGAACTAAATATATTAAAAAAAAAATAACAAATTTAAATTATAAAAAGAAAAGATACTCGTTCTGTCCTAATTTGTGTGACATTTTCCCTTTATCGAGAATTAGTTTGAATCTCGTAAAACGAAAAATATTACACCATTGGGAAGGAGGGTAAGATATTCTAATAATTGAACATGATTCTAAAAGTTGATAACTTGATATTAATACAAAATATCACTACTTTTTTTTTTTATTACATAGGGGCAGGAGAAGGGGAAATGGGGGAGGTGATTACAATGTGGGGATTTAAACTCTCACCAACAAGATGAAAGTTCAGGTAGCCAAGCAACTGAGCTACTAGATCCCTATAAAAAATTTCACTACTCATTTGCTTAATGTATTGCTAGAAACTTGTAAATTTAATGGAAAGAAATGTAAATTTAATTTCTTCAATTCTCTTGCTGTTAAAGAATGTTTAACTTTTTTACCCTAAAATATTAAAAATTCTTAGAGATAATTAACTACAACAATTTAGAACGTGCAATTAATAGAAATGGGGCCTCACATATTGAGGGCCAAAAGCTTCCGCTTTAGTCGCTTGGCCCTTTGCCCGGCCCTGTCATGCTCTTAATGCTTACACATTTTTCTTTCATTTATCTCTCTGCAGAGAGGATTTTAAAATAAGATTTTTTTTTTTTAATGATAAAAGTTTTAATTTTTAGAATAAAATAATCTGCTTCTTCTTAACTTTTTCATCTGTTTCTACTCTTCTCCATAACGTTTTCATCTGTTTCTATTTTCGATGAGCATAATTATCCTTCATATGCAGATGTTAAATCTTTAAGTAATAAGCTCGTTGTTGCAAGTTTCAATTGAAGAAAAAAGTACATTCTGGTAAGTAATTTTGCTTATGCACCATCTATTTTAGTGTATAATTAATTATCTGAATTCTGAACCTTTGTCCAAAAACATTCTTGTTCCTCTCTTAGATTGATTTTGAGACAGCTTATTATTAGTTTCAACATTTCTACACGTAACTACTTACTTATTTATAAAATCAGCTTCAACACTTAATATTGTTTTTCGATACTTGATGTTTATCAGCTACTTTTAGTCAACGCCAAAGTAAAGTTTTGAATGGGAAAAAAAGAGATTCCATTTTTACTTGATTGACTTGATTGAAATTTTGTGTTTTTCAGAAGATGGCTTCATCAAAAGAAGAAACATACAATTTGGATAGCCACAAGGCCAGTGGATTAGTGACACCATCGACAATGAAGAATTTCAAGAAGAAGACATTTGGGGTTGTAATAATAACAATAGTAATAAAAACATTGTTAATGAAAAAAAAAAAGCAAATTAATTCCAAGTTCATCATCACAAGTACTAATGATCCTAGAAGGCTAATTCCTACTGCAGCCAAGATGATCCCAAAGTCAAAAAACAAGAATTCAGTACAAGATTTCAAGACTATCGATCACTATGCCCCGATAAAAATATATGATTGGCCAAAGATTTATGGGACAAGTTTAATGAAAGAAATTGATAATTTTTGAAGTGATGATGAAGAAGAAGTTGAAGAGAATGTGATTCCTCCACATGAATGGTAGTTGTCTCAGATATCTTTTTTTTTTTTTCTTTAGGCAAGAAATTATATGAGTACTTTCCATCTGTACGTGAATCTTGAAAGTTCGTCGACACCTATATGGATGGAAAATTTAAATATTTAATGAAATAATTAAGATGAGTGCAAGGTGACCTTGGTGGTCATAGATATCATATAGCATCAACAATAGGATTTGATTAGTAATGAAAAAAGTTGAATTGGGTCCCAATTGAATCAAGGTGGTAGTCTCAGAGATTTTTTTCTTTAAAAGTAAAAAGTATTTTTTTTCATCTGTTCGTGAATACTTATGTGAAAGAATACAAATATCCAATGAACTAATTCAGACCGTGTCAGCTGGCCTTGGTGGTCTTAGAAGTAAAAAGTAGTGCGATTCCTTTTCATCTATAGCTAAATCTCGAAAGTTAGTTGATGTCTGTGCTAGTGAAAGATGACAAGTACCTAACTAAAGTTGGATAGAGTGGCCTTAGAATCGCAGTTCCTTTATGTGCATTTCTAATTTTCTAATTGCTTTTTCTATTTTGTAAGTCCTAGATCTACAATTAAAAAATGTTATAGGTCTCATAAAATGGGACTAGTTAAGTGATCAGGGATTCAGGGTTTAGAAAGTTAGGAATTGGCTTGCTCTTTGTGAACTAATCTTGTAGTTAAAAAGAACCAGAAAAAGAAAAAGAAAACAGACATAAAAAAAAAACTATTTTGTTCGAACCCTCCAAGGATGTTATCGTCTCCATATTGAGTTCTTTATTAATAATTAATTTTTGAAGAATGCGACTCATAGCCGACCATATTTTTGAAGTATTCGAATAACCTAATTTTTAAAATTACATTGGTGGCATATTGATTAATGGGTGGGAGAACAAGGATCATTTTATAGAACATGGAAGTAATGACTTTTAAGATCGAGTAACCGTTGAGTTCTTAGTCATTTAACAAACAAATCTAACAGTTAAAAGTCAGTAGCAATTAAAGAAAACGACAACAATTAGATTTTCCTCTGTTTCAGATCCTCAAATCATTGACTTAACGACATAAAGGATCGTTAACATAACGACACAAATACCGTTCAACATAATAACGACATAAAGTGATCACTGACATGATAACGACATAAAATGATCATTGCACAAATAATCGTTGACATAATAACAACATAAAGTGATCGTTGACACTATAAACGACACAAAATGATCGTTGACACTATAACGACAAAAATGACCATTGACATAATTACTGTGAGTTCTTAATCACTTGACGAACAAATCTAACCTTTAAAAGTCGTAAGTAATTAAAGGAAACAATAACAACCAGATTTTCTTCCGCTCTGAATGCTTTAATTTTTGACATAACGACATTAAATAATCGTTGACTATCTATTTTTAATTGATTGCACTCATACTAACTACATCTCCAAAGTTTGAATTTTAATCAATTTTCCTAGCAAAAAAAACTTACACTGTTATAATTGTCTGTAATATTGATCATCATTTTAAATAAAGAAAAAACATATATGTACTTGAAATTTACATCAAATTAATATATATAAAAAAAACTGTAGCGTTAATCAGCATGTTTTACCATTACCCTTTTTTTTTTAAAAAAATCTCTAATTTGGCGATTTTTTATCAGCTGATGTTTTGAACTTAAACTCGTCGATAGTTCCTAGGTAATGAAAAAATGAAAAAGAATCAACAAATGAGGAAAAAGCACGTGTTACTGAGTAGCTTTTGGAGGCTTTCCCACCCCCTGAAACAAACTGATTTTGTCTTTTTTAAGTAAAACTCACTTAATGCAACATATGTGTGACTAATTGCACAAATCATGTGAGTTTAAAATTAGTAGTTATCTAGCGTAAGTGAGTATAAAATAATATGTTTCGACTTTCTATGAGTATAATTATCATTCATATGCAAATTTTGAATCTCTAAGTAATAAGCTCACTGTTGCAAGTTTCAATTGAAAAAAAAAAGTACATTCTGGTAAGCAATCTTGCTTATGCACCATCTATTTTAGTGTATGATTAATTACTGAATTCTGAATCTTTGTCCAAAAACATTCTTCTTTCTGTCTTGGATTGATTTTGAGACCGCCTATTATCAGTTTCAACATTTCTACACGCAACTACTTATTTATAAAATCAGCTTCAACACCTATTACTATTTTTCGATACTTGTTGATTATCAAAAATACTTTTAATCAACGCCAAAGTTTTGAAAGGGAAAAAAAGAGATTCCATTTTTACTTGATTGAAATTTTTGTTTTTCAGAAGATGGCTTCATCAAAAGAAGTAACATACAGTTTGGATATCCAAAAAGACAGTGGATTAGTGAGACCCATCAACAATGAAGAATTTCAAGAAGAAGACATTTGGGGTTATAATAATGACAATAGTAATACTAATATTGTTAATGAAAAAAAATCAACTCAGTTCCAAGTTCATCATTACAAGTACTAAAGATACAAGAAGGCTAATTCCTTCAGCAGCCAAGATGATCCCAAACTCAAAAAACAAGAATCCAGTACAAGATTTGAAGATTGTTCACCACTCTGCCCCAATAAAAATACCTGATTGGTCAAAGATATACGGGACAAGTTTTAAGAAGGAAATTGATTATTTTGGAAGTGATGATGAAGAAGAAATTGAAGAGAATGTGATGCCTCCACATGAATGGCTTGCTAAAAGGCTTAGGAGAAGGCAAATTTTTGCTTTTTCAATGTGTGAAGGTGTTGGATGAACTTTAAAAGGGAGAGATCTATGCAGGATGCGAAATATTGTTTTAACTTTAACTGGATTTCTTGAATAACATTCCAGTTATCATCAATGATTATTGGAGGGCGTTTGAAAAAAGGTTGAATTGGTCGCACATGAATCATGGTGGTTGTCTTGGAATTGTTTTTTATTTTAAGCAAAAAGTTATGTGTAGTTTGTTGATACCTATATTGATGAAAGATTGTAAGTATCAAGTGAAATAATTGAGGTTGTGCAAGCTGGTGTCGGAAGAGTATCATTAAGTTGGTGTTTGAGAAAAGTTGATTTGGGTCCCAATTGAATCATGGTAGTTGTCTCAGATATCTTCTTTTTTTCTTTAGATAAGAAGCTATGCAATTTCTTTTCATTTGTACGTGAATCTTGAAACTTCGTTGACATCTATATTGTTGAAAAATATAAATATTTAGTGAAATAATTCAGATGAGTGCAAGTTGACCTTGATGGTCATAGATGATGGTGGTATTGATCATATAGCATCAACAATAGGATTTGATTAGTAATGAAAAAGTTGAATTGGGTCCCAATTGAATCATGGTGGTGGTCTCAGATATTTTTTTTATAAAGTAAAAAGTATTTTTTTTCATCTGTTCGTGGATACTTATGTGAAATATGACAAATATCCAATGAACTAATTCAGACCATGTCAGCTAGCGTTGGTGGTCTTAGAAGTAAAAAGTAGTGCGATTCCTTTTCATCTGTACCTAAATCTCAAAAGTTCATTGATATATGTGCTAGTGAAAGATGACAAGTACCTAACTAAAGTTGTACAGAGAGGCCTTAGAAATCGCAGTTCCTTTATGTACATCTCTAATTTTCTAATTGCTTTTTCTTTTTTGTAAGTACCAGGTCTACAATTAACAAACATTGTAGGTCTCATATAATGGGACAAGTACGAGTGATCAAGGATTCACGGTTTAGAAACTTAGGAATTGGCTTGCTCTTTGTGAACTAACCTTGTAGTTAAAAAGACCAGAAAAAGAAAAAGAAAACAGACATAAAAATAAATCTATTTTGTTCGAACCCTCCAAGGATGTTATTGTATCCATATTGAGTTCTTTATTAATAGTTAATTTTTGAAGAATGCGACTCATAGCCGACCATATTTTTGAAGTATTCGAACAACCTAACTTTTAAATTACATTGGTGGCGTATTGATTAATGGGCGGGGGGTGGGGGGTGGGGGAGAACAAAGATCATTTTATAGAACATGAAAGTAATAATTTTTCAGATGGAGTAACCGTTGAGTTCTTAGTCATTTAACAAACAAATATAATAGTTAAACGTAATTAGTGTGAACACTTAATTTTTGACCGAACATAAGTTTTGACACCATTTTTAGCGTTTAAATATTTCTTTTAGGTTTAGTTATATATTTTAATTTTTATCTCATTTTTTAGTAAGTCTTACATTTAAAGATCGAAAGATGCAAAAAATAGAGTCACACTTTAGAATTAAGTTTTGCCCTCATTTTTCGAAAGAATAGAAAATTTACAAAAAAATATATATATATTTTCTTCCAATTTAAGTTTTGATAAATAAGATAGTTAGTTTTAGTAGCTTTGTTAGTTACATTTTATTTTGGACTAGCTATTTAATTTTTCTTACACTTTTGTTAAGTTTAAAATAAATTATCTTTGTATATTTTGTTATATTTTTAATTAAAGAAATAAACAAAAAAAAGAAAAATGAAAAAATTTCCTAGAAATTAACCTCACCATCACTCGCACACCTCTCCCCCAAAAAATAGCCTAATCCTAATCTAATTCAAAACAAATCCTCCTAATTCCCACGTACCAAAATCAATCCCATCTTCCCTTGAAAGACTCAGCCAACTTCATCCCTTTAAACCTCCTCCCTTAAAACCCTCAACCAAATATTATCTCTCAAAATCCCACTCCTTCACGTTCCATTTTTCAAGCAACAAACACACACATGCACATCTATATATATACACACAAAATCAGCCTAATAAAGGGGAGACAGCCGCAGCTAAACAAAAGGACAGACCTAACTTTCATACTTTGATTTCACGGTACCCTGTCACGTCAAAAAGGTGGGTAGCTGCTCTTCCTTTTCACCATTGTTCCCCTTCAAAACAGCCATGTAAGGACCAAACACCATTGGCTTCGCCTTCAAGCTCGCATAACCACCACCACAAAAACTCCATTAAAACCCGGTTCAAAAACACCATGAAACCATCATTTTCGGCGAGGTCGCAAACTCGAGGTTCGGTTCGAGGTCTTTTCCAGTTAATGAATTTCAGAAGTGTTAAATGACAAGTTCCTTTACATAAAGGTTCAATCTTTACCTTGCTAAGTTCTTGATTGATGCATAAAGTTCCATGTTCAACGTTATGCATTTAATTGAAGTTTGGATGAAATTTTGCTCAAAATGGCTATGTTAATGGAGTATTATTTTTCCAGTTGCATGCTTATGAATCATGTTTAAATATTGTCCAGAATGTATTTACTTGTTTAACTAAAGCCATGGACGCAGAATACTCATGTACATATGCAGTTCACTTTGAATTTCTTACATCACATATGTTTTTATAATTAATTGTAGCTCCCTGCAAAGTGTCACATATTCGGTAAAAGACAAAAATACAAGAGCCTTCGTCAGTTTGTTGAACATTCATACTTTTGGTTTAAAATTAAAAGTTTATGTGTTTGATAATACTAATAGCTTCCACACCGTTTATTAGATAATAATGTGATGTCATGGTGCTATATTAGATTTGTTTTGGTATAAATTGATTGAGTTTTTTCAAAGTTTGGTTCCATTCTACTTTATTCCGATAAGATTGGTTCATTTTATGTGTACTTTATATTAATGATGACAACTAAATGTGATTAAAGCTGATTTGGCTTGTTAATCGTTTCGTGTCGGGCTTAGATAAACTTTTACCGCCCAATTAATTAGTTAAAGACGTCAGATGAGTGAGATGGGGCACAAATTATTTCAAAACCCGTTGCAAACGTATAAAAGAAAGGAGCGGAAAGAATATGTGTGAGCGAGTGAGGCATGGCCGAAAAATATAAGTCACAGTTTTAAGCGGATTAATTGGGCAAATGTAGTTAAGAATTAAGGCAAGGATGATTTTATCTAAGATTAATTTAAGTCGATATTTAGTCAATAAAAGCGACCGTGCTAGAACCACGGGACTCGAGGAATGCCTAATACCTTCTCCCCGGTCAACAGAATTCCTTACCCGAACTTTTGTTTTCGCAGATCAATAATTAAAGAGTCAATTTTCCTTTTGATCAGGGATTCAATAAGGTGACTTGGAACACCAAAACTCAATTCCAAGTGGCGACTCTGAATAAATAAAATAATCCCTTTTCAAAACGTCACTTTAATTGGAAAAACCCTTTTAAATAAATTTATAACTAATTTATTTTTTATTTATTAAAGGAAAAAAGGGGTGTGACAGATGGCTACTCCGCTGGGGATAATTAGAATTCGAGCTTTATATATTGACTTGCATTTGGCTTTCTTTATTTCTTGGATATTTTGTATATATGGGACTAATGTGCTCTATGCCTGCTTATTTACTACTTTGATATTATTGAACTGCAATATATTTGTCTTCTCTCGCGCACCCCCTCTGAGTCTTCAATAATACATTTTTGCCACAAAAACGGGAATTGCGACTATGCACCCCACTTGTGCTGAGATAAAGCCAGTGGGCCCTTGGTCCCTGGTGAAGGATTTATAGTCACATATGTTTAGGATGGGGAGGACCCACAACAAAGCCGGAAAGCGCTGCTACCGGTACGTTGTCCCTCGCCCGACTCGAGTCGTCCGCTCGTTTTGACAAGTCTAGATACCTTTCTCCATTAGGTTTAACCTTAGTAGAACTGGAACACAGACATGGTATCCTTAGTAGGCTACGCTTTGTTTACATCACGTGCATTTGACTTAGCGGGGCTCGGCGTAGGGGCCGAGTCCGTCTTAGACAGGTACCCGTTTCTTTTGACCAACATGTGCATCATATGTGCTATTTGTAATATTATTCGGAATGACTTGTTCATTGTTGACCGGATTTTAAGTTGATTAGTAAAACAAAAGAAAGAGATTTATTATATACCCATTTTCAATAAACAACCAGAAAGAGTCTAATTTCCGTCTTTCCACAACAGTTTCACAAAAAAAAAATGAGTCTTTAAAAAAAAAAAAATCCTTTCTTGTAGTAGTCTTCACGAACTACGCTCACTTGGTTTTCACCTCGATGAGATACGTAGGCAACCCTTCTCGGGTTCAGTGATCCTTATTCAAAATTCAAAACAAAAGAGTTTTATTCCTTATTCAGAAAATTCAAAAGATTTTACCTTATTTTTAGGGTTACTCTTTGTAGAAAATTCCAACATTAAGAAATACAAAAAATATTCTCTTTTATTCCTCCTTTATTCATTTCTTTGAAAATAAAAAACGGTTTTCTTTTCTTATAAAGATTAAAAAAAAAAAAAAGATGAGAAATTTAAGAAAATAATACATTTGTCCACTTTTTTTTCACGAACTACGCGTACCTGATTCTCACCTCGATGAGATACGTAGGCAGCCCTTCTTGGGTTCAGTGATCCTAATTCAAAAAAAAAAAAAAAAAGAGTTTTCCTTATTCAAAAAATCCAAAAAAGATTTTACCTTATTTTTAGGGTTATTCTTTGTAGAAAATTCCAACATTTGAAAAAAAACAAAAAAAAAATTCTTTTATTTATTCATTCCTTGGAAAAAATTTTTTTTTTTAAAAAAAGGTTTCTTTTCTTTTAAAGATAAAAAAAAAAAAAAAAAAAAAAAAAAAAAAAAAAAAAAAAACAAGTTTCTCCATTCTCATCAAGAACCACGCAAACCTGATTTTCATCCTGGTGAGATACGTAGGCAGCCCTTCTTGGGTTCGGTATTCCTATTAATAAAAACAATTTGAAAAAAAAGGTCTAGTTTTTATTCTTTCACAAAAAGAAACAAAAAAAGAGATTTTATTTCATTATCCCAAAATTTAATAAAAATGTTTGTATACTTTTTTTTCATGAATTACGTCTGACCTGATTCTTGTTTCAACAAGATACGTAGGCAACCCTTCTTTACGGTTCGGTCCCACAAAAAAATGAATAAAAAAAATATCTTGACTCTGTAGGTACCACCATATTTAGGAGTGTGCATGATAAATAAAAAAATAAAAATAAAAACAAGAGTTAAAAGAATGAGGATGATAGAGAGGACCAACTTTGTTGTGAACCATAGATTCTTTTGGTACCTCTTGATTATACCTACGTGACACTTGACAAATTCTTTTGCTAAAATTTATGGTCAAAATTAATCCGACCTCGTCGTTTCATGTGCATTGTGTGGTGAGCTTTAGATTGAAAATTCAATAACATTGCTTTGTTGATCTAGAACTTGGCCCGAATGTTTGTTGAGGCGAAATATTGAGCAACACTTGGTTTGAGAAAGGATTGTAGGCTTTCTTTGACCCGATTGTGTCTTTCAAGCCTACCAAATGACATGTGATCCCTAGTGTTACCCTTTTGAGCCTAAAACATTTTCTTTGGATAAACCACAATTTAGCCTATATCCTTTCGAGTGCATAAGTGCACTATCCCTCTTTTGGCCCCACCTCCCTGAGCGCACTAACAAAATCTAAGCTGGCAAAGTGGAAAGGTGAAAAATGCAAAAATCTAAGTAAATTACAACGACAAAAGAAGAGCTGTGAAAAAAAAAAAAAAAAGAAGAAGAAAAGCTCCAAAAAATGGAGGAAAGCTCAAAACAAAAAAGAAAGAAGAAAAGTTCAAAAAAAAAAAAAAAAAAAAAAAAAAGCAAATGATGATCAAGTGCGAAAATGCAAATAAAATTGAAGTATAGTGTATGCTCAAGGGGAAAATAGTCACTTTATCCCAAATAAATGTCCTACCCATCTATAAGCCTATATTACAAGCCAATAACGAGTCCTACTTGATCCCATTCTAAGTGTTCTCACATTAGTGGATACTTACATGAAGGCCAAGCATATGGTATCTCAATTGCATGCATTGAATATCCTTCTGAGTGTGAGTTTACTTCTTGAACATCCTAAGATCTAAATGCTTCTATTGGGTGTGAATTAGGACTTTACTTGTGGTAAGGGAACTTGAAATATGAGGATAGGAATAATTCAAAACCTCTAATTGATGCAAAATGAATAGATCATGTCAATACTTAGGTATGTTTGAGGTACCATTTGAAACTATAGGAGTCACTTCTAATTTGATCTCCGGTTCGTCCGAGAGTCATTGATGGTAATTTTTGATGTATAATACTAATAGTTGGTGCCAACTAAAGTCAAGATATACTAAACCGATGAATTGATTTCTTTGTCTTCAGCCTCTGGTGCTCCTTATAAGAGACACCCTTTTGAAAAAAAAAAAAAAAAATGTTAGCTTTTTATGAACTACGTTTGACCTGATTCTTGCTATGGCAGGATACGTAGGCAGTTCTAGATTGGGGCTCGGTCTCACTCAATAATAAGTCTCATAGCCTCAAAAGATCAAAATTGGGACATTTTAAAAAAAAAAATCATTTAAAAAAAACAAAAACAAAAAGAAAAAAAAAAGAATTTCAAAGTTCCTCAGTTTCAAAAACTGCGGTACTTTAAAAAAAAAAAAAAAAAAAAAAAAAAAAAAAAAAAAACCTCTACTCTTTATTTCATGATTTCCCAGGGTACAACAAACCATGGTTGCAATTTAGGGAACCAAAACCCCTACTTCTTTTCATGCCTTCACAGGATACAACAATCCCTGGTTGCATTTTAGGGAACAAAATCCCCTATTTCTTTTCATGCCTTAACAGGGTATGACATTTCCTGGATGCATTTTAGGGAACAAACACCCCTACTTTTTTCATGACTTCACAGGGTACGACATTCCCTGGTTGCATTTTAGGGAACAAAACCCCCTATTTCTTTTCATGCCTTTACAGGGTACGACATTTCCTGGTTGCATTTTAGGGAACAAACACCCCTACTTTTTTCATGACTTCACAGGGTACGACATTCCCTGGTTGCATTTCAGGGGGGAAAAAAACCCCCTATTTCTTTTCATGCCTTCACAGGGTACGACATTCCCTGGTTGCATTTTAGGGAATAAAAACCCCTACTTTTTTCATGACTTCACAGGGTACGACATTCCCTGGTTGCATTTAATTTTAGTGAACAAAAACCCCTACTTTTTCCATGACTTCACAGGATACAACATCCCCTGGTTGCATTTTAGGGAACTAAAACCTCTACTTCTTTTTCATGACTTCACAGGGTACGACATTCCCTGGTTGCATTTTAGGGAACAAAAACCCCTACTTTTTTTATGATGCCTTCACAGGGTACGACATTCCCTGGTTGCATTTTAGGGAACAAAAACCCCTATTTCTTTTTATGTCTTCACAAGGTACGACATTCCTTGGTTGCATTTTAGGGAACAAAAACCCCTATTTCTTTTCCTGCCTTCACAGGGTACGACATTCCCTGGTTGCATTTTAGGGAACAAAAATCCCTGCTTTTCTCATATTTTCATAGGTTGACTGCCTCAGAATAAAGTCATATTTTTATAGGTTGGCTGCCTCAGAATAAAGTCAGGTTTTTAAATTTCAGGTTGACTACCTCCAAATAAAGTCATATTTTCAGGTTGACTACCTCAGAATACAGTCACATATTTAAATTTCAGGTTGAGTACCTCCAAATAAAGTCATGCTTTCAGGTTGATTACCTCAGAATACAGTCATGTTTTAAAATTTCAGGTTGACTACCTCCGAATAAAGTCATATTTTCAGGTTGACTACCTCAAAATACAGTCATGTTTTTAAAATTTCAGGTTGACTACCTCCGAATAAAGTCATATTTTCAGGTTGACTACCTCAGAATACAGTCACGTATTTAAATTTCAGGTTGACTACCTCCAAATAAAGTCATGCTTTCAGGTTGACTACCTCCGAATACAGTCAAGTATTTAAATTTCAGGTTGACTACCTCCAAATAAAGTCATGCTTTCAGGTTGACTACCTCAGAATACAGTCACGTATTTAAATTTCAGGTTGACTACCTCATAATACAGTCACGTATTTAAATTTCAGGTTGACTACCTCCAAATAAAGTCATATTTTCATAGGTTGACTACCTCATAATACAGTCACGTATTTAAAATTCAGGTTGACTACCTCCAAATAAAGTCATATTTTCAAGTTGACTACCTCAGAATACAGTCACATATTTAAAATTCAGGTTGACTACCTCCGAATAAAGTTATATTTTCATAGGTTGACTACCTCGGAATAAGTCACATTTTTAAATTTCAGGTTGACTACCTCCGAATAAAGTTATATTTTTAAAATTTTGGGTTGTCTGCTTCCAAATACAGTCATATTTTTAAATTTTAGGTTGACTACCCTCAGAATATAGTCATGCTTTCAGGTCGACTACCTCAAAATAAAGTCATGTTTTTAAATTTCAGGTTGACTACATCCAAATAAAGTTATACTTTCAGGTTGACTACCTCATAATACAGTCGCGTATTTAAATTTCAGGTTGACTACCTCCAAATAAAGTCATATTTGCATAGGTTGACTACCTCATAATACAGTCACGTATTTAAAATTCAGGTTGACTACCTCCAAATAAAGTCATATTTTCAAGTTGACTATCTCAGAATACAGTCACACATTTAAAATTCAGGTTGACTACCTCCGAATAAAGTCATATTTTCATAGGTTGACTACCTCCAAATACAATCATATTTTTAAAATTTTGGGTTGTCTGCTTCCAAATACAGTCATATTTTTAAATTTTAGGTTGACTACCCTCAAAATATAGTCATGCTTTCAGGTCGACTACCTCAAAATAAAGTCATGTTTTTAAATTTCGAGTTGACTACCTCCGAATATAGTCCCAAGTGGTTTATGATTTTGCTAACACTCACAAAATTTTCCTAGTACAAACTAGGGCACAAAAATTTTGTTCGTTTTGTTTGTCTTTGATGGCTTGCAGGTTCGCCCGCAAGCACAGAATTGATATTCAAGAATGAAGTTCCATATTTGGTCAGAGAAAGAAGAATGTTCAATCTCGAAGGCAGCTAGAGTTAGCTTTGGCACATAAGGCGGCCCAACGTCTCAAGATACATCTTCTCAACTTCTAATCAAGAAACAAGCATCCAAGAATATTCTACGAACTGTTATTCGGAAGAGCATCAACAACTTATTCCAAGTTGCAATTTGAAGTTCCAAATTCTAACTTCAAGATCATTCTTTGAGATCAAGGTACCCACCGAAATAAGGTGAGGTGATAACTGAAGATCCAAGTGAAGGTCGAAAGGAAGATTCAAGACAAGTAGAGTAAATAGGATCTTGTATTTCCGTTCTTCTTTTGTTGTATTTTTCATTTCTTTAATGTAATAACAGGAGCCACGAACCGGAACCTCGAAGGGACCTCACTCGATCATCCAACTCATCATTCCATCCTTTTACCCACTTGAACTACACGTGACCTGATTCCCTTATAACCCGGGATATGTAGGATGCCCAAAACCGGGACTCGGTCACATCCTTTTCTTTTATATCTTTTCGCCTTTCAAATAATGGTCAGGTCAAAAATCAGTCACAGTGTTCACTTCTTTGCCTGAAAACTCTTCATGTTTCCAAGCAAAGAGGGACATTCTGTGAACACTTAATTTTGACCGAACATAAGTTTTGACACCATTTTTAGCATTTAAATATTTCTTTTAGGTTTAGTTATATATTTTAATTTTTATCTCATTTTTTAGTAAGTCTTACATTTAAAGATCGAAAGATGCAAAAAATAGAGTCACATTTTAGGGTAAGTTTTGCCCTCATTTTTCAAAAGAATAGAAAATTTACAAAAAATATATATATATTTTCTTCTAATTTAAGTTTTGATAAATAAGATAGTTATTTTTAGTAGCTTTGTTAGTTACATTTTATTTTGACTAGCTATTTAATTTTTCTTACACTTTTGTTAAGTTTAAAATAAATTATCTTTGTATATTTTGTTATATTTTTAATTAAAGAAATAAACAAAAAAAAAAATGAAAAATGAAAAAATTTCCTAGAAATTAACCTCACCATCACTCACACACCTCTCCCCCAAAAATAACTTAATCCTAATCTAATTCAAAACAAATCCTCCTAATTCCCACGTACCAAAATCAATCCCATCTTCCCTTGAAAGACTCACCAACTTCATCCCTTTAAACCTCCTCCCTTAAAACCCTCAACCAAATATTATCTCTCAAAATCCCACTCCTTCACGTTCCATTTTTCAAGCAACAAACACACACATGCACATCTATATATATATACACACAAAATCAGCCTAATAAAGGGGAGACGTACCGCAACTAAACAAAAAACAGACCTAACTTTCATACTTTGATTTCACGGTACCTCGTCACGTCAAAAAGGTGGGTAGCTGCTCTTCCTTTTCACCATTGTTCCCCTTCAAAACAGCCATGTAAGGACCAAACACCATTGGCTTCGCCTTCAAGCTCGCATAACCACCACCACAAAAACTCCATTAAAACCAGTTCAAAAACACCATGAAACCATCATTTTCGGCGAGGTCGCAAACTCGAGGTTCCGGTTCGAGGTCTTTTCCAGTTAATGAATTTCAGAAGTGTTAAATGACAAGTTCCTTGACATAAAGGTTCAATCTTTACCTTGCTAAGTTCTTGATTGATGCATAAAGTTCCATGTTCAACGTTATGCATTTAATTGAAGTTTCGATGAAATTTTGCTCAAAATGGCTATGTTAATGGAGTATTATTTTTCCAGTTGCATGCTTATGAATCATGTTTAAATATTGTCCAGAATGTATTTACTTGTTTAACTAAAGCCATGGACGCAGAATACTCATGTACATATGCAGTTCACTTTGAATTTCTTACATCACATATGTTTTTATAATTAATTGTAGCTCCCTGCAAAGTGTCACATGTTCGGTAAAAGACAAAAATACAAGAGCCTTCGTCAGTTTGTTGAACATTCATACTTTTGGTTTAAAAATTAAAAATTTATGTGTTTGATAATACTAATGGCTTCCACACCGTTTATTAGATAATAATGTGATGTCATGGTGCTATATTAGATTTGTTTTGGTATAAATTGATTGAGTTTTTTCAAAGTTTGGTTCCATTCTACTTTATTCCGATAAGATTGGTTCATTGTATGTGTACTTTATATTAATGATGACAACTAAATGTGATTAAAACTGATTTGGCTTGTTAATCGTTTCGTGTCGGGCTTAGATAAACTTTTACCGCCCAATTAATTAGTTAAAGACGTCAGATGAGTGAGATGGGGCACAAATTATTTCAAAACCCGTTGCAAACGTATAAAAGAAAGGAGCGGAAAGAATATGTGTGAGCGAGTGAGGCATGGCCGAAAAATATAAGTCACAGTTTTAAGCGGATTAATTGGGCAAATGTAGTTAAGAATTAAGGCAAGGATGATTTTATCTAAGATTAATTTAAGTCGATATTTAGTCAATAAAAGCGACCGTGCTAGAACCACGGGACTCGGGGAATGCCTAATACCTTCTCCCCGGTCAACAGAATTCCTTACCCGAACTTTTGTTTTCGCAGATCAATAATTAAAGAGTCAATTTTCCTTTTGATCAGGGATTCAATAAGGTGACTTGGAACACCAAAACTCAATTCCAAGTGGCGACTCTGAATAAATAAAATAATCCCTTTTCAAAACGTCACTTTAATTGGAAAAACCCTTTTAAATAAATTTATAACTAATTTGTTTTTTATTTATTTTAGGAAAAACAGGGGTGTGACAATTAGCAGTTAAAGAAAACTGATTTTCTTCCATTTCAGATTCTCAAATCATTGACATAACGCCATAAAGGATCGTTAAAATAATGACACAAATAACCGTTGACATAATTACGACATAATGTGGACACTAACATTATAACGACATAAAATGATCGTTGACATTATTATGACAAAAAAATGACCCTTAACATAGTTAATGTGAATTCTTAATCACTTAACGAATAAATCTAACAGTTAAAAGTCATTAGTAATTAAAGGAAACAATAACAAACACATTTTCTCCCGCTCCGAATTCATAAATTATTGACATAACGACATAAAATGATCATTCACTATCTATTTTTAATTGATTATGCCTGTACAAACTACATCTCGACACTTTCAATTTTATGTCAATTTTCCCTATATATATATAAAAAAACATACACAGTTCTAATTGTCGGTAATATTGATCATCATTATAAATAAATAAAATATCTACATGTACATGATATCTACATCAAATTAATATATAAAAATAATGTAGCATTAATCAACATGCTTTATCATTACCCTTTTAAAAAACTGTTTTGCTTTGGCCATTTTGTTGTCTGCCTATGTTTTGAACTTGAACTTGTTGATAGTTCCTAGGTAATGGAGAAACAAAAAGGAATCAGCAAATGAGGAAAAACACGTGTGTTGCTGAGTAACTTTTGGAAGCTTTCCCACCCCTGAAACCAATTGATTTTGTCTTTCTAAGTAAAACTCACTCAATACAACGTACGTGTGACTAATTTCACAAATCATGTTTACTTTAAAAAGTTATTTACGTTTCCCCAATTTTAACATATAGTGCATTTTGTGAATAACTAATTAATTATATCCCAAGATGTTGTGAATGATAATTCTTGTGACTGTTGCATCCTCAAACTAATTACGGTAATTAAGAGTTCATTTGGTTTGGTATTGGTTAGCTAATAAGTACTCCCTCCGTTTCAATTTATATGAACCCATTTGACTGGGCACGATATTTAAGAAAGAGGGAAGACTTTTGAAACTTGTGGTTCAAAATAAGCCTTGAAAATTTGTGTGGCTGTAAATCATTCATAAAGTGAATTTGTTTCCAAATTAGGAAAGAGGTCATTCATTTTGGCACGGACTAAAAAGGAAATAGGTTCAAACAAATTGAAACAGAGGGAGTATTTAAGTGTTGAAACTGATTTTTTGAAGAATGAAAAAAGAGAGTGCGCCAAAGGAAAAAAAGAGAAGAGGAAAAATACCCATTTAGTTTAATTAAAAAATTTATATGCATTCAAGAGTGTGGCTTAGTGATTAATAACAATTACCCTCTACCCGCGTTATATAGGGTTATATGGGAAAATTTGCAATAACAGGTATTCTGTAATTTTTTTCCCTATTCTTTTTCTTTTTTTGTCCTTATTTCTAATATAGCTTCCAAAAGACAGGCTGGATTATATGAGTTTAAAATTAGTAGTTTTCTAGTGTAGGTGAGTATTTTGTATTTGTTAGAGGTGATATTCATGAGAGGAAAGGCACATCGCAAAAGAGGAAGAGTGCTGCTCATCTAAAAACTCTTTCTCTTTTCTACATATGATGATCAAAGACGCTTTTTGGTACGTCTTTCAGTTCACTTCTAGCAATTCATCCATTCAAGTTTTATACAACCTTGCAAACTGCATTTCTTCAATTTGATTTCTCACTTCAAATTTGTAAAAAATATTTTTGCAGGGGTCATACGTTCTCCCATGGTTCTACTTTTTTGACGTCCAAATCTTTTCAGGTTTACTCGGTAATTTTCAGACCCTTTTGAAGCTGTAACCGTTTAATAGATATTTTTAAAAAATTTTGAGCTGCATTTCATGTTGTAATGTAGACCAGATTTTCTTTTTAGTGCCAGCTTGATTTGCTTGATTCACACACACACAGAGATGAAAATGACTGTTTTTCGTTTTATGTACCTAAACAATAAATCCTTTGCTAATCGCGAGGTCTTATCAAATGATTGTGTTAGCTATGGGTTATTTAGCAACCAATTTCGTAGATAGTTATCATCAAATGCTTGAAGATATAAAATAATTTGATGAAGAATAGATTTGAGAAAAAGACTTTCAATTTAGTCTTCCATTTATTTATTTTTATTGAATTTTTTTATTTTCCGTCAAACCTTAGAGCAAGGCCTAATTGAAAATGAAGTGAATTATTACTTGTGTCATAAAATCCCTTATGTCCATGCCCTAATCGTCTCCTGGATGAACATGTGCATCTAAAAGATCTTGCAATATAGTGGAGCCAGTCACTCAATATAGACAAATCTGAAATCTGATTCAAATCACATATAACAACTACCCTAAAATTTACATGTAATGTTGACTATTGTATTGCCCTTTTGACAATAAACAAAAAATGTATATTACATCTTATAAACTTAACATCTTAATTATGATTAATTACCAGACAGTTTCAGCATTTCTACACCTAACTACTTACTTATTTATAAAATCAGCTTCAACATCTAATAATATCTTTCGATACTTGATTTTTATCAGCTACTTTTAATCAACGCTAAAATTGTGAAAGGAAAAAAAGAAGATTCCATTTTTACTTGATTGACTTGATTGAAATTTGTGTTTTTCAGAAGATGACTTCATCAAATGAAGTAACATATGATTTGGATATCCAAAAAACCGGTGGATTAGTGACATCCATCAACAATGAAGAATTTCAAGAGGAAGACATTTGGGGTTGTAATAATAATAATAACATTGTTAATGAAAAAAATCAACTCGGTTCCAAGTTCATCATCACAAGTACTAAAGATTCAAGAAGGCTAATTCCTACAGCAGCCAAGATGATCCCAAAGTAAAAAAAAAAAAAAAAAAAAAAAAAAGAATTCAAGACAAGATTTCAAGATTGTTCATCACTTTGCCCTAGTAAAATACCTGATTGTCAAAGATTTATGGAACAAGTTTAAAGAAAGAACTTGGTAATTTTGGAAGTGATGATGAAAATGAAGTTGAAGAGAATGTGATGCCTCCACATGAATGGCTTGCTAAAAGGCTTAGGAGAAGGCAAATTTTTGTTTTTTCAGGGAGAGATCTATGCAGGGTGTGAAATGTTGTTTTAACTTCAACTAGATTTCTTGAATAACATTCCAGTTTTCATCAATGATTATTGGAGGGTGTTTGAAAAAAGGTTGAATTGGTCCCATATAAATCATGGCGGTGGTCTTGGGTATTTTTTTCTTTAAGCAAAAAGTTATGTGTACGTGAATCTTGAAAGTTCATTGATACCTATTGATGAAAGATGGAAAGTATCAAGTGAACTAATCGAGGTTGTGCAAGCTGGTGTTGGAAAAATGACTTCCCTATTAATAACATTCCACATTGATTGTGTCCTACTATACCCTCCATTCTCTGACGTACCTCTTCTTCATCCCCCACCCCCATAGCCCCTATCCCCACCATCCAACACTCCTACCATCGCCCCCATTTTCCATAGTATTATCTAGATTATATACAAATATTTTTAGGATAATATATATTTTTTATTTATATACCGAACTCAGGAAAATAAGTAAGAAATCTACTTATTTTTCTGCAAAACATTTTCCATGAAAAAACATATCGAACACACCCTAAGTTTAGCCTTTAACCACTAAAATTGTCGGTCAAGAAAATCAATAAGCAAAATGATAAATGAAGCTTCGTTTTTAAGATATGGCAAAAAAGGACAGATTGATTTAAAGAGAAAAGGTGAACAAGAAAGTAAAGAAAACAAGAAAAATAAAGAAAATGAGAAAAGCGGAGTAGTTTGGTTGGTTTTCTTTTTTAATTTTTCTTATTTCATAGGGGTAGGAGAAGGGGAAACGGAGAGGGAATTACAATATGAGGATTCTAATCTTCACCAACAAGGTGAAAGTTCAGGTAACCAACCAACTGAACTACTAGATCCCTAATTTTTTTTTTAAACTTTTTTTTATTACATAGGGGATAGGGAAAGGGGAAACAGAGGAGGAGATTATAATGTGAGGATTCGAACCCTCACCATCAAAATGAAAGTTTAAGTTTTAGTTTTTAAGAAAATAAAAAAGTGATCTAGCCAAAGATTTTTATTGAAAACTTAAGATTAAAAAAAAATATACGTACCAAAAATCTTAACTAATTCAATATCTATTATATATATATGATAAATAATGTAAATAGGTAGTAAAAGAATATTTTGTAAATCTTCTAATTTAGGTTAGTATATTTTGTATCCTAATAGGACATTGTAACTATGGTATATTTACCAATTCAATCAATGAGAATAATCACGGAATTAATCTCTTTCATGGTATCAGATACTAGGGTTTCTTTTCCTCCTCTTCCGCTGCCCTAATTTTTTTTTCCGTCGTCCTCTTCCTTCTTTTCCGTCCACCTTCTTGCTTTCCATCAATGGCAGACACCAAGTTCCACCCTGCTATGGCTGTCTCCAACATCAAGAATCACATTCCTATCGTTCTTGAGATGGAAACGGATCATTATTCGGCTTGGGCCGAATTATTCAAGCTTCATGCCCGGTCTCACCGTGTCCTTTCCCACATTCTCCCGACCGGAAAGGAGAAGGCTCCTTCCACCGACGAAGAAAAGGAGTTGTGGTCCACCTTGGATGCCACGGTACTTCAATGGGTGTATGCAACCATCTCCACTGACTTATTGCATACGATCATCGAAGAAGATCTATCGGCAAAGGAGGCCTGGGATCGCCTCCGTAACCTTTTTCAAGACAACAAAAACTCCCGTGCCGTTGCATTGGAACATGATTTCTCTCATGTTAAGTTGCGGGATTTTCCGAACGCTTCGGCATATTGTCAACGACTCAAGACCTTGGCCGATCAACTCAAGAGCGTGGGGGCTCCGGTGACCGACAACCGCCTCGTTCTTCAACTGGTGGCTGGCCTCACAGAGGCGTACAAGAATGTGGGCACCTACATCCGGCAAAGTAAGCCTCTTCCATCATTCTCCGAAGCTCGATCAAGTCTGTGTCTTGAGGAAAAAGCGTTGGCTGAAATGCATGATGACTCGCCCACGGCTATGGTGGCTAATTCCCAACGTGAGTTTGATGACTCCACTCCTTGGATGATTTTACTAATTTTTTGTGGACTTTCCCTTTGGCTAGAAAATCGGATGTTTACTCTAAATTCATAAATTTTAGGTCCCATATCCTTACTCAATTTGAACGTCCTATCAAAAATATCCAATGCGAGAATGGGAAGGAATATGATAATGGTCTATTCGGAAAATTTTGTGCGTCCAATGGGATGTCTTTTCGTCTTTCGTGTCCTCATACATCCTCTCAAAATGGGAAAGCCGAAAGAAAAATTCGTTCAATAAATAATGTCATCCGAACTCTTCTTGCTCATGCCTCCATTCCTCCATCTTTTTGGCATCATGCATTGCAAATGGCGACTTATCTCCTTAATATTTTACCAAGCAAGTTGTTGGGTCACAAATCCCCGTTAGAAGTCCTTTATCAACGGAAACCATCTTATTCTCATCTCCGGGTCTTTGGGTGTTTATGTTATCCCCTTTTTCCGTCTACTACTATTCACAAGTTGCAGCCTCGGTCAACTCCATGTGTCTTTTGGGATATCCACCAAACCATCGGGGCTACAAATGTTTTGATTTATCCTCAAATAAAATCATTATTTGTCGTCACGTGTTATTTGATGAGACTCAATTTCCGTTTTCTAAAATCCACACTCCCACTCCCAACACGTATGACTTCCTTGATGATGGTTTTTCCACTTACTTGATCCGTCATCTCGCCACCAGCCTCTCTCCACCACTGCCGTGTCCCTCTCCCCCGCTGCTCAGTGGCTTTCCGCCTGGTCTGGGCCAGCTGCCCACGCCATCTTTGGCTGGGCAGCGGCGTTTGCCTTCCTCTACGCTAGACCAGCCCGCACCTATGCCCAGCCAGCTTGCCAACAGCCCCCATAACTCCACCACTCCTCCTCCTGTCCAGCAGCCCCCTACCCAAACGCGCATGGTCACTCGTAGTCAGCGCGGGATTTTTAAGCCCAAGCACCCATTTAATCTACATACGGCGGTTACCAGGTCCCCCATACCTCGTAATCCGTTGGATGCGCTACGTGACCCGAATTGGAAATTGGCCATGGATGATGAATATGATGCTCTTATTAAAAATAAGACGTGGGAATTGGTACCCCGTCCACCTAATGTGAATGTTATTCGGTCTATGTGGATTTTTACGAGATAATAGTCAAAATACCCCCCAACGTTTGACCAAAATGCCAACTACACACCGAACCTTTGCGGGGGTCCTATTACCCCCCTGGACAAATTTTTTTCGGTAGCAAAATGACCCTTTTGGCGATGTGGCGATCCAATCTGCCAACCCCAAATATTAAATGGCGGTTGTCCACACGCGCGCGCCCGCGTGCCACGTGTTTAATTTTGCCCCATTTTTTATTAATTTCCCCTTCCTCCATCCATCTACTCTTCTTCTTCAAAAAAAAAAAAAATCTCTCAATTTTCCATACTCCATTTTTATTAAGGATCGAAAACCCATACCCGATTCTCCTTCATCTTCATCAACATTATCATCATCATCATCATCATCATCTTCACTAGGAGTTGAAAAAAAAAATCACACCAACTTGCTCAAATCTAATCCAAACAAACCCAAATGTGAAAGGAAGCTTCCTAACACCAAATAGAACAAAGTTCATCCATTAATTTGATTAAACAATCAAGAATTTAGAGAAACCCATTTGGTGTTCTTCATAGCTTTCTCCAAATTCTTAGCAATGGAGTTTAATTTTCTCCCCAAATCAACTCAAAGAATTAGTGCTTAAATAACTCCAACCAAGCAACAAGTAGCAACTCCAAACAAGCAACTTCCAATCAGATTTTCTTTAACAAGATTAGATTTTTCATCCTTATTTTTTTTCAGATTTTTCCTTTTTCTTTCTTGATTTTTCATTTTTTTCTTGATTTTCGTTTATGGTGGAAAGTTGTTCTTTAACAAGTTGTTCGGAATCATATGTGGATTTTCTTCGGTTGAGATTTTCGTTTATAATGGATATTATTTTGACAACAAAAAATGGGGATGGATATTAAATAGGGTGAAGATGAAGATGAAGATGAAGTAGCCTAAAAATGGAGGAGTTCAAATTTTATCTACTTGGCATCATATGTGGCGGCTTAGTTGGCGTCCAAAAAACGGGTCGGATGCGGATTTTTAAAGGCCGTCACGCGCCAGCGGGCGGTGTATTCACGCTCTCTGCCACATCGGCAAAAAAGGGCCATTTTGCTACTGAAAAAATTTGTCCAGGGGGGTAATAGGACCCCCGCAAAGGTTCGGTGTGTAGTTGGCATTTTGGTCAAACGTTGGGGGGTATTTTGACTATTATCTCGATTTTTACTCATAAAGAAAAGTCTAATGGTGATTTTGAGAGGCATAAAGCCTGTCTTGTAGGTGATGGCAAAACACAGCAGGTTGGCATTGATTGTGGTGAGACTTTCAGTCCGGTCGTAAAGCCAGCTACGATTCGCACTGTCTTAAGTCTAGCTCTCTCTAAGCATTGGCCCATTCATCAGTTGGATGTCGAAAATGCATTCCTTCATAGCGAGCTCAAGGAGACAGTATATATGCATCAGCCAATGGGTTTTCGAGACCCATCTCATCCCGATTATGTGTGCTTGTTGCGCAAGTCCTTATATGGCCTTAAACAAGCAGGAAGCTTGGTATAAAAGATTTGCGACTTTGTTTATTCCATTGGTTTTGCTAATAGCGAGTCCGACAACTCATTGTTCATCTACGCCAAAGGGCACGACTTGGCCTACATTTTACTATATGTGGATGATATTATTCTTGCTGCTTCTTGGATACTCTCATTTGTTCGTTTATGGCCCTTCTTGGCTCCGAATTTGCAATGAAGGACCTAGGCCCTTTGAATTATTTTCTTGGCATTGCGGTGACCCGTCACAAGGGTGGTATGTTTCTTTCACAACGAAGTTATGCTACGGAGACTATTGACCGTGCAGGAATGTCATCGTGTAAGCCTTCTTCCACTCCGGTTGACACTAAACCGAAGGTCAGTGCCGCTTCTGGCGCTCTTTGTGAAGATCCCACTCATTTCCGGAGTCTTGCAGGTGCTCTTCAGTATCTAACCTTCATCAGACCGGATATTTCTTATGTCGTGCAGCAGATTTGTCTTCATATGCATGCTCCACGAGATACGCATATGCTTGCTCTTAAACGGATTATTCGGTATATTCAGGGTACTCTTGATCATGGTTTGCATCTCTATCCATCTTCATTCATCGATTTGGTTTCGTATACGATCTTTGATTGGGGGGGCTGTCCCGACACACGACGTTCAACGTCGGGTTATTGCGTGTTTTTGGGAGACAATTTGATATCTTGGTCATCCAAACGCCAACCTACTCTTTCCCGCTCCAGTGCGGAAGCAGAATATAGGGGGTTGCTAATGTTGTCTACGAATCATCTTGGATACGTAACCTACTCTTGGAGTTACATTGTCGGTCCCTAAGGCTACTTTGGTTTATTGTGATAATGTCAGTTCCATTTACCTGTCAGGGAATCCAGTCCAACATCAGCGCACCAAGCACATTGAGATGGATATCCATTTTGTTCGTGAGAAGGTGGCACGCGGTCACGTACGTGTCCTTCATGTTCCGTCCCGATATCGGCTCGCCGATATTTTCACTAAAGCTCGCCGAAGTCTTATTTGAGGATTTTCGGGACGGTCTCGGCGTTCGTAAACCTCGTTTTTATTTTGCGGGGGTGTGATAAATAATGTAAATAGGTAGTAAAAGAATATTTTGTAAATCTTCTAATTTAGGTTAGTATATTTTGTATCCTAATAGGACATTGTAACTATGGTATATTTACCAATTCAATCAATGAGAATAATCACGGAATTAATCTCTTTCAATATAATGTAATTTATCGGAGTGTATTTTGATAAATCTCCTTGTGTCCCCTAATTCAACTCCCACATGAAGAAGAAGAAAAAAAGTTGTCGCTACCAAGGAATAGGATTAATGCATGAGATCATTCTTAATAAGATAATTCGGATTCGAGTTATGGAATAGAAATTATTTTGTAGGAAATATTGTTTCCTCAACGAGCGCTACATGATCTGAATGTGGATTAGTTAGATCAGTGAGTTTCGAATATTAGATGATTCAAAAGAAAAAACTCCACAGTCGAGCTAGATTATAATGTATGTGTTCACGATAACTCAATAGCTTTTGTTTAAGTTATTAAGAAATTTATTAAATATCTACAAAAATATGATTATGAATTTAATTATTATTGTATATTGGTTTGAGGTTGTTGTAAAAATTTAAATTTTTTAAATATTGACCCACTTCTAAAGCTCCAATACTAATTATTAAGACGGCTAATCATGTGGCTAATTACCTTTTAATAATGTGGTGAATGTGGGTAAGCTGTCACTTAGTGTGTCAGTGTTGTGTCCAAGAAAATACCGTACGTTTCACATGTGAGAGATAAGCAGGTCAAAGTTTTAGACAGTATGAGTATGAGATGCCAATATTAATTAATGTTGGCAGAGGATAAAGTAAGTACCTATCTTGTGTACTCCCATAGTCCACAAATACTTGGGAAATACTTAGCTCTTACTTATGATCTGGAGCCAACTGCACATAGAAATGTGCACCAGCTTATCTACTCAGCTCTTCTTCTTTTTTCTTTTTTCTCTCATCCGATGTCTGATACCGGCTATGAGTTTCGATTAATTTGATTTTTTGCCTTGTAAGATTGATGTTCCAAATCAATTTATTTCTAATTCCGGAAGTCGAACCCAGGACATTTAATTAAGGATGGAAAATCCTATCTATCTCACAACAAAAAAAAAAAAAAAAAAAAAAAACAATGAGCATGCTTAGATTTAGTTTTGGAAGAACTGATTTTGTTAAAAATGTAAAGCTTGAAAAAAAAAGTCTATCCCTTTTCATATTTTCAAGTGTTGAAGGAATTGTTCATCTGTCTACAATCAACAATAATCCATAGACTATGATGAGCCTATCTATGGAGATTGCAGGAGAGGATGTAGTGTGGAAATTCTGGGTTCATTCGAATCCAGTAGCTTTAGCTGGTGCCCTGAATGTGTGTTAAAGTTCACTATATAAATATAAATAACAGATTTCGAACCCACCAAACCAAATTGACTGTAATTTTGAATTCGAACCAGTAAAATTCAAATTCTGGATCCGCCTTTGTCAAATTAGCATCTTGATCCTGGAAAAGGATCTGGCATTCACCATTTGGTGATTTGGTCATTCATATCAGCCCAACAAGGGTCTAGAGGCCAGGTTACAGGTTCACGTGAACCCAATAACTTTTACTCACATTTTGTGTATACATTAAGAAAAATACTAAATATCTATAAATATTTGACTGTGAATCTAGCTATTATTGAAATATTAACTTGAGATTGCTATAGAAACCTATAAACTTCAAATCTAGGAGTCACCTGTGCACGCCAAGTATATCCAGGAGTTCCCTTGAACCTTGTTGAAGCATCGGAGTCTAGTTCCAGCTTATGAACTTTAGGATTCTTATATCTAAGAGATAAACAAGAAATGAAGGTTGTAGCTGCCTAGAGTTGATCGACAGGTTAACCCCAAAATGAGTTGATCGACGGTTACCCCTGTAGTTGACCCCTAAGCTCGGGGGAATCGGAAACTATTGTATCTTTTCTAAAACGGCACTCTCCCTTCAAGATTCTTATGTATGATAGCTTATTTTGCTGCTTGTGTGTTAACTGTTAAGTGATGTAACAAGGCGTAATAACGCGTTTGCTTTTGCTTTCTTTGGTGAATTTTCATCATAATAAGTGTTGGAACCAGTTCGGGATTGATGACTGAGGGAGGGGCAGAGCTACAATCGACGAATGTTGATCAGTCTACAACCGACGAATGTTGATCAGTTAAACACCTTTTATCACAAAATTATATTACGTATATAGGTCAAATACTTATTACTTCACCATTAGTTGAGGCTTAGCTGATTGATTCCTAATCAAATCCTGTTGTTTAATTAATATAAGTTACAGAGTTAAGAAGAAAAGTTTAATTGCTAGCTCTACATGCACCTACTAAATCAAACAATATTCAAGAGCCAGCACTTCATTTAACTTCAAAGCAAATTAGTGACATTTTCCATCAGAAAGAAAAAACAAGGTGAGTGATTTTTATTTCTCAATCCTAACTAAAGTGACACTTCTCTTTACAACAGCCTATTATTCCGATACAAATTCTCTCACTCATATGTCATTTTCTTGTTTTACGTGGCAATGGCTAAGGTTAGTCCCAAAATTTAAGCCAAACCAACGAGCTTCTCACTGACTTCCCATACTTTACGCGCTTTCTCTGCGTCACTGGCTTCTTCAGACAACTGATTCTCGAAAGAAGCCGAATCTTTGTTCCAGCTCCAGTAGACACCTGATTTTGTCAAGCTGGGATCACTCACAACCTGCATAAGATAAATAAAATAACAGCTTAAGTTAAAAGATTTACAAACCAAGAGTTAGATATACATCGATCAACTACGTCTTAGTCCCAAACCAGTCAGCCTTAGCTACTGGGGCGAAGTCAAGAATATCGTTAAGGGTGTTCAAAATTTAATATATATGCTCAAAACGTAAAATTTGATCTATATATACACAATAACGTGTTCAACTGACCACCCTTCATTGTCTGTAGCTTTGCCCTTGTAATTAATTATATGAATTATCTATATTCATTCCGTTCTATTCAGGCCCGAAATAAGAGGTAGATAAATGCAGCTTTTGTGTTGGCATGGTAATTTCGCTAGGGGTGATCAAAATTTAATGTACATGTGCCAAAAGTTTAATTTTATACATATGCACACCTATGTTGCTCGGACTCTTCAAAAATGTTGATGGGTACGTATCGGATCCTCCAAAAGTAGTATATTTTTAAAGGATCCGACATGGGTGCGGCGTCACTTTTGGAGAGATAGAATTGCACACTGCACAGTACGAGTACTACCTTCCATCAAATGGTGTTTTAACTGACTACCATTTGCCAGTTGTAGCTCTGCCCTTGCTTAGCTATATGAATCATCTATATTCTTTCAGCTCAACTTAGGCCCAAAACCTATGTTGCTCTAACTCTCCAAAAATGTTGCCGTACCAATGTAGGATGCTCCAAAAATACACTACCTTTGGAGGATCCAACATGCGCACCAAAAGACATTTTTGAAGAGTCCAAGATCTATGTGCAAGCGAGATCTGTAATATCCATTTTAGAAAATAGACGAATAGATAAGGCGAAACTAGCTGAAGGAAGGTTACATTAGTGCCCCTTATTTTGCAGTATGTTGCTTGGACTCTCCAAAAATCCTGACTCACCCGTGCCGGATCCTCCAAAAATGCATTACTTTTGAAGGATCCGACAGGCACCTGACAACATTTTTGAAGAGTCCGAGCAATATATCCCAAAACTAAGATAAATGCATCTTTTGTGTTGGCAAGGTAAGCTGTTATCTTTCTAATTAGTAATAGTACTTGTTAATACCTGAGCAAGTCTCTTTCCGGCTTCAGTCTCAGAGACATATCCCTTTGTAATATACTTCTGGAATGGTGGGAAAAGGAGCCTAAACAAAGGGATATGTTCTCTGAATAGCCCTGTTGTTGCAATGCAGCCAGGGTAAAGAGAGGCAAATGTGATGCCGGTTTCCTCATGGTATCGACGATGGAATTCTTGCATAGTGAGCATGTTACAGACCTTGCTGTCTTTGTACGCTTTAGCACCGTCAAATTCACCACCATCGATCATCGCTGAGCTGTTAATTCCATTTAGACCGCCCGCCATACCCCTCAAGTCACCCAGATTGGCCTTTGGAGGTACATTCCCGGCCAGAGTATTTGTATTCCCTGTCATGTGATTTTAGTCAAGAGAAAATTTAGTCCATCATTAAAAAGAATACAAAGAAGTGTATGTAATCCTTAAATATCCATTTGAGAAAATAGATGCACAAGGCAAAACCATCTCAATGAAAGTCGTTATAGCTAGTGGAGGAGCCAGGATTTTCACTAACGGGAATCGAAATATAAAGTAGATAGATGAAAAAGCCAAGGGGTTTCAATATATAATATATGAATAGATAAAGGCGAAACCAGCTGAAGGAAGGCTGCATTAGTGCCCGTTATTTCACATCACATTGTGTTGCTTGGACTCTCTAGAAATGCTGCCGCCCGTGTCGGATCCTTAAAGAATGCACTATTTTTGGAGGGTCCGACATGCACCCATCTGCATTTTTGAAGAGTCCGAGCAACATACATTATTTTTCCCTGAAGCAATTTTAGCTTTAAGAAAGAGAGACTTCAATTTAGATTAGTTTTTAGTAAAGTATGAGGCAAGAAGCAAGAAGAGAGAAAGTTGGCCTTCAAATGTTGCTCGGACGCCTAAAAATGTTGCCATAACCATGTTAGATCCTCCAAAAATGCGCTACTTTTGAAGGGTCCAACAGGCACCTGGAGGGATTTATGAAGAGTTCGAGCAACATAGCTATTTAGATTAGTTCATTGATAAAGGATAAGACTGGAAGCAAAGGGCACAGAAGCTGCACGAAAGCCGTTGCGTGTAGGGAAACTATTGTAATTCTCATTTCAATTAGTAGTTTTTATGCACTACCTGTAATGGAACCGACAATGATGAGTCTCTTTGAAGGATAATCAGATTGCTTCAAGTCATCCAGCAACAATCTTGAAAGAAGGAAATGTCCAAGGTGGTTAGTGCCAACACTAAGCTCAAAGCCCTCAGCTGTAAATGAAGGCTCTTTAGCAGTTGGTTGATACACAGCAGCATTAGCAACCAACACATCGAGAGCCCGGCCCGACCTCCGGAAGTTATCGACGAATTGTCGGATGCTGTCGAGCGATGCTAAGTCCAAATGCATGATGGTGTAATTCTCCTTAGGCATCCCAACTGATTTTGCTGCTCTCTCAGCTTTTAAAAAGTCCCTACATGCCATAATAACATGCCATTTTCCTGTTTCTGATAGAGCTTTTGCTGTGGCTAGGCCTAATCCTGATGAGGCTCCAGTGACAATTGCACAACCTTTTCTTAGTGTTTTTTTCCCTGATGGAGAGTTAGTGGTGACACCCGGTGAAGCAACCATTGTAGCCCTTACAGCTCCATTGGACAATCTTCTTTGGCTCTGTAAGAAATCAAAATGTCAGTAAAATTCATCTAATTCTACAGAAAGACACTGGGACTGCTCACATCAAACTTTTAACATAGAATAATACTCCACTCCAATCTTCATGACAGTTTTTATCTTTCGAGATCCAAAAAAAAAAAAAGGGCAGATGCTAGCGTGAGGGTAGGCTGCCTACATTACACCCCTGAGGTGCGGCCCTTCCCTGGACATGATTCAAACCAGCGATATGCGCCTAATCACGCATCACGTATTGCGCTATTACCATTAAACCAAAGTCCTGGGGGGAAAATATTTGACGATTTTACTTCTATATTACTTTGCATAAAATGTTCGACAAAAGATTCATAGATTGTATTATATTGGTCTGAGATGAGCTTAAGGCGACATGGTCAGTGAAGAGGATTCATATAGTCGATCCCACCTTGCTAGGATGGTTGAGGCATAATTCTTGTTGGACAAACTCATTAGACTATTCTCAAATTTAACCGTTGATGTTGATGTTTTCTCTGTCAAACGAACTTTTCACTGTTTACTTTAATATCTTTCCACTATCACTAATGTAATACACAAGTATACTTAACGTATTAAACTTAGTGAATACAAATATAGTCACATAGAATGAAATTGTGGGAGTATCAATGTGCTACATTTGGTACCTTGACTTTGAATGAAGATGAGCCAAAATCAGATTTAGTATAGTCTGAGAGAGAAGCTCCAAAGAGACTAGAACTCTTCAAGGTTGCACTACCTTTGCCCTGCAATATTAACAAAATGAGCAAAAGAAAGAATCAATAGTTGCTTCACATTTCTATTGCAGACTAAAAATACTACTCCCTCTGTTCCAGTTTATACGACCCTATTTCCTTTTTAATTCATTCCAAAAGAACGACCCTTTCTAAATTCAGAAACAATTGAACTTAAACTTCTCATGTTACTCTGAATGAGAAGCTTCTATTTTCACAAAATATGTTATGACATGTTTACGACAACTAGTTTCTAAAATCTTCCTTTCTTTCTTAAATTTCATGCTCAGTCAAACAAGTCAACATAAAATGAAACGAGAAAATAGCGATGGTGCACTCATCTACTTGAAATCTTGGATCCGCTCTACACACAGAACAATGAAATGGGAAGGAAAGAGCCACCTCTTTGGAAATGGAGAAAGTAGAAGGAAGCAGAGTAGCAGCCTGAAGAGCCATGAAGATGTTCAAGAAAATAACTTGGGATTCTTTATCTAGAAAACAGATTTTGAACTACTGGTACTGGCAAAGGTTTGGTTCACTTATATATACAAGTGGGAATGATGGCTGTAAAACATTGATAGTATTCTTTATTTACTTAACTATGTGGTATTCGAAATTTACTGGCCTGACTAATCTGAATTCGCACCAGATAGGCCCACTAAGAGAGTAAAGGCTCCCTGTGAAGCAGTTTTTAGTGCCAAGGCTTAAACCCAAGACTTCTAGTTAAAGACTGAAGGGTTTCAACCATCCCAACACACCGTTGCTGGTTGAGACAAAATAATAAGTGTCATTTTAGATATTTTTTTTTGTTTATTCATCTGGTATCTGAAATTCATTAGCTTGACTAATATGGATTTGCGTGGGATAGGCCCGCTATGGGGTAAAGACTCCCTGATAAAAAGTTTTTTTTTTCTATCAAGATTCAAATGCGAAATCTCTAATTAAGAGCCGGGGGATCCTAACCATTGAGACAAAATAATAAGTGTCATTTTAGATATGTTTTAGTTTATTCATCTGGTATCCGAAATTCATTAGCCTGACTAATCTGGATTTGTGTGGGTAGGTCCGCTATGGGGTAAAGACTCCCTGATAAAAAGTTTTTTTTTTTTTTTTTTTTCTCTCAAGATTCAAACCCAAAATCTCTAATTAACGACAGGGCTCCTAACGATTGAGACAAAACAATAAGTGTTACTATTTTGGATATGAAAGGAGGGGTAGGATAAGATAGTTTTTGGTGAAAGTATCTGCCACATCAATTCTTAGCCACCAATGGGAATTCAAGGTTCAGATTTCCTCTGATATTTTTGGAACTTTTTGCAGATATGGCCAATTATTGGATGGACAAGAAAAAGGATATTTTGGCTCACTGCCCAAAGCAATCCACTTCCAGTAGGTATGGGCTTCAACGTGAAATATTAATCAAAGACAGAACACAGCCTAACTCCCATAGCTTTGGATAAATTCTTAGGAAGTTTTGTTTTAAAATCGAGAAATCTTCGAGGCCAGTAACATACGGTTCGAAACTATTTTGTTTGCAGAAAGATTTGAATTCAAGGCGTGCATATAACTCACACATCACGTGTTGCGCTCTTATCATTAGATCAAAATCTTGACCTAATCCTTTATTATTTTCTAGCATTAAGCTCAGCTTGTTTGCTAATACGATGGTCGGTCATAATTCAGTAATATTTAAGTACCGCCAATTACCGAATATTGTAATAGAGTGGTATGTACCCATTCATTCTTAATTAAAGGTTTCGAGTTCGAACTCTAGGAATAAAGTCACCTTTAGTAGGAGTTTTCCAATGTGAATCCGAATTAGACGACCCAAGGCTATATAGGACACTAGAGGAAGGGAAAAGACTTTTTAGTATATCCGCTTTAATGTTTCCTCAGAAAACAGGTGGGACTTTTTTTTTTTTTTTTTTTTTTTGTCAGGAGTGTTTTTGGAGACAATTTTTCTTGAATTGGATCCTGCAAGATAAAAACGCTACATTTTTATTCTTTTTGGGAAAGAAAAAGCTAAATGTGTAACCTATCACTTCATAAGTTTTCGATCTTCCATATTATTAAATCCATCTCCATTATTTTACGCACTTTAACAATATCCTCTTATAGCATTAGTCTAACACAATGTATGTGTACAATATATTCTAGAAAAAGAAGTAAATTACAATGTTATACTTTCAATTAAATCATATGAGATGGGATTAATTAGAGAAAAGATATGAATGAAACAATGAGGAGGAGAAACTAGGCCAAAATTGAAAATAACTTACTAAAAAATTGAAGGCCAAAGCATGACCTTCAAAATTTGCGTTTTATTTTCAAATGAGTTTAGTTGGTTGTAGCTTTATCCAAAAACAAAAAAAACGTTTTGGTGGTTTTTTCCGTTTTCAGAAAATATTATTTTGCTTTTGAAAAACAAAATGTCACCACTAATTAAATTGGGTTTCTTTTAGGCTTCCAAAAGTCGTTGGATAAGGGCGTCTGGTCCAATCGTTTATGCGCTCTTTCTAAGAAACAAGAATGTAATTAGAAAACATCCCCTAGGAAAGCCTCACGGCCTAGTGGTCACCGTAACAATAATGTCATTTGTCGATATGCTACTGCTTGTTTACTACGCTCATCAAGACATTATTATGTGCATTCCATTATCGCGGAATTTTGCACTGTGCTCTCATTAAGGATGGATATGTCTCATCATACCGCCATACCCCTTGACGTAAAAACCGGGAACAATTACATATAAATGTTGAAGAAACCATTATACAAATATATTCTACATCTACTAATAGATGAACTTCACATACTACAGAATTCGTTCACTCTTTTGCTCCACTGACCTATAATGCGCTCAAAGCCTGCTTAAAGTTGGAATGAATTGTCAAAGAATTATGTTCAACACAACGAAATTACAAGATTTTCAACTCTACAATTTCTGATTACATAAAAAACCTTCCCTTTCTAACGAAGGGTGTACCTTCTTTTTTTCCCTTTTCATCATACTATCCTCACATCATCATAGATCTTTTTTTTTTCCCCTACTTTTCCCTTCACAATGCCTAATCAGGCAGGTTACTTATCTGAGTCTTTGATACAAAAGAAAGAAAAAATCAATTATATTACAGATCTATCTGTACAAATTTGACAACACTCCGGAAACTTTCTTTATCACCTTCTAAATCCGGATTGGTAAGCCAAAATTTTGGAAAGTCCTGATCTCCCCTCGGTGGCTTGCAGTTACAATGACCAAACCCCAGCAGAACTTTGCTTGAGTTAAGCCACTGGAGAAGTCAATACTAGCATCTGTACTCACTCGAGGACTACGATATTTCGTAGCTAAAAGAAGCTTTTCCTCTGGCCACGTTGCTGACATTCTGTCAAAAAAGTACTTGTTCGTGGCACTAGTTATGGTTCCATGAAGAGGACTGTTACCACAGCCGGAAGTCAATGGCGAGCTCTCGTTGCCAATCTCTTCAACAGGTGAGGGTGGATGGTTAGCAGTGGAGACCTCGTCAAGACCAACATGACCACTTTGTTCCCCCGAAGAAGAAGTTTGATATCTCCAAGTATCCGACATGCCAGGCCAAGGAATGGCTACTGAAACATCTTGAGAATGAAAATGCTCATAGTACTGGGTAACGGTAACACTTCTATTTCTGCTTGGTCGAGAGTCACCTTCGTGTTTCCAGATATAGACATGTGAATCCTCGCTTGCGCATACAACATATCTACCATCAGCGGTCATAGAGGCTGAGATTTGCCTTCTCGTATTGCGGAAACCTATCATAGTTGCTGCTAACTCAATGAATAGGAAGAGTACATGAAACTAGAACTGAAAATTATCTAAACAGCTATAAGTTCCAAGCATACAACCAGTCTATGCAGTGAACAGCGAAAAATACTATTTAGCAGCACGAAGAAAGGAGAAATAGCAAAAGGATCAGATCTCGCGAAATATAAGGCGCAAAGTAGAGCAAAAGAGAAAAATGACATTTCTTTTCCTTCTAAATGAACAATAGCAGCTCAAAAACTTTTTTTTTGCTTTTTTGACAAAAAAGAACAATGAAATCACTTTAAAAGACCCCATACACCAAATAAATAACTAGCTTACAAAATACCCCTATTCTAAGTTGTAAGATAGGCCGTTGGGCCTAATTCAACCCAAAAGCTAGCTCATAAGGGGAGGATTGCTCGAGTCCATATAAGGAGACCACTAGTCCAATTCCCCCATGAATGTGGGACTCTTCCCACTCTAACACCCACCTGCACGTAAACGGTAGATTGAGGGGTTCAATCCTTTTGCACTGTTACTATAATAGTTGCCTAATACACGTAAGCCTAAAGGTGGTACAAAGAAAATGCTTATTGTTACATGCCTTTGCACGAAGTGAAAAAGCAAAAGAACCTACACACAATGAACTCAGGATCAAATTGGGGCAGTGGATAAAATGAGATAACAAACAAAGCAAGCAACTAAACATTAAACTAAATCGTAAACAACTTGAGATTTTAGTTTAAAAAAAAAAAAAAAAAAAAAACAATTCTGTTGAGAGGCCAACAATGTAGACCAAGCACTGGTTGGGAGCTAAGTTTCAGGAGGAATTGTAACGACTGGGAAGGGTTTCGGAAGGAGAAAAGAAGAGTCTGGGAGACCACTCCATCCTGCATATGATGGGTGATTTGAAAGGAAAGAAATCAACAATGTTTTGAAAGAAAATATGAAAGTAAACATACATTGAAATATTGATGTATAACTTTTTTTTTTTTGATAAGTAGATATTATAGCTTTTTTGGCTTTTCAGTATAGAGTGTAGACTAGAAGATATTAATACAACAGATAGGATGTTAGATTTCTTCTGCTTCCTACAGTGACGTAAAGGAAATAATTTGCATGTAACTTGGCACAAACTTTGTGCTTCTGTTAATAAGATTTTACTATTCTTAAAAAAAAAAAAAAAAAAAAAAAAATCTGTTGAGAGGCCAACTTTCTTACCTCTAAGGGATATCTGCTACCACCCACCAACACGGGTAACAGACTAACTTTGCCGAAGGAACTCATTTTAAAATGGCTCACGACATAAAAATTGTGTCCATCTTTATCCAGTAAAAAAAAGGTATTCGTGAAATTAATTACTGGAAAAGGACAAATAGCTCTGGCTTAGGTCTATCATATACTGGGGGTCAAGTCGACCACATTTGAAACTTTAATCAGATTAAGCATTATCAATTAAAAAAAAAACAAAGCAACATCAATGCAACCTGCAAGCAGCAGCGTACACAGTGTCGACATTTATAAAAGAGAGGAGAATAAATAACACTTATTATCACATTTGTATATAAGACATAGCCTTGGCCAATTGGTTTTGCCGAGTATTAAGGTAGACCAGGTCTAGGGTCAATTCTACTTAACCAAGTTTTTTAACAATAGGACTGATAGAGGCTCGTTCTATTTGCCGAGGAAATGTTGAGGCTGGCGTTCGAACCTCTGACCACAAGGGAAAAACAAGGCATTTAACCACACCTAAACAATCGTGTACTTGGGAGCCCCTTGAAGGAGAGGAATAAATACTAGGTCTATAATTTTGACAAAAGGAGGACCGCTGCCCCCTCCCAATGATACGTGTTTCTCAACCACCCGCTTACTACAAGAATGTATCATGATGAGAATCAAAGCAGTCTTGTGAATGCCCAGTTCTCCTGTCTTCTTCGGGTCCTTAATAGAACTCAAAAAGCGAAGAGACTCTTTGTTAAGCAGTGTCATTTCCTTTCTATCTTTTCATTTAGGCACAGCATATATATATATATATATATATATATATATATATATGCTTAGTATATTTTTCCGACGAAACGGTGTCATGTAACACTGCTTCATTCAACGTGTGTATGCCCCTGACTAAAAGCTTCATATGTTTATAAAGCAGTTAATGTACCTTTGAACTTGTGATATATATATATATGTATGCTTAGTATATTTTTCCGACGAAACGGTGTCATGTAACACTGCTTCATTAAACGTGTGTATGCCCCTGACTAAAAGCTTCATATGTTTATAAAGCAGTTAATGTACCTTTGAACTTGTGAACAAGATCAACATCATCAACAACCCGAATTCTTGAGTCTGCAGATGTTATAAGCACTTGTGACATACTCCCTGGCACAAACTGTTCATTAAGAAATATCAGTTGCTAATTAATTCACAAGGTCACGACACAAACTTACTTGGACTGCTCCATCCATTACAAATTTTGCCCTACTTCCCATTTTGGATTGTCCCAAAATTGTGTTCAATTTCCTAAAAGAAAAAGTTTTTCCTATATTTTTCAATATTTTAGTATGCAATCAGGGGTGGAGGTACTCTTGCCCTAGAGACACCCCTTCGCCGGAAAATTACATTGTATAGATAGGTGAAATTTTGGTTTTATAGGTATGTATACCAGTGTTGACACCCCTTGACACAAGCTGAAGGCTCAAAGCAGCGGTTAAGGGGTTGCAAAAAGTCCCTAAGGGCGCGTGTTCAAACTTGGGTCACAACACATCTATATTTTTTGACACCCCTTATTATGGCTCCGTTGCTTACTTTCCTAGTAGCGAAGGAGAGGAGCTGAAAGCCACTTGACTCTAAGGAGAGGGCAGGGCTTTATTCGTAGTAATAGTGGATCCTCCCACATGTTCAATCCTCCAAGATGGTCAATCTTTTTTTAGCGGTTTCCCCAGAGATCTTTATCATTAATGCAACCTTCATTTTTTCATTTTGCTCATTCATGGAGTTGTATTTAGTACCTCTACGAAATATGATTATCCGCCCGTGTATGCAATATGTATGTGAGACTCACTTCTATACTGAGGAAAAGTTCAAATTTTTTGAAATTTTCATTTTATCTCAAATATATGGACCAAATTCTTCTGTTTAAATATAAATATAAGACTTCAACTTTACATCAATAATTGAGCCAAGTAAAAATGGATTACGATTTAAATAGCAAGATAGAGGGATTTAGCAATGAATGATCGATGTTTGCCGGTCTCACTTTCCCTTCTCTCTCTTGGGAACGAATTACCTCCTAATCTACACCACTAAAAAGTGCAAACACTTATTTGTTTGTGTACCCTACTTGTTAATTTTTTTACTCATTATTTAATATTTTTGTTCCTTTATTTAGCTTGAAAAAAACCTTGACAAATTATTTACTTGACCTTCGAGAACATAAAACAACAGTAAACACTTAAAAGTTAGGTAAAAATATGCACAGACCGAACATATGCACAGCATGTTGTTAATACAAGCTTCACAATCAGCAATTTATTAAAATTACTGTACCTGGAAACCAGTAATTTTCCTTTGGTGAGTCTTTTTCCTCTTATTCTGCAGATTGATTTGAGCTTTTTGCTGCAATTTATTATCTGAAAGCAGAGAAGCATAAGGCATCAACATATGGAGTACATAACTTTCCTCTACAGAATAAGAGAGAAGGAAAGGCACCATAAATCAAACCTGATATGTTGTACAAATGACAGCTCCCCTTGTATGACCCAACAAGTGCCCCCTTGAAAAAAGAAGAAACAAGAACACATTAGAAACTTAACTGTGAAATATGCAGATCCAGGACATTTGGCTTTCACCTTTCAATAGGATTGGCACAACATCAGAGCGAGCTCTATGTTTAGCGGACTCTCACCTGACCATCTGGTGTGTAGCAAGCTGCAGTGACCATCTCATGCAGATCATTCCAATCAACAACTATCCGCTCAGGAATGCTCCATATGCGAACCTTAGAATCTAGGGAGCCACTGATGAAGTATCTATCATCAACAGGGTTAAACTGGATGCAGGTTACTGAATCAGAACAGGGAAATCAAAAAAAGGTTTTGATCAGCCAATAAGTGTAAAAGTTCCAATCTATGTATTCATCTATTAACGCACCTGGGTTGGAAAAAAACTACGTGATTTCTTCCCAGTCCAAGCCTTGGTGGACAGAGTTACCAGGTACCATTTTTTTGATGAAATAGAATTACTTGGTACCTGTGTTGGTGCGAGGTAGCAGGTACCCCATGGAATATGTCGAGGTGTGCGCGAGCTAGCCCGGGCACCACGGTTATAAAAAATATTATTCATCTATTAACATACTAACTTCTAGGCCATACACTACATTGCTCTTCCTGTCCAAATAATCTTATGACTGAAGCTAAGAAACGTTGAACTCTACTTATCTACTACTAGTCTGGGGAGTAGACAGGTGAGCAAATAAGAGTTCAGGTATACATACCATAGTCACTGTGCGAGAAGATCTTCAAACAAGATTTGCTAGACAGCTCCCAAAGCCGCACTGTTTTGTCCATTGATGACGAGAGCAATTGCTGGTAAAAGAAAGTGGGAGGAAGGTAGATATTAACAAGATGTACCCGAAAAATTATCACAAAAATAGTGCTCGTTATTTAATAGAGGAACTTATTGGGCATCTGGACACAAATTTTTGAAGAGCTATTAAAAGAAATTTCATAGAGGTTACCACTGGTCAGTTTTTTTTTTTTTTTCCTGAAATTAATTGAAAATTTTATTAGAGAATAGCACCCTGAGGATGCAACGGATGAGTACTACAACCCTGGAAATATGTATCTTAGTACACTAACAGCATGTAAAAAGAACTAAGGAAATCAGCCATATCCTATCTACTTCTACATTTCATTTTACATCAAAAGGCTAAAAGAGCTAAACATGTGTGCTTTAAGGTACAATTTTTTTGCCCTTTTGCCTGCAAGAAATCAATAATTTCTTTCCTTCTACACAATCAACCATATAGCCTCTAGTGTAGTGCTTCACAACTTTTTGATGCCTTTTTCTAGTCCTCTTCTATCCAACAATATAGTAGGTCTTTAGGAGATTCTGGCCTGCACCATTTGACTTCAAGTAAACTCAAAAAAAAAAAAAAAGTACCATATCTAGTTTGTGATTCTAAAGTGGATGAACAAGTAAGGGCTACTTCAGTAATCTTTCACTGTAAGGGGTGTATGTATGTCCTAACCATCTTTCTTTGTTGATGAAGGTCCTAACCTTCTATCTTTCCGAAATAAAGTTTTCTACCATCACCTATTTTGATATAAATGGTTTTACAATTCCATAAGTTTCTGATATATTTCGCTAAATCATTCTTTTTATCATCAAATCCTATTTTCTGTGACTTGTAAGGCACCATTGTTCCAGCAATGTCACACAAAACTCAATAACACGGAGGAAACCGGAAACTGTAAAAGTACAGTGTTAAGAAGGGACTACCAGACTGTTGGGTTCAATTCTTCTAGAATCTTTAGTACGTATTTTTTTATTTAGTATAAGCAATTTCATTGGAAAAACTCCTGTGTACAAGCAGTATACAAAAAGTAGAGAGCCTACAAAACATATGGTTCTCTACAAATGACACCAATATAGAATGTTCAGTATCTATAAGGAACTGTGATAATTCATTCATATTCCGACAAAATTATGAGCGCTTTTGTCATAAAAATAAATAAATTAGGAGCACTTTTTTCCAGACCAGAAGGGCTCAATCGCACAGCACAACTTACTTGCCGACAAGCTTAGATGATAGCTCTTGAAAAATAGGGTGGTACAAATGTCAGATCCGGCACCCTCTCATGTTACAAAAGATTATATGTTTCATCAATTCATTTCCTTGCTGTGTACTGGCATATAAAAGTAGCTCTATGATTTCAAACTCTCATAAATCATGAAAGCACCAATCTTCACCTGCCCTCAGCATTCTTTAAAGGTAAGCGAGGATTGATGCATAGCTACTGGGCTCGCCATAACAATGAAATCTATTACTATTTAGTATAACACTCACCATTTGAGTTAATCTCCAACAACTTAGAGACATAAGCAAATAGGTTGCAACATTGCAAGTCCTATCAATTAACCTTGAGGTGGCAAAGCTATCATTAATAAATAACAGTCTGAGAAAAAAAAAAATCATGTTCTTTGCATTTGAGCAAAAGAGCAAAGACTAATCTCAATATCACATATTAAAAATCTACTCACAGGGTTCTTCTAATTCTGTTAATAGATATCCAAAGAAACAGAAAGCATCATGTACTCTTACTGCATCATTTTAGCTATGTTTAGCACAGTATAGATAGAATTTCACAATGGTTACAGATGTACGATCCTGGGAATAATGGGATAAAAAATCATTTCTTTTATCAGATGTAACCTTAAGAAAAGAAAGCAAACAGATCAACAAATCAATCAGGATTCCTGACACCTTAATCCGAATAGTTGGGTCCAACTTTGCGAATCTTCTGTATCCATTCTGTTCTATTCAGGTCATAATTATTACTCCATCCATTTCAATTTGTTTGTTTTACTTTCCTTACTAAATCGCAGAGTCCATATCAAAAAAAAAAGTCTGTTTCAACAAGAATGCCTCTTCCTAATTTGGTAACTCTTTAATTTAAAGACCACAAGATTAACAAGCATTTTGGTACATTATACATATCTTTAGTTGACAACAAGGTTCAAAAGTCTTCTATACTTTCTTAAATTTCATGCTCAGTCAAACTTACACACATAAATTGAAACAGAAGGAGTATTCTATACTAAACTTAAGAAGGATTACAATTAGAATACCAGCTCATGCAATTAGATATTAAGAAAAAAATTAAGAACTCCAGCTAACCTGAGACTTGGACCACGAGAGGTCAAGCACATCATCCAAATGACCCACAAATGAACAGATGGGCTTCTCTGAAAGCGCAAAAACTGTCTCTGGCACCAAAATATGGTCAAACCCCATTGATTTTCGACTTACGGATGACCTTCCTCTTCTTTTCTTCTCCAAGTGGCCATCGAAATTTGGTGACATAGTAGTAGCTGGCTCTGGAGAAGCATTTGCCGAAAACAATAGATTCAAATTCCCGTCTTCCCGTTTATTATCCAGCAACAGATCACCTTTCCTCTCTGATGATGTAACCTCCCAAACATGTATTACCCGGTCCTCACCGGCACTAGCAAGATATTTTCCATCCAAACTAAATTGTATAGTCCAAATAGACCCTTTGTGTGCCTGTATCTCTTGACTCTTGTAAAGCGCCGTAAGTTCTTTGCTCGACTTCCCATACTGACGAACCCGAACCCTTTCAGGTCCGTTAAGGGAAACATCCTGACTATCATCCGTAGCAGAACTCGACCTTCGACCACCTTTCTCAGAAGACGTGTCCCTCTCATCACTACTTCTCCGCTCCTTATGACGGCTAGCCACATTTCGAATGCTCTTCAACCAACTTCCTCTTTTCTTAGTCTTAAGCCCGGTCCCACCATTCGTATTACTACAATCCAACTCTTCCACATTTTGTCTTCTCATCAATTCTTGAACAATTGGTGAAGTTCCAACACACATATCGAATTCTTCTATAGTCAACTGTTTTCCTGTACTAACTTCCTTGAGTTTGTTCCACATCCCATCTTCCCTCACTTCGTTAACTACAAACTCCTTTCCGTTATCGAGATTCTTTATCGTACACACACTCTCCTCAATTTCAACATCTCTATTCGATTCCAAATCATCCTCCTCTAACTCACCATTTTCTACTACCGGCATCAAATTACAACTCTCATTTCCATTGCCTTTATGTAATTGATCATTGTCATTATTATTTACAACTATACAGTTACTGGCATTGGCTACATTGGCAGATACTGATGATGACGACGAGGAAATAGAATCAACACAAAGAATTTGATGACTTTTATGAACCGAAGAAGAAACTAAGGAATTGGTATCACACTTATTATGCCTACCAGCTTCGGAACTATTATTATTAAAATTAGATAATAATAAACCCTCACCAACACCACAAGCAGTTTGTTGATACTTCAAATGAACTCGGGTCGGGTCAGGGGTAAGGCCCATTTGACGAAAAAGGCGGAGTCGACGTTCTTGAATAGAGGAAGGTTCAGAGATCCAAATGGCATAATTGTAAATATGATCTCTATCTTGGTCTTTTTCGTCCGAAGAAGAGGATGAGGATGAGCAAGAAGTGTTGTTTGAAGAGAGTAAACGATCAAGGGAATCGTGAAAATACTCGTTGTGATCGTCTTCTTCTTCTCTATTTTCTTTGCTCATTATTTTCCATGAAAATAATCCTGTTTCTTGGTAAACCATAGAAATAAAGTCAGCTCTGTGTTGTAAAATGAACCATAAACATAGACCAAAATTGATAATCACACATCTATAGAGCTAAAGCTCCAATCTTTAATATATAAAAATCAAATTTTTGACCAAAAAATCTTGAGTCTTGGATAAAATGGAGAAACCCACCAAAATGCACCTCTTAATGATGAAACTGAACACACCCAAGTTGCATTTCTAGTGCTTAAACCATAAACATAGACCAAAATTGATAATCAAGGCTATCTGTAAAGCTAAAGCTCCAATCTTTAATAAATAAAAATCAAATCTTTGACTATAAAAAGCTTGAATCTTGGATAAAATGGAGAAACTCACCAAAATGTACCTCCTAATAATGAAACTAAACACACCCAAGTTGCATTTCTATTGCTTAAACCATAAACATAGACCAAAATTGATAATCAGGGCTATCTATAAAGCTAAAGTTCCAATCTTTAATAAACAAAAACAAATCTTTAACTAAAAAAAGCTGCAGTCTTTGATAAAAATCTTCAATCTTGAAATAAAATGGAGAAACAAACCAAAATGAAACTCCATAAACATAGACCAAAATTCCAATCTTAGTAAATAAAAATCAAATCTTTGACTAAAAAGAGCACTAGTCTTTGATAAAAAGCTTGAATCTTGGATAAAATGGAGAAACTCACCAAAATGTACCTCTTAATGATGAAACTCCATAAACATAGACCAAAATTCCAATCTTTAACAAATAAAAATCAAATCTTTGACTTAAAAAAGCAGCAGTCTTTGATAAAAAGCTTGAATCTTGGATAAAATGGAGAAACTCACCAAAATGTCCCTCTTAATGATGAAACTAAACAATAAAGTTAGCTGTGTTGTACAATAAACCATAAACATAGACCAGAATTGATAATCAGGGCTATCTATAAAGCTAAAGCTCCAATCTTTAATAAATAAAAATTAAATCTTTGACTAAAAAAAGCTTCAATCTTTGGATAAAATGGAGAAACTAACCAAAAATGTCACTCTTAATAATGAAACTAAGTACCCCAACGTTGCATTTCTATTGTTTTGCTTATTCTTTTCCTCCAAGTGAAGGCATTTCCATTAAAATGACACCAAGAATGGTGAGATCCAAACTCTTAACTTAGCTCAATGTAGCTTTAAATGGTCAAAACTTTAACACCAACTTAGTCAAATATGTGTGAGAGTGACTAGTGAAGAGTTAAAAGAGAAAATGTGAGTTTTATGGTGTGTGGGGAAATGGGGTTAGCTTTGGGAACTTAGATCCAATGATGGGTTATAGTGTGTGTGTGTGTGTGTGTGTGTGTGTGTGTTGAAGGAAGTGAAGAAGTACAAAGGAAAAAACAAGAAATGTTCCATTGAAATGGGGGAGTTTGGGGGTTATTACCTTAGCAAAGTTGAAAAATCTATGACTTTTAAGTTTTAAGTCAAATACTAATTAGTAATCTCCCTGTCTCATATTACTTGTCATGTAGTTTCATTTTTGTGACAGTTAAAATTGATTAATTTTTGGAGTTAAATTGGATTATATTAATTTAATATTTTAAAATTATAATTTAGATATTTAAAAACTATACGAAAAATACTATAAGTTGTTATTCTTTTCATATTAATATGATGAAATAATATATCTCAAAATATTGGTCAAAATTTATATAGTTTGATTTTTTTAAAAGTAGATGAGTAATATGGGACGGAAGAAGTACTATACTGCTATGTGTGTTAGGTCAAAAATAGTTTGATTGATCTTGTGATCCCAAAATAAATAAAAGTGATATTTAGTAGATAATTTGTATGATCATCTAAGGAATTAACTCTAAAAAAAATACTTGCAAAACTTCCTTTGTTTCGAAATCGTGTGTTTGGTAGGGAGAAAATTTTTTTCAGAAAATATTTTTCAAAATATTTTTGAAACAATTTCTCTAGAAAAACCAATTTCTTAAAAATCAGAGAAAAAAGTCTTCTCTAGTAAAAGAAAAAAGAAAAAGAAAAAACAAGTGCAGTAAATGACATTTCAAGCTCATTATCTCCTCTATATCGTCCATCGCCCCCAACCCCAACACTTACTCCCTACCCTATTCCACTCTCATAACTTTTCCTATATTGCATATAAATACTTTTGGAATAATATTTATTTACTTACTTATAAAAAATTCAAAAAATAAGCAAGAAAACTAATTATTTTTTCAAGAAAACATTTTCCTTCAACAAAAACACACTCTAATTGTATATTTTAAGTATATACAACACAACTTAAGGACACTAACCAAAGTTATTCGATATTTGGGTTGCCTATGCCTTAGTTAACAGAACTATTCGATATTTATGTAGGTGAGAAGTAATAAACATTCGATGAAATAATGAAGGTGCGGACAATCTGGCTCGACCAATATGTTATTCAAAAATGTTGAAGACACCAACTAACTTCGTATCCGTTACCAACATTTATGAAGTGTTGAATTTAAGATTTTAAGTCAGTAACTAAGTGTGCATTCACTATTAAGGCTACAGTAGTAACTAAGTGTGCATTCACTATTAAGGCTACATTTGCCATTTGGTGATTTATAGGGGAAAGCAGAAACTGTCGTGTTGTGAGTTGTGGCTGTTTTGTGTGTGAGATTCAGAACAAACCAATGCCAAAATATAATAAATTAGTATTGGATAATATGGGTGAGTGTGTGAGAGGAATAAATGGAATTTAATAATTGAAATTAATTTTTCAAACAGCCCATGGACAACTTATATGGGTGTGGCCATGGATGAGTAACATTAAATTGATGAATTATTTAATGGAACTAGTTGGGCTTTGAAGGTAGGAAACAAGATATACGGGGAAAAAGCCTATATGTTAAAGATGACTTTCAACTTTACCAGATTGGAGAGACCCCAAATTTCAACCTTACCACATGGTGGCCTGCAGCCCATCACTGTTAGATATTTGATTGTGACATGAGCTTTCCACCTCTCAACTCTCACCTTTTTTTCTTTCTTTTTTTCCCCACCCGTGTCCGGTAGCATTGAAGTTGGATTCGGGCCGCAGTATATATAGATGTGTACATTCGGGGAAAGTATAATAAGCGCTTCCTATCAAGAATATTTTTTTTTTATACTTAGAGCTAATCATGTATATATATTGTATACATCGATTGATTAAGGGAGAAGCAACTCCATCAGCTTGTTGGACCGCAACCCCCGCCCCCCGCCGGGCCAGTAAGCATGTCACATTTTATACTCGATATAGACAATGGCGGATACAGTTTGTGTTGTGAATTTAACCGAAATTAGGATATTTGATTCAAAGTATAAGAGGGCTAGCTTTAGTATAATGTCATATAATATACGTATAAACCGTACAATTTAATACTACTAATATATATGCACTACGAATGTATGATTCAGTCATAAAATACGAACTGTTACTATTATTAGCTAACATGAAGACACTGCATAGCAATTTTTACTTTCCCTCATCGTGCGGGGTGTGGTTGAATAGATATGATCTTTCCATCCTTAATTAGTATTTCCAGGTTCAAGCCTAAAAATGAAAAAAATCCTGGTCAAGAGCGCTTCCGCTTGAATGGGTGTTACGCGACGCAAACTCAAATTAGTTAGGCCCCAAAACGTTGGAAACAGTGAGAAATCTCAAACAAAACTATTTACTTTCCCTCTCTCCATCCAACAGCCTCTTGCTATAACTCTTAGTGGTTATTTATTGCATCAGAATATTGGTTTGAACTACTGCCAAGAAAAAACATTTTAGCAGATTCAGCTGAATGGCCTCTCCTGTCCATTTTTATTACTTTGTTTTTGGTATTATATAGTGTCTTTGCCCCCGATTCAATCGGGGAATCGAATTGATTATAGAAACATGAGTTTAATTAGTCGATTTATTAGTGAATAAAGAAAAATATTATCAAGACGAGTGAATAAATTGACCTTGAAACAACAACAATTAATTACTCTTGCTATAAAACAAGCTCGTATTTTATCTTTGTTACCTTTTCTCAATAATGAGAAACAATTTGAAAGAACCGAGTCGACCGCTAGAACTACTGGTTTTAAAGCTCGAAATAAATAGGCTTATATTTTCTTCACTTGAATCATAACTACAAGAATCTAGATTTGAGTATCGTGTCGTAAGAAAAAAAAATGAATCGGAAAATAAGATTTCTTTTTTTATTGAATTGAATGTGTTAACGGCATTCTTATTAGGCTTAATACCTAGATAGCCCCTAAACTTGGCTTGTTTTGTAAGGTAGACATATAAAATTACGAAGTGACCAAAAAGACACTTAAACTTGTCCAAAGTGTATTTCAAATTTGAAGTTGATGAGCTCGGAACTCTAGCTTATTTGAGCTATTGGTTTCAAATTAATAATATGTTCATGTTTAATGGATTTCATAAGATAAATGTGCAGTTTGGATCAAAATTATTGGATTCAGCCAAATCACAGTCGGGACTATATATCCGACCCTGATCACGGGGCGATGGTACAGTAGCTAGCAACTACAAGAAAAAAGATATTTGGCAATTTAAATTAGAAAGATTTTTTTTGTTGCCATACCGATCATGCTTATTGTTGCAAAAAGTACTTTTAGCAACAAAAAAAAAATTGTCTTAAACTTTCCATAATATTAATGTGGCTTATTCACTAACAACAAAATGGGAAGCTCAAGTTAACAACTTCTTTTTTTTATTTTTGATAAAGAAATAGTGTTTCTTTTGAAAGAAAAAATAATATATCTATGGCAATAAAATGTTCATGTGTATAATGTTTATTTGTTTAATTTGTTGTCAAATATTAAATTTTTTATTGTCCATTTTTCTATTTTCTTCATTACTCAACTTGAACACAAAGGAATGACTGGGCTTTATGTTCATTTTTTTGACTGAACATTAAATTAGGAAGATTTTGAAATTTATGATTTGATCATGCTATAACATACGTGTGAGCAGGGCGGTCTTTAATTTGGTTTCAACTTTGGGTTCATAGTTCGAACCCCCGCTCAAGCAAAAAAATTAAAAAAAAAAGACAAGGTTTGATATACGCGTGTGTATATATAATCTTTTTTAAAAAATATATATATGTATATACGGTGTTATGCCTTATATATTTTATATATTGAACCCACTTAGTAAAAATATGCGGTCCGCATACTTTTAATGGGAAGTGACCCGGCATAAGATTTTGAAACATGTGATCTTAAACTTGCCATAATATCTATGTGGCAATAAAAAATTGGCACTGACAACAAAATGGGAAGCTCAAGTTAACTCGTTCCCATATTCGAAAAGATGTAATTTATTTTTGGAACGAACTGATAAAGAAATAGTGTTATTCTGTTTGAAAGAAAAAGAAGTAATATATCTAATGTATAAAATGCGTATGTGTATAATGTTTATTTGTTTAATTTAGTTATACACGCTCATATACATAAAGGTGAAGGACGGTGGGTACTGTGTGCTGTTCATCATCAACATTCATTACTCATCACTTGAACACAAAGGAATGACTGGGCTTTTCGTTTTAGTGAATGCTTGTGCTCGTCTTTAAATATGGGCTGGATTTGAATTGTCATGTACATAATTAATTTTAAGTTTTAACAATAAAAATAAATGGGATTTGTTAAATGCTCAACTCCACAAAAATATTAGAGGCGTCTCGAATTCGAGCTCTGGGTATGGAGTTGTATCTAATAGATTGGGAATGCGCTTTACTCCCAAATTGAAATTTTTCGATGTGAATCCGGATTAATTGGGTCTCAAAGCGGATATCATACACCAAATAAAACCAAGTGTGTGTATATATTATATATATCAAAAATATTGTTTAATCCCAAGGGGCTTATAGTTTTATAGGAAGATAGGTTGCTGTTACATCTTTACTCATTTTTCCTCGTTATGTTTTTGGCATTCTTTTCTTCTTTTCAGGGGATATGGAGGGAGTGACAGGGTGGGTGGGGATAAGTCAATCTTATTTTTAGCTGTTTTATGTTTCTGTGGTGTCCTCCTTTTGAATTCTCAAGAAAATTTATGTCGTTCAATTGATCATGATGCAAGGGCCGAGAACTAGAACATGTCTCTACTATACATGTTATCGGAGGCTATAAGAGAGACGGAATAGGAGAGCATTCATCTTGGAATGATTATATATATATTACTTAGCTATTTAGATACTTTCGGCCATTCACCCTACATTTAGAGCTGGATAATTGGTGTGGATTCATCCCAATTTTGTAGCTCTAGTTCAAACTCTCTATATGTATTAAAAAGTTCATTAAATATACACTAATATTTAATTTCAAATATGGTAAAGTGAATAAATTAAAAAAAAAGAACTCGAATGTTAATCCACAAAATTCAAATTCTATACCTTCTTTGCATACATTGCACTTTCTTGGGAACAGAAATTTGCATGATTACTGATTTGAAGTATTGAAAAGGCAGATTGCAGAAAATTGATCTAGTAACGTGCTTATTGTTTCATCAGTGACAATAACACACCACGTGGCTTGGTTCCAAACAGCCTATTTGAGCTTCCTTAGGAATGCCCAAAATCTGATTTTATTTGTTGAACTAATTTTCATCAACATAAACAATATATATTTGTTAGTTATAACTTTTCAGGTTCTTGAAGAGTCCGTTCATCTCGTCTTGCTCTGATTTGGGTTTTGCTATTGGAGCTTTTCCACCTTGTTAGGATGGTTGTTATTTATTGTATTGTATTGTGTTGTGTTGTTAGTATAAATACAATGTTTCATGTTTTGATTGTTATTTAAATTTAATTATTATATTGTATCGTTAAATCTGTCATTATGTAACGACGAAAAGTCTCGTAATGACCAATATGGTGTAACCGCGTCGTTACCTTATTATTTTTTTCTCATTTTATCTTTGCTTATTATCTAATAATTCTATTTTATCCTCTACTCTATCTTTTTATAATAGCTCTACCTCGTACCCTACTTTTCTTAGGGGCTTGTCTTTCATATTGGAGTTAATTCACTAGATGATCACCCAAGTTTGGGAATTGCCTCCAAATATCATCTTTGTTTCTTTTAGGACAACAAAGTTACTCGATTATTACTATTTTTCTTAAAATATACTAAACACGTCAAAACCCTCCGCCTCTCCTAGTTGGCATGCCATGTTATTAAAGCCTTTTTTTTTTAAAATAATAGACCTATTTAACTCATCAAACCCATTTAACCAAACTCATGTTTTATTCCAATCAAATATGATCTGGTCAAAACGCGGTAAAGGAATCAAAAAATACTTTTTCGCAAGCCACTTTTTCAAGTCTAAAATGCTTTTATCTCAATTCAAATATATTATCTTTTAATTTAATTTAGGATTTAGTTAGTTTTATCATTCTATTCAAATTCAAATATTCTTAAATATCATACTTTTTTCCACATTAAAAACATATTCTTTCCACATTGAAATGCAATTACACAAATAACACATATTATATTCGTACAAATTTAACTTTTAAAAAAACAAGTGAATCTTTTATTTTAAGAAATAAAGTTAGTGTAAATTTTTCCTTTATATTTTGAGTTATTTGTCTTAAAATATATAGTGTGTAATTTTTTGGTATTTCCATCATCCACTCGTGATGGCTATAAATCCTCTTTTGTTGACGTCTATAAATCTTTTTTGAGTTATGCAATAGTGTGTTGGAAAAAAAGATTTTATGCTAGAGAACAACAAACTCAATAATGTGGCGGTAAAGAAATTATAATAAGCAGGATCTGACATAGCTAAAATATCAATAGACGATTTTTATAAGTCTCGAATTGAGATTTCTTGATTATTTGTACTTTGTTACAATGGAATTAGCTGCTTATGCATACTAATAATTAAATTTGTAACAATTGAATTAACTGAAGAAATTTTTTATGTATGCAAAGATAGTTTGAAAAAAAGCCGAGATTGTCTCTGTCTCACAAATTGATCGGAGTAGATTTCATGAAAGTATTCTTAAAAATCTTATCTTTTCCCTTCTCTTTTGATCTGCTATGACTAAATCAATTATTATTTGATTAGAGGTGAGAATTTTGAAGGAAATTCTAGCAATCTGAAGTAAAGAATAGCAGCGGAATATAAATTTTTTGCTTAATCTCTATACAAGATCCATGTGTTTCAATCAATTCGACAAAAGGACCAGATCACTTACCTTTTGATGCGTGATTCCTCGATATACTTTACGCAAAAATGACGCCAGGGTGCCGCTCGAAACGAACGACCACCCTCTACCGGTATCCACACACGAATGATCACGAACAGACATGAAGTGCTAGCTTCGAGTTCTGGGGACCAGAATTTAGGTCATAGTTATTTCGAAAATAACTATGCAAAAGGTTTTTCTGTATCTTTTGAAATATTAATGTCTCTCACTATTAATAGTGATACATTCATCCTAATAATACGAACCCTAACTCATGTAGAGTCCTAGCTGATTAGGATATCTAATTAATTAAGATCCTAACTCGATTAAATATTTCAGTCTTTAGATAACTGTTAGCTATATTTATGGTTATCCAATAATATAAATATAAATCTGAATTAAATTTTAACCATAAAATAAATTCGGATTACATTATCTAAATAATGCAACAACAGAAATACGAATTTATATATTCATAGTATATAAATACAAATTTACTAAAATAACCCCAGTCCGTTCATCACATTCTTGATGTGCGATTTAATAGGTTTATATTACGTTATGAGAATTAATACTATATTAAATTCACTAATCATAATTGGTCTCTAGCAAGACATTATGACTAACCCAAGTAATAATAATTTAAAGTTCGAAATAACCTAATTAAATAGCATATGTCATAGTCATTTTGCCACACGATATCTAACTCGAACATAAGGCATGTTTGGTGTCATCCTTATATTGTTCAAATATAATTTCTCGATCCCTTAGTAAACTGATAAGTTAAATAATACTCATAACTCTTTTAGTTCATCTGAGCACGCCCATGCATTTCTCAGTCTTACTAATCGAGGGGCCCAAAAGATATCTCTCTCAAAGAGAGGGACAAATTCCATCTTGAATAATCACTATCCTCCACATAGTTCACATTATGTTCAATCATACACTTTATGATTATCCGGTTAAACATAACGTTTGTGAATGTCAAAACAAAATGTTCTTTTATGTAGGTACCGTAATAATCTCGGTGTGTGAGGATTAATTGACATAACTATTATGAGAATCACTTATGACACTGATTCATGTAGTGATCCCATAACGGGTCTATCCAATATGTTGTTCTCTAACAAATACATATGAGTTTAATTTGTATCGTACACATAATTATCTCATAATTATCGATTAAGCTCATACTAGTCTTATATCACTATAATCAAATTATAAATGATTAACTAGGAGAAAATACACAAATATTCCCCCTAACATATACTCGGATTAATTATGACGCACCCAACCTTTGCGGGCGACCTATTACCCCCCCCGCCTTATTTTTTCCGTATTTTTGTACCCTTTTTTTGGACGATGGCATAAAAAAAAATTTGATGCCCGTTGCCGGTGGACACATCGGCGCCACATCACGCCGTATTGGTGCCACTTTCCTTTCTTTTTTTCATTTGATTTTTCTTTTATTAATTATATTTACACTAATTAACCTCTAATTAACCATTAAACTCTCCATTAATTTGATCTTATTCATCACTAAACCCTTCTTCTTCTTTTTCTTCATTTCAAGAAATCAATCAACCTATTTTCTTCCTCCATTAACACACACATTCAATTTCATCATCAATCATAAAAAGCTTATTTTCAAGAAATCAACCAACCGATATTCTTCCTCCATTAACACAAACGCATTCAACCCATTTTCTTCCTCCATTAACACACACATTCAATTTCATCATCAATCATAAGAGCTTATTTTCAAGAAATCAACCAACCCATATTTTTCCTCTATTAACACACAAGAAATCAATCAACCCATTTTCTTCCTCCATTAACACACATACATTCAATTTTATCATCAATCATACATATCTTTTCAAGAAATCAACCAACCCATTTTCTTCCTCCATTAGCATATTCTTCGTGTTAACATAAAATGCGGCAGCAATATGTTCACGTTCTTCGTACAAACTTTCTTCAGTAATTCCCCAAATACACACCTCAATCTCAACCAAACAACCTAAAAATTCAGTTTTCGAACTCCTCTCGTCGGCGGTTCTTTTGAGATATTACCCGCTCAAAATGGAGCTCGTTTGCGGCAACCAAAATTAACTTGAAGCTTTGAGCTTCAACAATGGCGGACAGCTGTGTTCTTCATGTTTCCAAACTTTATTTCGATGATTAAATACATTTCCAGCAGCAAGGTTTGAAACCTCAAACACCCACCAATGGAGACCGTTGTTCACAATATAGTCAAATGGGTTGAATATGTGTGTGTTAATGGAGGAAGAAAATAAGTTGGTTGATTTCTTGAAAAGATATTTATGATCGATGATGAAATTGAATGTGTGTGTGTTAAAGGAGGAAGAAAATGGGTTGATTGATTTCTTGAATTGAAGAAGAAGATAATGGATATTTATGATTGATTTCTTGAAATTGAATGGGTTGTGTTAATGGATTGATTTCTTGAAATTTAGAAAGTTACAATGTGGCGTCGATGTGGCAGAGTGTGCAATTACTCTCATACAGGTAACTGCATCTAATTTTTTTGTGCCACGTCGGCCAAAAAAAGTGGTACAAAAATACAAAAAAAATAAAGCCAGTGGGCTAATAGGTCGTCCGCAAAGGTTGGGTGCGTCATAATTAATCCGAGTATACATTGGGGGGGGAGGGGGGGGGGGTATTTGTGTATTTTCTCATTAACTAGGGATATATATTGTTATATGTAACATGAAAACAATATAATAATAAGAAATATAAATAGAACTTCTTTTATTAATCAAAAACATAACTAACAAATAAGGTTCATACAATGGCCTAGGACATAGCCACCAACAAATTTAGGCTAAGCTCATCAAGTCAGAAAGATAAGTATTAATTTACTCGTATTTGGTGTTTACATCAAATCATACTACTTTATTAAGATTAAGTTAAAAAATTAAGCTTAGAATGTGTATTGATGAACTATGATTTAATAATAAATTAAAGTATAGGTTAAGATATGTATGTTGTGTTATGTGTTTATCAGTTTGATCTAAATATTAGGTGCAAATAAATTTTTGTCAAGAACTTAATAATGAGATAAATTTCTGAGGGGAACTGCTAGAGTTTGCCCTGAATTTCTTACATTATTTGGATTTACCATAATTGTGTTTTAATTCGAAAAAGTTTCTTGGAAGAAAATGTTTTCTTCGTGGAAAAGGACCCTTCCATATCTATCATTTTCTTTGAGGAAAAGTTTTGGACGTCTATAAATATAAGATTCTTTCTTTTCATACACAACACAATATAGCATTCATAATGTAGTCATTAAAATAGGAGGAAATTTTTCTCTTAATAGTTCTTATGCTTTCTTTTATAATTCGTTTTCTCACATGTAGGGGCAACTGGCCAAACCATATTTATATGCCCATTTTAGTATATTTTTCTTTGTGTCTAATTTATAGTCTTTTAAAGTTTACAATTTTAGCTTCCGCATGACGCCCTGATTATTTCGATCACAACACCAACTATCATAATTTATGCATATAATGCGCTCCTCTTTGCCCCTTTCCACCTAAATATAAGATATTTTCTTGTGTTCACATCAAGATTTAAATTCAATAGTATATGTGAATCCATAATTCATTTGAATTATTGGGTTCGAAATAAAAAAAAATCTACTTATTTAATAACATTTTTAATGCATATATAATGTTTGAATCAGAGCTATTGAATTTGAATGAACTCCATAACTCTCTCTCTCTCCATATCACTATTACTATATATAATAAGTGAGAATGTAATGGATTTTGTAGTCCTTAGTTACTTCTCAACTTTCTTGTTGGGGAGCTTGCTAACCAAAAGGTTTGCACTTTCAATTTTGCCCTTGTATTTGATATTTATTGCATCATATGTCAAAGTAAGTTTTCAATAAATCAAGATACTTCCAAACCTATTTTGGTAATATATGGTCCCTCAAATTAACTTTTTGCAGGTGGATATGTACTTTTTCTATCCCATAATTTTATCCCTACTTTATTTCTTTATTACTTTGATTGCCACATTGGGTAATATAACAAAATTGAGATCCTTTAAATGCTTCAAAAGTTGTCCAAAATGATGATGTCATATCTAACAGAAACATTTGTGACAAAGATAAGAAAATACAATAATTTAAAGAACTCATTTACTGTTGAAAAAGTATTCTGTAGATAATATTTTCAATTGGTAAATTTTAAAATTGTTGTTAAATTTCCCATGCTCTTGTTTATTAATGATCTTTAGTTGGTATTTGAAAATATAAATTTAGGCATGATAGTTAAACAATTTTGTATAATAGAAAATGAGTTTCAAGATCGATCCTCAAAAAGAAAAAAGAAAAAAAAAAAAGAAACGGAAGGAACAAAATTATTAGATATGTCGTCGCATTGAGACATGATTAAATTATTAAAATTTAATCGATCCTAACTTATTTGAGATTGATAGCTTAGTTATAAGGCTATTATGATGTAAATTATACAAAATAATATTTCACTAAGACTAAGAAAAACGAAAAGAAATACATTTCTCTCGCATGGATTTTTCAAAAGGACAAAAAAGTTTAATATTTAATTTTTGATATTTTTAATTTTTTTTATGATTTAATTAGAATTAGCATCTATTAAAATAAGTTAAGAGTCAATTTTTTTTAAAAATTTTATTTTAGTTGTATTTATAGTTAAGTTCGCTAAATCTCTCAATGAAAGAATAAATATAGTGTCTATAGATGTATTTAGACCTAGGCTTTAATTGTCATATTTTACCAACATACGCTTATGAAATTATGAGTGCTAATCAATATATACCAAAACAATCTATTTTTATCTTAAACTAAAAATTATATGTTAACAAAATTCATAAAATGCTAAAATGTCTTTTCAGTTTACAATTATAGTTAGTTTGAAGTTGTTTTTCGTACTTCAAATTATGTTAGTTTACAAAACATCAAATTATATGTGCCCTCTTAATACTTCTGCAATACTTGCTTCGTCATAAACAATTCTTCTAGTAAGTTATCGAATTATGTGGCCAACTTAAATAATTTAACGATACATAATTAAGAAGCAACCATATTAAATGAGTTGTGCGTAAAAGAACACAACACAAATTATTTTTTTTCCTAATTAAACTTTTTATAATTATGAGTTCTCTTTATTTGATCTTCAAAATTGCGTCAAGACGCCATGGGACTAATATATATATATACACACATACATACTACGTAATATTCGCTTAATTTACATATCACGCGCTATGCTTTTTCCCCTTGAGCAACTAAAATAAAGAAGAAAAAAAGGTACGGTTGGTTGTTAAGTATAGTACTCTTTTTATTTCAGTCTCACATTTTTCTTTTAGTTTAATAATTTAAACATCCAACAAACGTTGCCAGGCAGAGGCAGCCAGCATATGCAGATAGATGAAGGTTCAAATTGAAGTACATATTAATGAGGATGGTCAAGTGAAACCAGCATATTTGTAGCTTCATTAAACCATGCATATGCATGTGCTTTGTACAATATATATATATATAATCGTCAGGATTTTTCGTCAAATTCTGATCAGAAATTCAGCTATGTCTTGGTCAATTATTCGTACCATGTTGTTTAAGAGTTTCAAAATGTTAATCAAATAATATTGGAAATGAATGGATGAACAAAATCATTCTTGGACTGCTAAATTGAAGTCTTATCTACTAGATTCGTTTTTTCTAAGATTAGATTGCTAAATCCTCATGTTGATTATGAAGTAGTGGAAATTAACACATCAAAAGACACGAGATTCTTTTCTCAACAAATTCTGGCTTTCTGTCTAACTAGTGTACGTATCAATTCACATCTTTACTAGTATTATCTACTTTTTTTCGCTTTCTTTTTTAATATTTCTTCTTTGAGTATAACAATTAGATTCATGGTCTTTGCTATGCCATTTTAAAGACCTACAAGAGATCCGATTCTAGTCCATTTTGTCCAAGTTAGCTTTAATATTATGGTTATTCTTCATGATATACCCCGCCTTTCCAGACAAGTTTAAGTTCTATGTACTGACGGTGTAAATAAATATTTACACAATAAGGTTACTTGTTAAGTAATTATAGTAAATCTCTTGATAATAATTTTTGAAAAAAATTATTGGGTCGGGTCCACCCATAGAGGATGCTAGTATAAATACATTGTTTTACGGGTGTTGGTAAAAAGACATTTTTTCCACTATTATATGACGACGAGAGTTTGCAAAGAGAAAAACTATTTGCATCTTCTAATGGTTATTTAGGCTGTGGACAAAAAGAATTCATCCTTCGTGAGGATTTTCGACGATCGTTAACTCAAGTCATAGTTTTCGTAGCTCCACTTCCGCAAGGAGAAACCCATAAGTCTCGTAACCAGTATTTTCGGTTCAATACTATAACATTAATTGGTAATCTGATAAAAATGGTAATTGACCGGCTATCACATATTAAAGTTCACTGATGATATAAAAAATCTATATTATATAACTTAATCTTTTCAAATCATTACTAATATCATTTTCATGAACAGAACAAATGCCAAGGTGAAATGTATCTGCAAGAGATCTATCCATTATTTTTTCTCCAAATATAAGTGAATGGATATGAAAAAGAAGATGAGACGTTTATTTTTGGCTAAAATTGGTTAAGCAGTGAGATCAATATGAAATTATGGGACTCAGTTATCAATTCATATTTAATGAAAAGAAAGATTATAGTCATTGTCCACTAATTGCTAGTTTCAAGAACGTGTGCACGAAAAGAAAAAGTTCTACCATAATAAAGTGGCACAAACTTGTGTATATAATCTTGACCTTGCAGTTTACCCCCTTAACATTTAGGGTCTGCTTGCATAGCCACCTAGTAATTGGAATTGGAGTAATTACTAAGGTAGTAACTACGCAGCCTAGTAATTACATAATATTGTAATTACAACGTCCTGTTTGTTTGTCATAATGTAACTACAAGCGTGTTGTTTGGTTACACAAGTGTATTACACAGTTTGTTTAATTAAAAACTAAAATTAATTATCAAAAAATTAAAATTAATATTAAAAAATATGTGCCTTTATAAATGATATTAAATTAGTTATTTATTAGCACATTTTTTCTTGAAATATATTAATAAATAAGCATATATTTGTAACTAATATTGTAAAAAATAATTGATCTATATTTTCAAATTAATAATATTTTAAATTTAATAATTATAAAACTTAAAAGAAGACTATATTTGTGAGAACATCATGGATGAGATGTTTGACAAAATTTTTTTTTTATAAATATAATGCCATAACATTATTCAAATGTTTGACAAAAAATCTATCAACTATAAGTGAAAAATAAACAAGTCAATGTGAAATAACAAGTCAATAAAAGTACTAAAGCAAATAAATTTATAGCCTAAATTCAAAATCCAAAAGAAAAAGTTTAACATAATACTCTTATGTCAAATTCTAACATTACATAAGTAAGTTCCAACGTGACTTAAGTAAATATAATTCAAAAGAAAGGAAAAATAAAGTCTATAACCTCATTTATAATGAAATTCTACTGTTATAACGTCACTAATTATATGCCAAGTTTGTTAATGGCTCATTCTTTCTAATATTAAGAGGTGAAGTTTCAAAAATTAGAATAATAGCACGGTTATGCTAAATTAATAATAATAAAAAACATACGAGCAATTATATGGAACCACAAGAAGTAAAGATTGGGATTGAGAAGAAAGGAAATAAAAGAGAAATAATATTTTAAAAAAATATTTTAAGAATAAAAATAATTAAATGTAAAAATAAAAAAGAAATTAAAATAATAGAATATAAAATAAATTAAAAATGAAAAGAAAACAAAAAAGAAAGAAACTAAAAAGTAACCCTGGAATTATAGGGTTTAATTACACCCAATTCTCAGCCTCCCCTTCAGAATTGGAGAGTGTAATTACACCCTCTCAATTACACCCAATTCCACCTAACTGTGTAATTACTTGGTCAAACAAACAGATCAAACTGTGTAATTATACCCAATTACACCCAATTCCAATTACCTGGGTGGCTTTCCAACCACGCCCTTAAGGATGGAAAACAATATCTCCTTGACATATTGAATGAGAAAGATAACCCCTTATGTAAAAAAAATTAGTGAATCTTTTTTTTTTTCTACAATTAAAATACGAAAATATTTAATTCTAATTTATTTAATATATAATAGAAGTTGCTCGTATATTTTCATAAACATAAACACTCAAATAAGATGACAATTGATTTCATGTAACCAAGTGTTTTTTCCATAACCTTCAAAGAATTACTATATAAATATAATTAGAAAAATATTTCATATAAGATAAAAATCTGATTGATTGATTTTTAAGGAAAAAAGAAGAAGAAATATCTATTTGGTTCATCTGAGTGGTTTTGAGAGTAAAAAATATATGCTTCAATATCAGTTTTATGTGAATTCTTGAAATGTATCTTAAATGATGGAATTGCTACTATACAAAATACTACTTTCCTCCGGTCGATTTGTTTGAAAGGTTTGATTTAATCAAAAACGCTTTTTTCTTTGACTTAATTTTAAACATAGATTCTATAAGTATTTTATAATAAAATTTACATATTTAAAAATTACATAAAAAAAGTATTATAAGTCTGCATAACTAATAATTCACAATACATGAAAATCATAATCAAAGAAAAAGCCGTTTGACTCTCCAGACTAGTCAACCTTCAAACAAATTGGGATGAAGGGAGTAATTATTTTGTGTCCTTTATATACTAATATTAATGTTACATTCATTATTGAACTTATCCTGAAAAAATATTTCTTGAACAGAACTCATGGTTCACGTTAGAAATTCATTATATGAAAATTGTGTAGAAGTATCCATTTGAGGGTAATGGAAGAAATGCTTGGTTACATGAAACCATTCAAACATCTTATTTGAGTTCTTATGTTTATGCAAATGTATGAGCAACTTATATTTAATAAATAAGAGTTAAATATTTTCGTATTTTAATTCTAGAAAAAAAAGACTTTTATTAAAAAAGAGAAAAGTTTCATCAGAAAATGTTGCATAAGAGGGTTATCGTTCCCATTTAACATGTTGAGGGTGTATCGTTTCCTAACTTCTAAATGTTAAGGGGGTAAAGTTGGATTGACTCTATAATCTTTCAACTAATAAATATACATACGTAAATACACAAATTATACAATGACAATAAATTTCACGTCAAGAAAATAATCAAGTCAAGAAATAGCATAACAAATTGTTTAATCTAATTTTTCAAGTACAATGAGTGTTGTAATCTCTAGAAATTCTCTATTTCTCAAGAAAGTATCATCTGATTCTTCTCTTCAATTGTTGACTCAAGAGCTGGATGTTGTTCTTGAATTGAAATATTTACATTTGATTTAAGAGTTTGTGGCTTGATCTTTAATTCAAATTTAAATTTGATTGTGAAATTAATTTATCCGTCATGAACGCTTTTACAATCATCACAAACATTAATTATGTCATGAGAAAGTAATTTCAATCTTGAACCCTTGATTGTTTACACGGAAAATTAGTACAGTTGAATTTGTACGCGAGGTCAAGGACGCGTGGATGTATGTAACCAAACTTATGAAATAAATTAGTAGTAACAAGTAAGATTATTGGAAAAAACGTTGAGCTAGAGTCTCCGAGGAGTGAGATACTAAAACTTCAATAAATTGAGCAAGAACAAGAGAATGCTAAAAATGATATGAGTAAGTTTTTATTTCTGTATAATGTTTTATATGCCTTAGAATAGAATGAGTACCCTCTATTTATACTTGAGCTATGGGTGCATGATCCACAAATCATGCTCTCTTCATTACCAATATTAATGTCAAAGGTAATAAAGGGATTTAATGCGATGACAATGAATGGAAATGAAGGGCAATAATGCATATTTAAGACCGGAGGAAGACTTGGGGTTTCTTGTAACGGTTGCACATTGAATGACGTTTGACTGGTGAGTTGGCATGCTTCTCCGGACCCTTTGTAGTTTCTATCTCTGGTAGCGGCTGTCAAGTTACTCCTTCAGAGCGTCGTTATGCTTTCCCGGAGCCCCTCGCTTGCTGACTCAAATCTGACATGTCACCATCGCTTTTGATACGACCACTTGGTGTCGACGGATTTTACCCTATAAATTGATAATTGACGTCTTGTCGTTCTTTATCTTGAATGCTTAAACTCGTATAGAAGTGCTAACTCGATACAACTTGTAGAGAGATTCTTGAATCCTTGACCTTTAGGGGTCGTTTGGTTTGAACGCAAGTTATGATGGGATTAATTATATTGGGATAAGTTATACTGGGATTATTTATGTTGGGATTAGTTATTCTGATATTGTTTCTTATTGATAGTTTGGTTTGTTGTTTTAAAAGTAACATGCATTGCATAGCTTTTAAGAAAAAATTATTTGTTTACAAAAATACCCTCCACCTTATGTAGTAGAAAAAGAGTTTTGAGAACCTCAGGGCTACCTTAGTCAATTTCATTATTTTATCCTGGGATAAGTTATCCCAGGATTACTATTCCACCCTCTAATGGGTATAAGTTATCCCAGCACTATTTTTAATCCTGGGATAACTTATCCCACGATTAGTAACCAAACAAAGGATAAGGTGGTACTAAATTTTTATCCCATCACTATTTTTACTTATCCATCATACCAAACCATCCCTTAGACCTTTCTCGTTTCTTTTTATTGTGACTTCTACTTCTAGTTTCCGGTGCTCTCAAATGAGAGATTAATATATATAATATGTGTGTGTGTGTGTCTTTTACCCTCTGTTTGGATGGTTGTTTCATGTGGTTCATTAATGTACAGTATGGTATGGTACAGTATGGTGTTGTATTGTATTGTACTGTATTAATGAACACAATGTTTGGATAGACTGTATCGTTTGTTGTGGTTTAATAACATTTATATTGTTTGTTTTGACTGTATGGTACTGTATAATAACTTGTAAATTTACTAAAATACCCTTAACTCTTAATTAGAAATTGGTTTATAAATATTAATAAAGCTCAGGTAAAGAACAAAACAGGAACTTTAAAAAATAAGTAAGTAGTGAGTGGGAGTGGTGGAGGGATGGGTGGTGTGAGGTGGGTGGTTGTGGGATGAAGGTGGGGTAGTGGGTGGTAAGGTGGGGGTGGGCGGTGGTGAGGGGTAGTGAGTGGCGGTGGTGGAGGAGTGGGTGGTTGGGGGATGAGGGTGGGGATAGTGGGTGGTAGGTAGGGGTGAGTGGTTGTGGGGTGGGGTTAGGGGGTGGTGAGGGGTAGTGGTTGAGGTGGTGGGGGTGGGTGGCAGAGGAGTGGGGTAGTTGGGAGTGGGGGTGGGGTGGGTGGTAGGGTAAAGGTGTGGTGGGAGTGAGTGGCGGGGGTGAGGTGGGGGTGAGTTGTAGGGTGGGGTGGATGGTGGAGGGGTGGGGCAGGGGTGAGTGGTAGCGTGGGGGTGGGGTGGGGTGGATGGTGGATGGGGGTATAATGGAGAAATGAAATATGTAACCACGGAAAAACCACCAAATCCGTGGTTACAAAAATTGAGACTTTTCATGGTTATATAACCATGGGATGAACCACGGGTTTACAACACCATACTACATAATTTTAAGAACAATGAAAACAAATATAGTTTCATAGAGAACCATATATTAATGAACCACGGGAAACCACCATCCAAACAGGGGGTTAGGGTCTTGGATGGAGTTACCTCCAACAGAGGTTAATAGACTCTTGGGCTTGAAGCCCAAAGATAAGCTTATTTAACAGAAGCCCATTTAAATCAATTTTTTGCGTGGATTGTTCTTCTTTTGGGATGGTCTTTAATTTTTGCCTCTCAAATTACTGGTCTTTAATTTATGCCATTCGCTTAAAAAAGTGACTGAAAATACTTCGATGTTTTGGGTTCAAATCCCGTTCAGTCAAAAAAAAAAAATCATAAGGCAAGGCTTTGGGAAAAGTCTGCCTTATGCGGTATAAGTTGCCTTAAGGCATAACTAAAGTTATGCCGGATCCGCATAACTAAAAGTCTGTCTTATAAGGCACCTATGCCCGATCCGACTTTAGTTATGCCTTAAGACAACCTATGACGTCTCTGGCAAAGGTTGCCTTGGCATAACTAAAAGTCTGCCTTATAAGGCAACCTTTGCCAGATCCGGCAGAACTTTAGTTAGGGCTTAAGGCACCCTATGCCGCATAAGGCAGACTTTTCTAAAAGCCTTACCTTGCCTTCTTTTTTATTTTTATGCCTGAGCCGGGGTTCGAACCCAGAACCTCAGGGTATTCTAGGCGAAGGGCAAAAATTAAAGACCAGCAATTTGAGGGACAAAAATTAAAGACCACCCCGAATAAGGGGCATTCCTGCGAATTGCCCAAAATGAGCTGGCCAATAAAATTTTACTTTTAGATTCATTTAGTTAGATTTAAATAATAAATTTATTTATTTTGATCCATAATATTTTTTTGGACTAATATATCATAAATTTAAGATTAATTTACATTCTTATGGATTCAAATGTAATAAAATCTAAATGCTTACACATATGCATTATACATACATGCATCTACGTTTACATTTATATGTATACACATACGTGCTCTTATCCTGTATTTGGGAGGGCCGAGGGGTGGGGGTGGGGTGAATGTGCTCTTATTGTTTTTTTTGCTTAGCTTTAATACAATTCTGGCTATCCTCTCTCTCCTTCTGTGTGTGTGGCCTACCGGCGATCATTTTTTTTTTTGGCTATATCGGTTTGTTAGGCATCTCGGATCTCATTAGCTCGACTAATGCTTTTATTTAAAAAATATATAAAATAAATATCTATGTATATATGTAACAATAAAATATGATTAAGTGGAATAACAACTTCCAAAGAAACGGTACTTTCTACTTTATTCTCGGCTTGAAAAGAGTGTCGATGGCTGTGTGTACTTGTATTTTTGTCAACTGCTTAAATCAAAGGAAAAAGTAAAGCATTTGTTTTCATGTACAAAAAAGGCAAATGGATGGAACCCTTTAACATTGAGAGATTAAGACATGATTAAGCACAGCTAAATTAGTGAAAGCAACAACTATTAGGGATGGTGATGGAGCGGTAATTATGTATTTTCATTCTTAAGATTTGAGCTTTGGGTATAGAATCACCCTTGTTAGGAATCGTTTTACCCCTAATTTGGGACTTTTCAACGTGAATTCGAATTTAATCTAGTCGGAATGCGACGAATACCGGGTGGAAAACGAGAAAAATTAGTAATAGCAACCAACGGACCATCACATTATCTGAAAATTCTCTTCCCAAATTGTATGTGCGTGGTGTCTGACGTAATTGCTTTACTCATACTCCACTCAGGCTTCAACAATTAGAGACTTAATAAGCTCATCTTTAGCTATTTTCCTCCATGAATATTGCAGGATCCCTGCCCTTTCCCAAAATTTTCGTTTTACTATGATGAGTATACGGAATTAGATATAATATTTTTAATACGGAGTATGTGTGTAGTTAGTGCCTTCATGGCTCCGTAACTCAGGTCGTGATAAATCATCAAGATTCACGAAATAAATCAATTTAATAATATAACCAAAGAGCTTGGGAGCATAGAAGACGCTCCAAGCAAAGAGCTTCAGAGCATAGGAGAAGCTGCAAGAGCTCAAGTGTGTGTATATATATATATTTTTAAGTATTTTTATTTTTATTATTATTTTATTATTATTATATAGAAGAGTGAAGCAAATGACGACAAATTTGCCATCTTTTACGGATTACCAATCTAAGCTCACTATAAAAAGTTTAAAAAGGTATTCTAATGCACGAAACAACTCGTGTTCACATAAGGTTTGAGAAGCATGGCACTCTTATAAGCAGATGCAGATACAATAACATGAGAACTTAAACGACGCACTTGACCAGTGCCCCCAACCAACCTTTGTGCTTTCGGGTGCCTAATCAAATATAAATTCATTTTTTTTTTTTGTTGCTAACAAAAGGATATTTCATAGATAAAAAAGACAGAAAGGAATTATAACTGCAGAGTCTGAAAATTAAATACTTGGGATTGATCTTAGCGATGCAATCCCTAAAGAGCCATTGTTTAGTAGCTGAATTAGTGAAGGTGGGAGAGAAACCCAAAAAATAGCTTCTCAATATGTTATGTTCTTCAGCTTCCAACCTGAGTCTTGCAAGTTCATGTGCAGCCTTGTTCCCCTCCCGGAGCGTATGCTGAACTGCTGCATTCTCCATAGCGTCTTGGAGGAACCTGGAATCATTTAAAACATTTGTGTGAGCTTTGATGTGTGTTCTTTTGTTGAAATGATCTGACAGCACCAATATAAATTCATTCTTCTAGATATATACACACATATATATATATATTCACATGATTTTTTCCAGAAATTACCGAGTCCAGTGACACCCCCCCCCCCCAAACCTTCTACATAGGTCCACACTTATAAGGAGGTGAAATCAAAGGCGGAGTTCATCGTTCTGGATTCTAATCTTTTCAGTTACTAGTTCTGAATTATAATAATATGTATATACTCAATAAATTTTCAAGACAAATATATGAGTTGAATTAAAATTACTAGGTTCGACTGAACTCGAAGTTGACACTGTAGCTCCATCCCTTCTATAATGTAGGGAGCATACTCTGACGCAAGCATCAATAACCTATTTCATGATTCAAACTTACCTATATAGGACACAGAGAGATAACTTTATCGTTGCTCCAAGAGAAATTTACTAGATTACCTATAGATCATAGAGGGATAACTTTGTCGTTGCTCCAAAAGAACGTTACTAGATGTTTCATAGATGTAATTTACTTAGTTGATCTGATATTATAAAAAATAACGCATATTATAAGTATATGTGCATTAGTTAAACTCTACAATTTGGTTCCATTAAACCATGAGCAATGTCTCGCTCTCCAATCGTGGTTTAAGAAACAAAAAGAAATCATAGAAACGTACGGAACTTTTCTTTCGAAATATATGATCAGTTAGATTATCTCGTAGGCGTGTCATTTTCGTACACTTAATCTAGCCACTCCTCAATTAGTCATACATCAACTATATGCTCACCATTTACTCATAGTCAGGGTGGACTAGAATTTTAACATTATGAGCTTGTGTACGAAATTCTACTATGACTTGTTTGATTTAGCTGAGATGAGGATGTTTAATGAATATGTGGGCATATCAGGAGAGATATGATTAGGGATGAATAGAGTTGCCTCCGTAGCAGATAAGATGAGGGAAGTAAGGTTGGGATGGTTCGGGCATGTGATATGGAGGTTGTGACGACCTCCCTCGGGAGTCTTGATCGTACATACTCGGTGAATTGTCTATGCCGGAGTATGTAAAGGAGCCGAGGTTCGCGGGTTCGATACCCCCGTCTTTATTTGCGGAAGAGGGGATTAAGGTGCGAACCGCATAGACAATGCACCCGAGTCCTTTACATACTCCGCTAAGGAGATCGCCTTTCTTGATCGTACATACTCGGCTCGGGTGGTGAAAAGGCGATCTCTTGGGAGTATGTAAAGGAGCCTAAGGTTCGGTTCGATACTCCCCGTAGCGCTAGCCCGTGAAGAGGGATTAAGGTGCGGGCCGTACCTCGGCATAGACAATACCTGAGTATGTACGATCAAGACTCCCGAGGGAGGTCGTCACAGAGGTGTGAGAGGTTCGCTGCCGCAGGAGTTAGGAGGGGTGGAGGTAGGACGAAGAAGAACTAGGGAAAGGTGCATAGACAAGACATGACACAGCTTTAGTTGACTGAGAACGTGATCTTAGATATATAAGAAGATATGGAGGTCGAGGATTAGGGTGGAAAATAAGTAGGTAGTTCAGTGATGCCGCACTTTGTGTGGGAGAGGTAGGGGACTAGCCCCTTCCTCTCCTTTTCTCCTTATTAGTAATATTATTTAGTTATCACAGTTTCTTATTCTTCAGTACGTGTAATACTATTTGTTCTTTGCAATTGTTTTATAACTTGCTATCTTATTTTTCTTATAATCCTGCATCAGATACATTTTTCTTGAGCCGAGGGTCTATCGAGACCTCTCTATCCCGTAAAGGTAGGGATAGGTCTACATACATGCAACCTCTCCAGACCCCACTTATAGGATTAATATGGGTATGTTGTTGTGGTATTTGTCCTTATTTTATATACGGAAAAGGCTCAAATATGCCATCGAACTATCGAAAATGACTCATTTATGCCACTCGTCAATAGTTTGGCTCATTTATGCCATCAAGCTATTCGAAATGACTCATTTATGCCACTTATCAATAGTTTGGCTCATTTATGCCATCACCGTTACCAAAATGACTCATCCATGTCATTTTGTTAACGCTGATTTTATAATACCAAATATGATACGTGGCCTCCAACTAGATTATGATTGTGGGTGGGTCGAGTGTATGAATTGAATTTTTTGTTAATTTAGGATTTAAAATTGGGCTGGTTTAATTAAACGACGTAAACCTCTAATTGGAGGCCACGTGTCATATCTGGTATTATAAAACCGGCGTTAATGAAAAATGGCATGGATGAGTGATTTTGGTAATGGCGATGGCATAAATGAGCCAAACTATTGATGAGTGGCATAAATGAGCCATTTCCGATAGTTCGATGGCATTAGTGAGCCAACCTATTGATGAGTGGCATAAATGAGTCATTTCTGATAGTTTGATGAGCCTTTTCCGTTTATATATATATATATATATATAAAAGTTGAGTAGCCTAATCTAGCTAGGGGTTATTATGGAATATGCATTTTAGCATTTTAGATGTGAAGTGTAAAGAAATCTACTCTTATTTGTTAAAAATAGGGAAATTGAAAGCTCATGCAAATGTGATTTTCGTGAAATCTGTTAATAAAGGAATGAGTGGAAGTATCCGGCTTTTTTTGTGGCGCAATATCTGCAAGAGAAAATGGCCTTGTCTTTTGAAATTTCTGCCCAACTCCCTTCTAGCACTCTAACAAATTAGAATTTAAGTTATATATATTATTAATCGTGTAAAAACTTATACTATAAAAAAATAATTAACTTATAGTAGTAGGTTTGTTATTATTTTTATTCAAGTGAACCTTATATCCCTACCAGACAATGAAAACTTATTTTTTCTCTAAACTTGTCAAATTAGGCATTGGGCCTAAGTCACACCCCAAAAGCTAGCTCAAAGAGTGGAGGATTGTCCATTGTTCCTCACCGATGTGGTATATTCTCATCACCCCCTTCATGTCCAGATCCGAATAGGCGAACATTCTTTTTACTTTGTTATACGGGGTCTATTGTCCGGTCTGGAGCACTGACATTCATCGACCGGGGACATTTTTACCCCCCATCGGTCCCGGGGCATTGTACCCCCCCCCCCAACCCCTTTCCGGGGGCCCACATCGGATAGAGTCTGGGTCTGGCTTTGATACCATGTCAAATTAGGCATTGGTCGTAACTCATACCTTCAAATCTAGCTCAAAAAAAGGAGGATTGCCCAAATCTTATAAGGGGGCCCCTGGTTCTCGTCCGAGTGGAGTGTGATTTCAAGAATATTATCCAATTTATCCATACTTAACATATACCAGTACAAACCAAGAATGTAATAGGAAAAAAACTTACTCACACAATTTACATTAAATCAATAAATATATGTTTAATTAGGGGAAATAAAAGCTAACGAACTACAAAGAATGCCTATACAACTGGGTTGCTACGGTCCCCCAATTTCTTCGAAAATAATAATGTTTATAGAGATCAAATATTACTTTTTACACTACTAGAAATAGAGGTTTTTCTCAGCGAAACTCAGTGGGAAATTTGTGCTATAAAACATGATTTTCCCACCCCATTCCCACCAAACCAGCTCACTAGGAAAACACATGGTGGGAAACAGGTTCCTAATGAAACACTAGGAAACATCATAATTTTTTCATGTGAAAACACTACTATTTAGGGTTTTCCCACTAACATTCAGCGGGAAATAGCCACTGAACATTTTTCGAGTAAAAATTCGATTGGGAAAATAGAGATTTTTTAGTAGTGTTATATATATATATATATATATATATATATATATATATATATATATATATATATATATATATATATATATATATATTGAGCAATTTAAACGAAAATCTTAATTCCGCTACTAACAACTTTAACGAAAGTCTTAAACAAAGAAAAGATAACTAGCTAGAGTTATTCATGTTGCTATCTTTTTTCTCTCTCGTTATTCATGTTGCTATTAGTAAAGCTCAAAAGTCACGAGGAAAATGCAGGTAATTAATAGGACGACGAACACATGCATGTTTGCACTTGTTTATTCCTCACATTGACAATGTATACAGGTAAAACCGAGGGTGTGGATATCCTCGATTTCCCAACATAGAAGCTAGGTTCGATTGGGGTCTGACTGATCATATCAGGTCCTGGGTTCTGAGCTCGGATTGGAATGAGATACCGAGACACGATGAGAAGGCAGTTAATCACCATAACGGGGAGACCGAAATATCCGCCACCAGCCGGATATTTCGGCACCGATCTCGCCATCAGTTATTGAGGGATTTTGTGCCATATTTAGATTTGTACTAGGGTTAGGACTCCTCTACAATATAAAGGAGGCCCCTATTTATTTTCAGCTAGTTTTTGGATACACACACACACCCGTGTACAAAGCAGGCAATATAATCATCAGAATTCATTCATCTTTTCTAAGTTTTCACCATTGTTCATTGTTCATTATCCGGCCGTAGTGGACAGACTTCAGTTCTCAATACCCGAGGCCGATTGATACCCATCGCGGTTAGATCTATTATATTTCATTCTATTTCACTGTTTGTCACGTAATTCAATATTGTGTTAAACCAAACCACATATCCTTAGCAACACATACAAATTTAATTGTTATCCACTTTAGGGTAAATAGTTTGGCACCCACCATGGGGCCTAGGATAATAGTGGTGGTTTAATATAAGTTTTGATAACACTCGATATTTTTACACTTATTCTTTGAAGTTTGATTTCAGGTTTTCCCGACATGTCAGACTCTCATTCTGTCAATTTTCACGCCGAATCAAGCCACCACGAAGAAACAATGGGGTACCTAAAAACAACGTGCCCCCATCGATCCTAACCAGATCGGGTCATCAGCAGGTGACGAGCCAGTAGGTGGAGATAATAGGGAGCAAAAAAAAAAAAACAAGAGTATAGAAATTTAAAAATTTCCGTTATTTCAAATTGATACCTTGGATCAATTGGGGCTTCCCGGTCGTGTTTTCAAGTTATCACCTACCCGGGCTCGAAATTTTAGTTATTTTCCCGATTTTTGCATTTCATTTTTTTCTTGTGTCTCTCAACTAGTAGCCATTTAGTAGTTATTCCTACTTTGTGTTTACTAGTTCTTGTGTCCGCATTTTCATTCGTGCTTTTCTTAGTTTTTACCTCGCTGTTAATTTCTTGGCTCAAGTGTGTTTATTTTGAATTGAGTCGTCCTCTTTCTTCGAGTCTAACAAGAATCCATTCCGACCTCAAGTAGCAATTGTGCACCTTGCAAGCAATCGAATCCAATCGAGAATCAACATCGGCCAATTCATTTGAGTGGTAAAAGGAAAGAGTGTGTGAGTTCATTTGAGTGGTGCTAGCCGAGCACAAACGAGTGTAAACACGAGTGTGTTGAGGTTTCTTTACTACTAACGTGTTTGCTAAGTGTTCTTTGCAGGTACTTCTCCATGGATTCCGATTCATGTGGTGGCGATTATGGTTGTTATGATGATGATAGTTGTAGTTACGAAGGGGAGGACTATAAGAGCTATCAAGAGTGTGACGATGGGGAATATGAGGGCTATATGGGAAATGGTGATCATGAGGAAGTTCGAGGAGAGAATTATTATTTTGAAGGAGAATATGAAGAGAGTGGTACTCATGTGTCTTATGAGGAAGATAGGGATGAAGAAGAACCTTGGTATGATTCGTATGGTGAAGATAATGAAGCTAAAAATTCTTGTGCTATACATCATGAAGATGAAGACGACTCGAGGTATGATTCTCCTTTACACGTGTCTTATGGGTATTATGGGGAAAATCTTTATACAAATAGAACTCGTGGAGGGTATGTCTATGGAGGGAGTAGAAGTGCTAATGTTGATTATGGAGGACTTCTAGTGGGCATGCAGATGCTTCTTCTTGTAGTAATTCTTATCTGAAACAAAGTGGCATGAGTGGGAATGTGAGTACGAGTTGAGGTCATCGTAAACAAAAGAAGGTGGTCCCAAAGAGGCGATTCATGGAGACTAAGGTGAACATTGGTAGTAGTGAGGTATTTCTCATCCTTGATGACGATTGTTACCAAATTTCATCACCCTCGTGCGATTGAAGTGTTAAGGTTACCTTGTGTGATCGGTGAAATTCTTATTATGATGAGGGAGGATATTGGGTTGATAGGAGGGTGATAGTATCCATTTCACTTGGCGAGTACCAAGAGGAGGTTTGGTGTGATGTGCTTCCAATGGATAATTGTCATGTATATTTAGGAGTCCCTTGGTTCCAAAAGCATGGAATCCCACATGAACAAGATTGGCATCGTTTTGTAGTGGACAAGAAAGGCAAATTTCTCTTTCCATGCATACTTTCTAGGAGGAGTCCAAGTGCAAAAGTGCGAGATATGTGAAGTGGCCTACCTTGACTAGGGAAGCTAGTGGAGAAGAATATGAGAAATGGGAGTTTACAATAGATGAAATCTTCGCTAGCTGCAACTATTCACAAAAAAAGAAGGTGGACTTAGCCGTTCGAACTTTTGACTCAAGGCTTGTCAAATATTGGGAGTATGTGGAATATTGTGGGAAACTAGTGAGGAGTCCAATCGAGACTTGGGAGGACATGAAAAGGATATTGAGAGGCAAATATCCCAAGCCACATATGAGAAGAAATGAGTCTTTGAGGGGTACCTCTTTTGAGAGAACCCCATGCTTGAAGGCAAGGACGGCAGTCACAACCATTCCTTCTATTGGTCAAAGGAGCTTGCATGAACACCAAGGTAAGATCACTTATCCTTATACTTCTACATCTTTGTGTGATTTTAATGTCAAGTCAAATATGAAAGTTAGTTTGCCTTGCGTTAATCTTTGATGCTTCTCTTTGCCGTGTATTGGTAATGCCATTGTTGAAAGTGTCCACACTAGTTGATCCTATTGATGACCGAATTGATCCTTCTTGTAAGGTTGATTTGTGTCCACCTAGTGTTGACACTTGTGCTTTGAATGATAGTGCATTATCGAATGAAGGTGCTCAAACACTAGATGATCCTTTAGATGGCCAAATTGATTCTTCTTGTAAGATCGATTTGTGTCCACCTAGTGTTGACACTTGTGAATTGAATGATAGTAAAATGTCATGTGGTCATCATGTTAGTAATTCTTGCAAGTTTGACATAACACCAACTCGTGTTGAAACTTGTGTTGATCAACTTGCTTGTAATGATAATTCACTACTTGAGGATCTTTGTGATGTGTTTAATGTACCTCTAGTTAGTGATGATGTTGATATAGTTGGTCAATTGAAAGAATGTGACATCTCACCCTTGTTTGTTTTATATCAAAATGAGTCTCTTGATCGTACTTTAGTGTCACGTGATAAGACTCAATTTGTAGTGGTGATGTGTGTCATGTAGATAGTCGTGTGAGCGAAAATGCATTGAAAGACGACATTGGTTCTTTTGAGAGTGAAATGACATGATTTGACTCCTCATTGTTCATGGATTACTTTCTTGTAAAGGATAATGTTTTATTTGAGGATGACATGACTACTGAGAGTGAAGTACCTAGTGGGATGTTTTGTAATGTTGAAAGTGTGGCCACTTTTGGTGACTACATGGTATTTGAAAATGCACTATGGGATGATAACTCTCTTCCCTTTGATGGACATCCTCCCTTAAGGAATTGTGATCCACTTATTGGGAGGGGAAGTGTTCAAAAGAAAGGTGAAACTTGTCTGCAAAATGCTAATTCTTCCTTGGGTGTTCCGAATAGTAATAGTATGATTGACCATGCTTTTGAGTTTAATAGTGACACTACATTTGAGGACACCCTAGATGAAGTTATTTTGCGTGACACCTTTCTTTATTATCTTTTTGCATATGATGACATTCATGATCTTTTTGGGAGTGCATCTTATGGAGGGCACGGTCCTATTAGGGTACTCAGTTGTTGCCTTGCCCGTGATATGTGGGTATCTTTTCCCTTTGACCCCGGTGAAGTCTTAACTTGGTGTGAATGGTATCATTTTGCAATTGAGGATCATTTGTATGTCCTGCCGACTTGGTGTCTTGAAACCCTTGGCTCTTTTAGAATATCTTTATTTCTTAATCTTTGGGTTAGCTAAGTTCTTAGTGCTCTACTTGAGAGCTTATTTTGCTTGAAAATGGTTGATACTTGACTATATCACAAATTTGTGCTTACTTGGCATGGTGGTAGGTTAGTCCACCCTGACACTAACCCTCATCCTTTGAGGACTTGGTTTTTGTTTGTCTCCCTTATGGTTTTGCAAGGTTTAGATTCGAGGACGAATCCTTTTCAAGAAAAAGGAGAATGATACAAGACCAACTCCCGAGCTTCATAAAGATGGAGTCTTTGAAGATCATGGGAGGTCCACATAGGATGACCTTCAAGATATGGGAGATTACTTGGATGGAAGGCTTCAAGAACGTCACATTCAAGATATGAAAAATAGCTTGGGAGGCTATTTGGAGAAGGAGGCTATGTATGTAAAAAGGGGATAGTACTTAAATGCAGGCCTTTTCAAGTTTCACTTCCATGGAAGACATCCAAACAAGGCCCTTACTTCATTAAGGGTATAATTTTAATAGAGCTAGTTGTCTTCCTTATTTTCTTAGTATAAATAGTAGACTAAACATTTCAATAGGGAGCTTTTGATGAATTATGAATATTTGAGTGTTTTAGGATTATCTCTAGAGAAAGAAACTTATGAGAGGCCTTTGGTAGGCTCTTGTTGAATCTTGTATTGTTGAGAGGTTGGTTGCTTGGAAATTCAATTCCCCTGAGGTCAACTTAAGAATTTGGTGTTTCTTTTGATAATAATTTAGAGGTCTTAGTTTTAACTTTGGTTGCTAAATTGAATCTTAAGTTGTGTCAAATTATCTATCTTTTCTTTTCCTTTTGTTTGTCTTCTTAATTTCTCATTTCCGCGCATCCGTTCTTGTATCATTGAGGGTTCGAGAAATTTCTATATACACACAAACAAAATTGAGAGTAAGTATAAACCAAACATCAGAGATACAACCCGGATGTTTGAAAACGAAGGCCACTTATAGTCGAGTTCTATTTCTCGGGGAATGGCATCTTGTCGGCAGGAATCAGATCCTCGGTCCTGACTCGAACAAACCTTCCCTGCCAACCTCGATCCCTATCTTCGTCAAGGCCAAAGAAGGGATCTTTTCTTGCTCGTTTCGTAAGCTTAATCATGCCTCCCCGAAATACTCGGGGACTAAATAACCGAAGGAGGTGATTGACCGTGAAAGGTTCATTCACATTCATTGAAAAATAATAGAGGAGCACAACGACCCTCCAAAACGAGGGATGGATCTGACCTAGGCATATCTTGTACTTCCTGTAAAAATCCACAATCACCAGGTCAAGCCGACTAAATGTGAAGGGGTAGGTATAAACACTCAGATACCCCTCCACATAGGTCATTATGGCTTCAGATTGGTCGGGAATAACGACCTCCATATCTTTCCAACCATAGTCTTCTTTAATCCGCTAGAGTTTATTCGGGGGAATCGTGCATAGATAATCTGATATGTCAACGCCCCCATCCCCTTCTTTGGGAAGGTTTCTCGACCTTGAAATCCCTGGTCATTAGGTAATCGTATAGGACAAAATCCGACAATGCCGGTTCCGATTTTGGAGCCGAGGAAGTCTCACCGACTTTTGTTTTGAAAGACTTAGTCATTGTTCTGAGAATAACAAGGTATGAAGTTCTGTATGAAGGTTTGAAGATCTGATGAAGATGTGATGTTGAAGATATGAATGTATGAATATATGAAGGTATGCATATTCAAATGCACGATGGTAAAGATTTTAGGGGCGAAAATTCCGAAAGTGAAAAAGTGAAAAGGAAAAGTTAGCTTTTATGTGTGTGTGTGTGGGGGGGGGGGGGGAGGGGCGAGACGGTTGACATTCCGTAACCGACTCCTCGCCCAACCGGGTCATGATGTGTGGCTGGTGTCAGAGCGACGCGACGGATAGGACTCTGATCTTATCTATTCATGGATCAAAAGCCTCATAATCGAGATTTCAACATAGCCAAGAACGAGCATTAGTGTTGATACGACCAAGATCGGGTATGGTCGGGTAGACCTCACCTCAACCATGACAAATAAAGGTCCAAAGAGACCAGAGTCGAACGTGGAGGGAAAAGTAGACGAACATGGGGTTCGTTAACGAGACGTTTTGATTTTTAGCGCATTGCTCCAAATTCGACAAATCAAGATAACAATGGATCGGGCGTTTAAAAAACATAAACAAAGATACAAATTCAAATAGGAGATACGAGTTGAATGCACTCAGTAAAGCCCGATATGAGATCGGTCAACGAAGTTCTATTAATTTGCTCCATATGACAAAATTCCAATTTAATCGGATACAACAGTCTAGTGAAAGGAAAAAGAAAAAGCCCTACTTTAGGACCCTAGACTAAAAACAAAATATAACCCTCTATGCCAGTATAGTGAGCTAAAGGTTGAGAACTTCGGCCTATACCTCGGTCTTTGCAACGGTATGTGACACTGGCTAGAAGACCCCGGGATTTTCCTCGGGAGAAGACGAACCAAGGATACTTGGTTTCGGAAGATCTTCCTCATCGAGAACTACAGTCGGTGAGGGTCCCTCACGAGGTATTTCCCGTCGAGTCTTCATAATATGGCGTGTTCTGACCCGAGAGCCAATCCACGAGTGAATAACCATGGTGCTTGAAGTAACTCGGCGACTGGGTGTCCTCACCGACGCTGATGTCTTTTTTCCCCGAACGACATCCTCGGCGCCCTCTTCGATAATGGTTTTTCCTTTCGAAGATCTTCTTGTCGGAAGTCTTGAAAATTGAAAAATTGGGGTTAAAATACGATACGGACAAATGAAAATCGTACGAACATATTGGGAATTACCGTGGCTTTTGCCTTTCCACCCTTCGGGTGCCATTCTCCTCCAGGAACGGCCCGAGTTGCGAGAAGCTCCTAAAAGTTCAACTACCCATTCAAATATAGTGATGATGAGCTAAGGTTCGATCGGATTCGGAGCAGAGTTCCATATCTCCGGCAAATCGACGGACAATAGGCGGTGAATTTGGGCTGTACGTATCATCACGAACCGGTGGAGCCATCCCCAGTCGTAATGATCTTCAAGGTCTATGAGGCCCCGAGTTCCCCGAGAAAGCAAGTGAACTATCCCACCTTGGATTACCCGAGGTACGTATATATGAAACAAGTGATCGAGGGTAAAGGGAATCCCAGCTATGTTATCTAACATTTCGATGCAGTACACGAGCCTCCAAATCTGTGGAGCGAGCTGGCCGATACACACACGATATCGGCGGCAGAAGTCCTCGATCACTCGAGGTACGGGGAGAGAGAACCCGATGGTAAAAGGATAGGTATAGATCATCGAGTAACCAATGACGTGATGATTCATCTTCATCCCGCTTTCAACAGGGCAAACATCAACATCCACACCAAAATTACAATCTTCCCTGACTCTTTGGAATGGTAACCTCATCAATACAGGACTCGAACTTCTCCACAGAGTCGAGGTGATAAGATATCTTGCAGTCATTCGCGTATTTGAAACCCGACGGTAGAATATCCGCAACAAGAAATTCTAACTCCTCATCAGAACCGGTGGCCCCTGTCGGCAACAGAGGCGGTGAATGGGAAGGGGACGCAGAATGGTCCTCACCTTGGGTTAATAATGGAAGAGAAGCCATGACTGTAATTGACGTGTAAAGCCAAGCGAAGGAAGATCACGTCCTAAAAGAAGAGGATTCAAAACTTGGAAAGGGGTATGAAACTTGATATGAGCACGCAGTGGGTTTTTGAAAAAATAAGGTTTAGGGTTAATGATCAAAGATGCAGGGCAAAGGGAAGACATATGGGCTTTATCTAGAGGAGAATCCAGAATGATTTGTAGGGGTTCAAGAAACCTGATAAGGGGTGGGTTCCCAAGAATGATTTGGCGGCTGAAGTAATAATGAGCTGACATCGGGCAGAGTGCAAAGAGTTGACAAGAATGTCTTGTCCTAGGCAGATAGGCATGGCCCATTCAACTCTATCTGGGTCCATTTCCCGCAATCATTATTTCCCCTCTGGAAATGGGGGGACTATCTGTATACGGGTAAAATCGAGGGCATGGATGTCCTCGATTTCCCAACATAGAAGCTAGGTTTGGTTGGGGTCGGACCGATCACATCAGGTCCCGGGTTTCGAGCTCGGATTGGAATGAGATACCGAGACACGATGAGAAGGCAGTTAATCACCATAATGGGGAGACCGAAATATCCGCCACCAGCCGGATATTTCGGCATCGATCTCGCCATCAGTTATTGAGGGATTTTGTGCCATATTTAGATTTGTACTAGGGTTAGGACTCCTCTACTATATAAAGAGGAGGCCCCCATTTATTTTCAGCCAGTTTTTGGACACACACATCTATGTACTAAGCAGGCAATATAATCATCAGAGTTCATTCATCTTTTCTAAGTTTTCACCATTGTTCATTTTTCATTCTCCGGCCGTAGTGGATAGACCTCGGTTCTCAGTACCCGAGGCCGACTGATACTCATCGCGGTCAGATCTGTTATATTTCATTCTATTTCATTGTTTGTCACGTAATTCAATATTGTGTTAAAGTAAACCACATATCCTTAGCACCGCAAACAAATTCAATTGTTATCCACTTTAGGGTAAACAGACAACAAAAATAAGCAAGCTAGGTTTCCCATTCACATAGAAATCGATTGATATACCGTATAATTTCATAAGATAGTAGTGACACAAATACTTGAATACTTAAGATTAATGCTAAATTGTTAATCAGAGTAAGTAGTAGAACGTTAAGAATTAAAATAATTGCAAGAGAAGTAACTTTTGTCCATGACTAAGGGAAGTTATTTTCTCCTTTTTGTGATAACCAAACACCAAAAAATGATTTATTCGCTGATTTTTTTTTTTAAAAACGACTACCGTCGTCATTTCGAATATTCCTTATATAGGTAAAGCATTTAAAATAAAAAGAAGATACATACCTAGAAGTTTTGATGCTATTAGTAAATCTCAAAGGTAACAATTCAAGCTCATGACACCTATTTTTCATTTTGGCATAATAGACCTCACAAATTTGTCTTTTAGACTACATCATCATTGAGCCTAAACACGCGCATACTATGTAAACTTTATGTTATATATGCCTTATAAAGTTATTCACTCTCTTCTCCAATACCATCCATCCTGATGTAGGATTCGCCAAAAATATCATATGTACCCTCTCTTCAAGGGCTTGCCCGTCCTTTCCTATGACTCGCCCTCATCAGCCAGCCCTCTGTCGTGAGCTTCACATTAAAAGTCACGAGGGAAATGCAGGAAGTAAATAGGAAGATGAGTACATGCATATTTTACACCATATATTCCCCACATTGACAACAAAACTAGCAAGTTAGGTTTCCCATTTAGTAGAAATAGATTGATAACCATATAATTTCATAAGATAGTACTATAAAAATGTTTGACTTAGAGCTCATGCAACTCACATGCAAGGCTTAACGAAACACGTTTCAAAGCTTTCATTTTCTTTTTTTATGATATTGCTGCCTTTAACTTTATAAAACCTATGACACACATATATCAATTCAGGATTTCACTTATGTAAATTGATAACGTAGTTTTAATTTACAATATCACCGTAACTGAACAAGTTGTTGTAGGGGTTGAGTTAAACCAGCAGAAATATCATTAAAATGGTGTATTATTATTCATTTTGGGTCAGACGCGTATGATTTTTAATTTTCCAAAGGACCTCAGGCACCATATGAATAGTATCTTACACCTTATATATGATATCCTTTTCTTTGCTTTTCAACTACTAATTAATGTGGAATTTGATTCGCATCCAATCTCTCCTTCGAACTAAGTTTCGCATGATCTATTACCAAGATTTAGGTTGTTTTGAGTTCTACACTTGTCCCGTCCAATATCGTAAAGATTCTACTTAATTTGATAATTAATGTATATTTCTCGTCTCCGTTTATGTGACACATTTTTGTTTATAGTAAAAAAAAAAAAAAAATCTTTCATTTGAAAATAATTTACCTTTAAAATAACTCTTTTTCCTTCTTTCACTAAATCCCACTTTTCCAACCCGGGGAATCATTATTTATAAAACAAAAGAAACACATGAAAGACTATAAGTTTGAAGACAGACTCAGCTTTTCATTCTTTTTGGCTTTGTTCTTTGTGAAAAGCAATTGATTATCACATGGACTGATTAGCCAATTCAGGTCCCTCTTTGAATTAGCCATTTCCAAATCAATATGCCATTCATGGTTGTTCTGATTTTCTCATACATGGATTTGTGAACCCTTATTAGCTAAAGAAAGGCAAAATAACATTTTTGTTGGCTCTTTTTAGGGGAGGATGTACAAGTATAAGCAGTGATACGAGTAGTAAGTACAAAGGGACAAATTACTTTCTAAATTAAAACTATACTATATTGATCTTCTGCACAAAATAAGTATCGTTTTAGCTAATTCAACTTATCCAAATTAAGTAATGCTTTAAGAAATGAAGAAGACATAATTATTGTTACTCAAATATATCATTACTCCAGTAAATCATTTATACAATTTTTTAAAAGGTATGAGGAGAGATAACTGATAGTTTAGTCAAATAATAACCCTTATGGTTATATCATTACTCCAGTAAATCATTTATAAGTAACGCTTTAAGAAATGAAGAAGACATTAATTATTGTTACTCAAATATATCATTACTCCAGTAAATCATTTATACAATTTTTAAAAGGTATGAGGAGAGATAACTGATAGTTTAGTCAAATAATAACCCTTATGGTTAATGCAACTAAAACAATTTTCTTAATGTATGTGCTAAAACGATACTTATTGAGGATATGAGGAAATACATATTACTACTCCCCCTATTTTAATTTATAATATGGCGTAATTTTCACTGGGCACAGCGTACTGATTAAAATTTTAAATCCGCATTAAAATTGTATGTCACAAAAAAGTAATGCATATATACTTTTCGACGGCGTACAAACTTTTCTAAACAAGAGCTTTAAAAATTGTTTGGGGACAAGGACACGAGGTTGTAACATATATAAGAAAAAGCAGAGGAAAAGAATTGATAGGAAATGCAAGCCTGGTTGATGAAGAATCCCGCATTAGACCCCACTCATACAAAAATAAAGATTTTCATACTTTAAGGTGGAAAACATCTATGTCAATCTTTTTTCTATTTAGATTTGAAGAGGAACGTGAATTTCATACTTTAAGGTGGAAAACATCTATGTCAATCTTTTTTCTATTGAGATCTGAAGGGGAGCCTTCGAGCAACGGCAAATTTGTCTACGTGTGACCTAGTTATGGGTTCGAGCGGCTGGAAGAAGTTTATCTTTGCGTTAGGTTATGCACTTTATCTCTACATCATATTCTTGAGATGTGGCCTTAATATGAATTCTGTATGAATCTTTGTGCTTACAGACCGAACTCTGGAGACCTCATGAGTTTCATTGATCACTAAGCCATAATTTTGAGTGTTATGTCAATTATAATTTAAATGAAAAAATGATCCACAAATTTTTTAATATTTTATTTAACAATCGTTTATATAAATTTTTCACTGATCTTCTACAAAACGAGAGTATATCACAAGTGATATTTGCAATGGATCACAAAATTGATCTCCCCTCACTTCTAGAAGGACAGAGCTTCTAAAAACAATTTTGAAAGTTTTAAGGTCACGTCAACGGTTTTATGGGTTCTTGGTCCCTACTCACACCTTTTTCTCTGATGTTCTCCTTATTCTTCAGAAATATTCTTTGCTTCTTGGTCATGTCAAAACATATATGTGTAAACTGCACTAAATTAAAGTTGAAGATTATATGAGTCGCATATTTGCTCTCTTTTGGTGTTAATTGAGGAAGGGGAGCCTCAGTCCTCAGAGATCAACAATAAAATTATTTTCGTGTGATTAATGAATCACGAGTTCGAATCATGGACTCAGATAATGATATTTGTGTCGAGGTAAATTGTTTATATCACTCTGTCTTGGATTGATGTTCTTTTCCGAATTTTACATAAACACGAAATATTCCATGCACATTGATGAAATAATCATTGAGATACCTCAGTTAGACTGACTAAATTAAAAGGACATAGTAGAAAGTTTTTGGTCTAAACAGTCCTTTTGGTCTCAAACAAAATGGGATTACGAAACTTGACAATACGAAAAATAGAGCTCGAAGGTTGAACTCTGGTAAAATTTGACTAACAATCGATTTTTAATCTAATCTGATGAATATTTGATATACGTCATCGTTATATATATATAAATTACTTATCACTTAATCATAGTTAATTAATACGCCTTTTTTGCTTCACTTTTATAGTTACTTAATGTCACACCCCAACACGATAGGCGTGATGGGCACGAGCCGTACGTAGAGTCGATCAACTCACTGGCTGCCATTATACTCTTAATCTCGGCGGACTTGCGCAGGTGTCATGAATTGAAAATGCATAACGAAGCCTTTCGAAAAAGAAAAAAAACATTCTTTCCGTCTTTATCAAGTCGGTAAGATGCCGTGATCATATGAAATCTGTAAAGTAATACATGATAATCCATCGACTATCGAACGCTTTCTCAAGAGCATACTATATACGTGACTGCGTACGCAAAGTCTCCTAACATAAATCATTATACCATGACATGGATACCGATTCGGCCACACTCCGAAAGAAATGGAGCTCGCCAATCCAACCGGAACATCTTCAGCTATATCCTCTACTCATTCGTATACACTGCGTGGCGTTTAAACGCGGCCCCATGAAAAAGGGACGTCGGTACGAATAATGTGCGAGTATGTAAGGCATGAATAATATCATAATATAGCTATGAAAAGTAATAATGAGTAGAGAGATAACGAACATACGGATGCCTCGTAAAGCCGGATGTTATGCATGTTAGCCTTTTTAGAAAAAACATTTCATACATATACATAGTAACATGCCCGGCCATAAAGGCTCGGTGTGCACAGAAAATATTCCCGCCCGCCATGAAGGCTCGGTGTGATATATAAGTAGTATCGTGCCCGGCCATTTACGGCTCGGGGTGTTATCATCGTTGGCCCGCGTCCGGGCCTCCCGCGTCCCGGGGCAATATCATAACATGCCCACCGTGCGGTGGTGTGCACATCTACGTGCACCGCCCGGCCGACTATAGCGCGGCGCGGTGTGAGAAAATACATACATATAGATAAAGCATGCATAAGAGCCCGATCGAAAACAATAACCGTATCGGAGTGACGTAAGGTCGGTAGCTTCCGATTATATTATGGAATAATTATCGTCGCTTTTGTCACACCCCAATTTCCGATAGGGTGTGATGGGCACCCGACCCTTTTCCAGGGTCGAGCGAACCCTCGGACTATCGTAACACACATACTCACATTGGGCCCCTGGCCAAATCATAAATACATACTTTCAAATCAAATACAAACTTGCGAACGTACGAATCCGTAATATCACATATCACAAAAGGACGGCTTATGAGCCGCTCACAAATGTATATCCGATGTATAGTGACTCCGTCCGCAAAGTCTCTAACATGACTCGGATATCATAGTATGCACGCTGAGACTCGACTCGGCGGCACTCCGAACAAGTGGAGCTCGCCAATCCGTGGAACATTTCGGCGAACGTCTTCGACTCACAGTATACTGCGGCATGAAACGCGACCCCCCGAAGAAAAAGGGGTCGATGCGGAATATGTACCGAGTATGTAAAGCGAAATACGGAACCATATAACAAAGTACGGAAGATAGACATAATATGCAAAGTATCAAAATATGTATTTAGAATGCAAATCACGCGCAAGCTCTTAGAACGGTGGTCGCCGTCGTTGGCGCCACGCCACGCATCACCCGAAGGTTTCGGATCTCCGTAACCCGACAAATCCCGTAACACATCATAGCCGACCGTACACACCATATCACGCATCACACCAAACGGAACCGGCCCTGCCGGTGAGTGAGCTCGGCGAACCGTAAATACGCATCACACCGGAGTTTATCATATTGCGCACGAGCATAACCGGCCCGGGACTCGGTGAACGAAGTAATAACCATGAGCACGAGCAGAGTCGTGAGCGTACATATGCATAAAATTTTAATCATAAATCATTAGGTAAGTAAGAAAATTCATATGCAAAAGTCCAAATGAAATGAAACTTACATTTTTCCGAAGGTCGTCCGTAATAAGCATAAAAAGGTCGCGGGCCCCACGGACGGGTGTCGACCCCCGTCCGAGCCCGACTAGGGTAGGTAGGGGAAAGTTATGCCTTATGAACATACATATTATGTTTTGGGGCAATCCGAGCTCGTATGCGAAAGTTACGGACGTTTGAAGTTCGGGACCCTTTTGTGGTCAAGGTCTTTATAAAACCTTTGAAATTCATTCTTTTGAAAACATGAAAATCTTATTTTGGTCCCGTCAAAAGAGTAAATGTTAAGGGATGAACAAGGTACATACCTAAGCTCGGATTCTAAGAGTGGAATTACCCCAAGGCTCGAGTCATAGCCTAATAGTACTAAGACATGCCAAAGAAAGAAAGGTGAGCTTTACATACCTTGGCCGCTTCCCAAGCTAATCCAAGCTTACGTCGCGAACTTTCCAAGATCTACAATACGCCATTAAATGTCAAACATTAGCCAAAGACATTTAGAATCCAATTCCAAGCGCACACCAAATTTTACGTGAATTTCGGCAAAGACTTCCCCTGTAAGTGCGCCCTCCCGAGAATATGGCTCGGCCCAATTCATCAACCATAATACCAACAAAACATTCTAATGGCATCAACCATTGATTCCAAACGCATTCTAGCATCCACAACCTTCTTTCACATAATGCGACGATATTCACTTGTATTCAATTAAACCGCATAAAATCAATCTAACATCAATATTCACACGTTCAGTTATTAACCCAAAGCCATTCAAACAATATTCAAGGACACTATAAGTAATTCATACAATATTTCAAACAATCTAACCAACATGCCAACTTACCCGAAATGCTCTCCAACCCGGAAACAATACTAACATATTTTCTTCTTCCAAACTCATAAACTACATTAACCATTCACTTGTTAGCATAGTCATTAGCATGAATGTAAAATCTACATAGGAATCATATTAGCTTCCAATTCAGCCCACAACCATTATAACTTCAATTTGGATCATCAAGCCTTCATTTTACATCACAAAATTCACAACGACAACAACTAAAATACCACACCAAATCAGCCCACTTTCGGCTTCTACAACAACATACACGGCTATTATTCCAACATCATATTCCCATGCATTTTATTCATTTCTTCATCACATAATTCATAACAACAACCAACATACAAAATAACATCAATCCATTTTCCTACCACATATGGCACCATCCACGGCCACAACCACATCACTCCATACATATATTTTTCATGACTTCTATTCAATTCTACACACTACAACATGTACCAATCATCCATAAAACATGCAAAAGGATTGGTTTCTTACCTTTTCTCTTCAATTCCTCCACTTAGCCAAGGTTGCCAACTTGCAACAAAGAATGGTTCTCTTGCCTCAACAATTGCACCATGTTGAAGAGCATCTTTGAATTAGTAGAGATACTTGGAGAAGGAAATTTTTGGGACAAAATTTCATGGAACCAAATTTCCATGGTGAAGGCCGAATATGGCCTTCTTGTTTGCTCTTCATTCTATTTCCTTGAAAGTTCTTGACTTATGAAGAAAATTAAGAGGGGTCTTCTTATTTATTTCCACCACTCCTCTCTATTTATTTATAAGCCCCTCAATTATACTCACATGACTCCTTCATCATTTTTCTAGAGTTTTCTTGAAAATACAAAGAAGACTAAATGTCTTCTTGCAAGCTTTAGCCCATGCATTATTTATAATTTACAATTGGCTCCCCATTAATCAAAAATAAGGCATATAGTGCACGGCCCCTTCATGAATTTTCTTGAACTTTTGTAAAATTCCCATTTTTGCCTCTCGCCTTCCACATTATTTCCATTGGCCATTTTGCAAAATTCTCATTTTACCTTTGTCCTTTCCCGATATTTCCATTCTACCAATGTTCATAAATAATATTCCTAACGACTTGTTCATAAAAATAATTCTTGAAAGTGATCTTGTCCCTAACTCGCCACATTCTCGAATTATCCGAATGTAGGAAACACGGATATAACATCCTCCTCTCTCTTTAGAACATTCGTCCTCGAATGTTCGACTAGTCTTACAAGGTCACATAAGCACCTCGGGGGAGCTCCCTTTTATATCTAATCTTTGTCCTTCATACTATTTTTTTTTTTGGCTATCCGACACCATTCTCTTGTCATACTCTCTTTTTCTTCATACACTTCCATTTCCCAGTGTCCCGTCACTCGGGGTTCTTGTAAGACTTCTCACTTTGCCTCAAACACCATCCTAACCCTTATACACTTATTGTTGGTTTTCCGACCTCACTAACTTACTTCGGTGAGGGGGGGGGGGCTCGTGGTAACCCGTACGTCCGTACTCAAACACATTATCGTATCAATTGTGCTTATCCCACTCTTGCCTTTCTCTCCCCCCCTTCCCCCTTTTGCTTAAGGGTGTGCTCGTACCATTATCCATTCGTACCGTTTCTCTTCCGGCACACGAGGAATCTTATACTACCTCCGCATCGTTCGTAACATACTACTCTTACATAGTCCTTCTCTTATTTCCAAAATGTGTTCCATGCGTTCACATTTTATCCGTGTCGCCTGATCGGTTATTTTCTAGCATTCCCTCTCGCCTTATTTCTTGCCTTTATATAACTTAGTCTTTCACAATCCTCCGCTAATGGTACTCATATCCTCGGTTACACGCCATAACCTATTACTACACCATTGTCTCGTTCCTTTTTATTCCTTTCTTTCCGCTAACTCTTTCTCTTGCCGACCCGATTCACACCGTCCCGCGTGTCCTTTTAAGGTTTCACGGTCGCTCCACGTACCCTAATCCTTCTTAGACTACCTCGATTCCTTATTCGCTCCTTGCGCCCGAATTTGTAGGATTTTCGTAAAACTTCCTGCGGGGTCACCCATCCTGGAATTGCTCTCACGCCAAAGACGCTTAACTTTGGAACTTTGATGGTATACGACGCTTCAACGCTTTTACGTTACGCGTCTTTCTCACCGCATGATCTTCGACACATAATATTGAGTTCGTCGAAGTTTTATCATATTCAAAACGCCCTCACTACCCATTCGGCGCTTATCTTATTAACACATCCCCATTCGTCGCAATTCTTTTTTCCTCCGTTCCTTGTCTTAATCATATTACTTTATTCAACTACAATGTGTCCTTTCTAAATCACCGCCTAGTAGCACAAGTCCTTCCAAATTTCCTTACTACCATATCTCCACCGACGTCTTATTTACTATTCCACCACTCGTCCCAGCTAACTTAACTGTAGGGCAGCCGTACTTACAAAATTTCTGACTCAGTCGACTTTTATCGCTTCGCTATTAACCCGACTTTTTCAAAATATTTTCCAACTCATTTCTCATTCTCGTATTATCTCTAGAAAAATTTTGGCGCGCAGTTCCCTCTCGTATTTCTTACTATTCCGAAAACACGACGCAGAAATACAACTTGATGCCTTGGGGCCATCATCATATATACATACCGCATCATATTATATCGCATCATAGCCACACAGGGCCCTCAATATTCACAAAAAGCCGAAAATATTAAATTTACCTCATATGCTCCACACGACCACACATATCGCATTTTCTTGCTTACCTTCCTTTTCAATTTCGACTTTGCCTTCCAATCGCATACCGACACCTTACTTAATATATATCTTTCGTATCTTTACTTGCCTACGTGCTTTGCAACCTTCCATACCACTAGTCGCTCCACCGTCAACGCTGGGGGTCCTGCTCGGGATCAAAGGCCAAGGTCGGGAATTTCCTATAGCTTGGCTCTACAAAGACGATCTAAGATGCCAAAGAAAAGTAACCATCCTAGATGCCCCGAGCCTCACGTTTATAAATGTGGCGCGCTTCACACCATAAAAGGACTCTACCGGACACGACTTTGCGTACAACCCCCTAGGACGGACCCTTCGATACCACTTTTGTCACACCCCATTTCCGATAGGGTGTGATGGGCACCCGACCCTTTCCGGTGGCGAGCGAACCCCTCGGACTATCGTAACACACATACTCACATTGGGCCCATGGCCAAATCATAAATACATACTTTCAAATCAAATACAAACTTGCGAACGTACGAATCCGTAATATCACATATCACAAAGGACGGCTTGCGGCCCGCTCGCAACGTACATCCGATGTATATGACTGCCGCAAAGTCTCTAACATGACTCGGATATCATGGTATGCACGAGACTCGACTCGGCTAAGAAGACTCGAACAAGTGGAGCTGCCAATCCCGCCGGAACATTTCTGCTAACGTCTTCGCCCTCACACAGGTATACCGCGCGGCATGAAACGCCCCCGAAGAAAAGGGGGGGTCGCATGCGGAATATGTACCGAGTATGTAAAAGCGAGAAATACGAACCATAGAAACAAAGTACGAAGATAGACATAATATACAAAGTATCAAAATATGTATTTAGAATGCAAATCATGCACAAGCTCTTAGAACGGTGGTCGCCCGCCTTTGTCGTTGGCGCCACGCTTGCGCGCATCACCCGAAGGTTTCGGATCTCCGTAACCCGACAAATCCCCGTAACACATCATAGCCGACCGTACACACCATATCACAAACATCACACCAAACGGAACCGGCCCTGCGGGGAGGAGCTCGCGAACCGTAACACAAGATCATCACACCGGAGTTTATCATATTGCGCACGAGCATAACCGGCCCGGGACTCGGTGAACGAAGTAATAACCATGAGCACGAGCAGAGTCGTGAGCGTACATATGCATAAAATTATAATCATAAATCATTAGGTAAGTAAGAAAATTCATATGCAAAAGTCCAAATGAAACGAAACTTACATTTTTCCGAAGGTCGTCCAGAATAAGCATAAAAGGTCGCGGGCCCCACGGACGGGTGTCGACCCCCGTCCGAGCCCGACTAGGGTAGGTAGGGGAAAGTTATGCCTTATGAACATACATATTATGTTTTGGGGCAATCCGAGCTCGTATGCAAAAGTTACGGACGTTTGAAGTTCGGGACCACTTTTTGTGGTCAAAGTCTTTATAAAACCTTTGAAATTCATTCTTTTGAAAACATGAAAATCTTATTTTTGGTCCCGTCAAAAGAGTAAATGTTAAGGGATGAACAAGGTACATACCTAAGCTCGGATTCTAAAGAGTGGAATTACCCCAAGGCTCGAGTCATAGCCTAATAGTACTAAGACATGCCAAAGAAAGAAAGGTGAGCTTTACATACCTTGGCCGCTTCCCAAGCTAATCCAAGCTTACGTCGCGAACTTTCCAAGATCTACAATACGCCATTAAATGTCAAACATTAGCCAAAGACATTTAGAATCCAATTCCAAGCGCACACCAAATTTTACGAAATTTCGGCAAAGACTTTCCGTAAGTGCGCCCTCCCGAGAATATGGCTCGGCCAATTCATCAACCATAATACCAACAAAACATTACTAATGGCATCAACCATTGATTCCAAACGCATTCTAGCATCCACAACCTTCTTTCACATAACGCGACGATATTCACTTGTATTCAATTAAACCGCATAAAATCAATCTAACATCAATATTCACACGTTCAGTTATTAACCCAAAGCCATTCAAACAATATTCAAGGACACTATAAGTAATTCATACAATATTTCAAACAATCTAACCAACATGCCAACTTACCCGAAATGCTCTCCAACCCGGAAACAATACTAACATATTTTCTTCTTCCAAACTCATAAACTACATTAACCATTCACTTGTTAGCATAGTCATTAGCATGAATGTAAAATCTACATAGGAATCATATTAGCTTCCAATTCAGCCCACAACCATTATAACTTCAATTTGGATCATCAAGCCTTTCATTTTACATCACAAAATTCACAACGACAACAACTAAAATACCACACCAAATCAGCCCACTTTCGGCTTCTACAACAACATACACGGCTATTATTCCAACATCATATTCCCATGCATTTTATTCATTTCTTCATCACATAATTCATAACAACAACCAACATACAAAATAACATCGTGATCCATTTTCCTACCACATATGGCACCATCCACGGCCACAACCACATCACTCCATACATATATTTTCATGACTTCTATTCAATTCTACACACTACAACATGTACCAATCATCCATAAAACATGCAAAAGGATTGGTTTCTTACCTTTCTCTTCAATTCCTCCACTTAGCCAAGGTTGCCAACTTGCAACAAAGAATGGTTCTCTTTGCCTCCTCAACAATTGCACCATGTTGAAGAGCATCTTTGAATTAGTAGAGATACTTGGAGAAGGAAATTTTGGGACAAAATTTCATGGAACCAAATTTATGGTGAAGGCCGAATATGGCCTTCTTGTTTGCTCTTCATTCTATTTCCTTGAAAGTTCTTGACTTATGAAGAAAATTAAGAGGGTCTTCTTATTTATTTCCACCACTCCTCTCTATTTATTTATAAGCCCCTCAATTATACTCACATGACTCCTTCATCATTTTTCTAGAGTTTTCTTGAAAATACAAAGAAGACTAAATGTCTTCTCTTGCAAGCTTTAGCCCATGCATTATTTATAATTTACAATTGGCCCCCCATTAATCAAAAATAAGGCATATAGTGCACGGCCCCCTTCATGAATTTTCTTGAACTTTTGTAAAATTCCCATTTTTGCCTCTCGCCTTCCACATTATTTCCATTGGCCATTTTGCAAAATTCTCATTTTACCTTGTCCTTTCCCCGATATTTCCATTCTACCAATGTTCATAAATAATATTCCTAACGACTTGTTCATAAAAATAATTCTTGAAAGTGATCTTGTCCCTAACTCGCCACGCATTCTCGAATTATCCGAATGTAGGAAACACGGGATATAACAGCTTTGTCTCACCTTGAAGGAACAATTATTATAAGGTGATACTAACAACAATGAATAAAGTTAAGAAAAGTCAAAAGATAGCTCAATATTCTCGTATCGTCATTGAAATCATAAGTTTGGAACCTTTGAACATAAAATCGTTTCATGATAGTCATCATAATAATATATAGCTCGGTACATGGAAATCTCTTGTGGAATAAAATTATCTCATAACAACATGAAACCCGTATGCCTTGGAGCTTGGATAAATAAATCCCTCTACGATCATCATCATGGTTATCATATAAGAAATTATTCAACTCTACCATCATAGAAACTTTAAAAGTCATGAATCTCCAATATTTTTGGAAATGAGAGTTTTTGAGTTCAAGCATAGTTTGGTAAGAAAAGAATCATGCCTTTGGGAGCTCAATAACATCATAAGGATCGCGAGATTCGTGGATTTCTAGCATTTGCGGAAACAATGATATTATGGTACGACATAAAGGTTTATAATGAAAGAATCATGCCTTTAGAAAGAAGGGGACTAGCCTTAACATACCTGGAAGATAATTCTCGACTTCCCAACTTACTCTCTGTCTTGCAACTCTCTTAAGAATTATTCGTAGCCTCGTAATCTACATATGTAA
>NC_081345.1:44800200-44897549 GCF_029784015.1 Lycium ferocissimum | reverse complement strand
ATTCGTATAGCTAAAATATCACCTTTATACTAGATTCATACATTCACACCTATCTCAGATTTACGGGATGTTACAAATTGGCCGAGCCTAGCGATCCTTTAACTCCTCTGGTCCATGTAATTTTAGAGTCACCCTCATCCCATGGTCTGACTTATTTCTCTTTTGCTAATTGAATTCTTATATCAAGTCAAATATTCACATATTTTGGACTCAATTCAAATCACTTCCTTCTTTTATGCCGTAGAATAGTGCATTACATTCATTCATACGTATATACCATTACGGGTCTGGATCGAAGAAATTTGCGCAGGGGTCCGCCTTTCTTCCGCGATGCGGAAGGAAAGCACAACGTTCTGGGACCTTCCGCTTTCCTTCCGCGATGCGGATGTAAAGCGCAACTTCATTCTCCCGGGTCTCCGCTTTCTTCCGCGATGCGGACGAAAAGCGAAGCCCGGGCCCTTCCGCTCCTTCCGCGACGTGGGCCAGGAAGCGCAACGCCCGAAGCTTCTCGCGAACTCGTTTTCTTCCGAGCCGATGTTCGATGGCCGATGTTTGAATGAGAAATTAGGATCGATTCCTGGCCTTTCGAGTAACACAAGATCATAACCTCTGGATTGCTTATGGAATGCGTATCGAATCCAAAGGAATAATCGATGATGAGTAAAATAGTATTTCAAGAATCACTCAAATGGCAAGACATTAAGATTCGAAGTACAAGGCATGGGAATAGACTGAATTTGTTATAGAGTGCTCATGTTCATGTTCTAGCCGGTTCACGCCAAAGAAAGGAGGGAACGAACACCTCACATACCTTACAACCAAGTTTGTCCTTCGCCCGAGCCTATATGTATCGAGGAATATATCTTTAATCATGCTTTCATCACCTTTTCATCAACTTATAAGCACTCTTAGATGTCCTTTTCTTTCTTTCTTCGTTCATTTCTTACTCCCCTTTACGATACTATAGCTTGCTCATCTGTATGTTTATTTCTCGTATTGTCATCTTGAAGGTCCTCTTAGATTTCCATTGCTCTTAAAAGGCTCCTTTCCCGTTTGCCACTTAACAATATCTACTTAGAAGTTTTGTAGATCATTCCACAAGCACAAACTCATCTTAATCTCGTATATATTTATATATACTTCTGAATGGAACTTTCCCGTACTTGTTAACTTCCTTCCCATATCAATATCTCTTTGTTACCACTCACTAGCCAATCTAATCTATAAATCGTAATCACACTTGGGTTCCTGATGTCAACTTCTTTTATGTTTCCAATAGGTCCCATAACTGTTCCTTCAGTGAACGGCTAATGGTCACATTTTCATTTTACTCTTTCTTTATTGACAAACAATTCAATTTGGATAAAATTTCGGCAGAGTTTCCTCTATAATTCTTACTACCTCATTCACACAACCCGTAAAAACACATCCAATGCTCTCGAGCAATCACAAATACCATAATATCTTGCTCAAGTTCTTATGTCAACATCTATCCATGTTAATGAACAGAAAACATACCTTTCGAACGAATGACTTCAATTAAGCAATTTCCTCGTAGTGACATAAATCAACCGCTTATCCGTGATCAAAGCATTCGGTTAGAATCCTGGGATGTCATATCCTCTATGATTCAAAATTATGGCACGATCTAAGAGAAGAAAGAAAGGTCAATAGTTCCTAAATGCCCATGCCTCTTGTTTATAAGTGTGGCGCGCTTTCACACCCATAAACAAGACTCTACCGGACACGACTTCTTGCGTACAACCCCTAGAACGAACTGCTCTGATACCAATTTGTCACACCCTCAATCCTAATAGGGCATGATGGGCACCCGACCCTTACTTAGAGTCGAGCGAACCCACTGGCTCTCATTATACTCTTAATCTCACTGGACTTGCAGGTCATGAATTGAAATGCATAACGGAAGCCTTTCAGAAAAGAAAAAAAACATTCTTTCCGTCTTTATCAAGTCAAGTAAGATCTGTGATCATATGAAATCTGTAAAGTAATGCATGATAATCCATCGGCTTACTGAGCCGCTTGCAAAACTGGCATACTATATACGTGACTCGTCCGTAAAGTCTCTAACATAAATCATTATACCATGACATGGATACTCTGATTCGGCCACACTCCGGAAAGAAATGGAGCTCGCCAATCCAGCTGGAACATCTTCTAGCTATATCCTCTACTCATTCGTATACACCTGCGTGGCATGAAACGCAGCGTCCACAAGAAGGGACGTCAGTACGAATAATGTACTGAGTATGTAAGGCACGAATAATATCATAATATAGCTATGAAAAGTAATAATGAGTAAGAGAGATAACCTGAACATCTGGATGCCTCATAAGGCGGATGTTATGCATGCTTAGCCTTTTAGAAAAAACATTTCATACATATACATAGTAACATGCCCGGCCATAAAGGCTCGGTGTGAAAGTAACATGCCCGGCCATGAAGGCTCGGTGTGATATATAAGTAGTATCATGCCCGGCCATTTAAGGCTCGGTGTTATCATCGTTAGCCCGCGTCCGGCCTCCCGCGTCCGGGCGATATCATAACATGCCCACTGCAAAGCTGTGCGCACATCTACGTGCCCGCCCGACCGACTATAGCGCGCGCGGTGTGAGAAAATACATACATATATATAAAGCATGCATAAGAGCCCAATCAAAAGCCACAAATCAGACGGAGCGACGTAAGGCTCGTAGCCTCCGATTATATTATGGAATAATTATCGTCGCTTTGTCTCACCTTGAAGGAACAATTATTATAAGGTGATACCAACAACAATGAATAAAGTTAAGAAAAGTCAAAAGATAGCTCAATATTCTCGTATCGTCATTGAAATCATAAGTTTGGAACCTTTGAACATAAAATCGTTCTCATGATAGTCATCATAATAATATATAGCTCGTGCATGGAAATCTCTCGTGAATAAAATTATCTCATAACAACATGAACCCGTATGCCTTGGAGCTTGATAAATAAATCCCTCATGATCATCATCATGGTTATCATATAAGAAATTATTCAACTCTACCATCATAGAAACTTTAAAAGTCATGGAATCTCTAACATTCTTGAAATGAGAGTTTTCATGGAGTTCAAGCATAGTTTGGTAAGAAAAGAATCATGCCTTTGGGAGCTCAATAACATCATAAGGATCGCGAGATTCGTGATTTCTAGCATTTGCGGAAACAATGATATTATGGTACGACATAAAGGTTTATAATGAAAGAATCATGCCTTTAGAAAGAAGGGGACTAGCCTTAACATACCTGGAAGATAATTCTCGACTTCCAACTTACTTCCTGTCTTGAAACTCTCTTAAGAATTATTCGTAGCCTCGTAATCTACATATGTAACCATTCATAATATCGTTAGGGTCATCGTTATACGCTCGTCTTAAACACTTAATGAAAGCCCTTTTAGATTCTGCCGAGATTCGGCGATTTCCCCCGTTTATATACCTAGCCCGAGATTCCAATTCAACAACCAACAACATCAACAACAAAACCAATAGCAATAACATCATTCCCAACACCAACATATGCCATAAAACAGCCCACACACTATTTTCTAAATTTCCCAACCAACCAACTTGGGATACGACTAATTAATAACTTTATTTCCGTAAAGGAGTCGAAATTAATACTAACGACATCAATAACAACATCCCCAACATCCTACAAGATAATTATATGTATTTTCATCCAAATTTCTCTTCAACCCTCAATCCATAAATCAACAACATCAACACAATAAACCATAACCTCTATTCTTGAAATTATTCCTTAATTCATATTGATAGAGAAAGAGATTCAACAATTCATACCTTGTTCTTCTGAAGGTAGCCAAAACTTCATCATTTTCTTGTTCCCAAGCCACTCCAACACTAAACGAAATTATATTCGCGACTACGGGTTGCCCGGACCTCGATTGATACTTCGTTACTTGAAATTTCACTCAAAATCCTCAATTTTTGTGATGTATATTTGCTCCCTTGTTGCTGAATTTTTCGGAAATTTTTGGAAGTGTTTTGGATGAAAAAGTGAGATTTAACCCTTTATATAGGGGCTGAGGCGGCGTCACTGTAGCTACGTATCGTAGCCGCACCTTAAGCAGCCTTCTGTTGCGCTTTGTTTCGGGCTTCATCGGCTCGGTTGTAACGTCTACAATTCTCTACTCCGAGGTCCTATCGATGAACGGTTTGTTGCATTTTACAAACTAGACTCGACGAGCTTCATTTTAGGCTTTTGTTTCACCTTAAAACTCCAAATATACTAGGAGATATGCGCCTCCAAAGTTGACTAAAAATCCGCCCAGCATTTCTCAAATTTTCGTCGAACTTATTTCTCTTCAATTTATTCGACCTCGAAATATTCCGAAACTCTCCATACATGGTATTTGTCATTTATTATACTAAAAATGGTCATGTTCTCGGGTCTCAAACTAGTGTTTCCCGACTACGACTTACGAGATTGTAATTAATCCTTTTACTTCGTTGTTACGTACTTTCCATGGCTTGTGCCTTTCAAAACATCATGGGACGTCTCCGACACTCCATTACTACGGTGAGGTACATGTCATACTCATGCTCTAAAAGTGCGGGGTATAACACTTAATCATAGAGAATAGCAGTGTTAGATGTAGTTTGGTATAAACACTATGAATGAATCTTTTTTTTTTTTTTTTGATTTTTTTTTTACTACATAGGGGGTAGAGGGAGGGGATTACAACGTGGGATTCGAACCCTCACCTACAAGGTGAAAGTTCAGGTAACCAACCAACTGAGTTACTAGATCCCCACTATGAATGAATCTTTTATAATTTCATGTAATTAAATATGGGATATAGATAACTCAAAAGCAAAGGGAAAATCACTCAAATATTGTCCAACTTAGTGCTACTAATTTTGAGGAAGATTCCATTTGCTTTTTCTTTAATTCGGTACATGCAACATCCCATGGTTGTATTTCCCATAATTAAACTTTCTAGTTGAAACAAACTAATATTTTTCTCCCGGATAATAGGCTCATTTGGATAGGAACTTTTATTTTAGATTGGTCATGTGAAGGAGAGGTGATGTAACAAATTCCTAATTTTCTTATTCTTGTTATGTTTTAAAAAAGAAAAATATTCAAATATTTTATCTCCATTGAAAAAGATATTGTAAAAGCTTAAATCAGACTAAATTGACGAATTCTACACTAATCATCACTGAGTGTGGTAATTTTTTTCTCTATGAGTTTAAAACTAACAATATGAGTAAATTGACAGTTTGTATATTTATTCCAAGCGTGATACTAGGCCAATTAGTCCAAAGATTAGGTTAGAAAGGCATCCTTATCTTGTTATTTGATTGTCAAGTGTTAAACTTTTGTTAATTTGTCGTTGACCAATATTTTGATGTGGTGTGATGGGTGAGATCTCATTACCCTTAACTCGATATCTCAACATTATATTCTAAGAATGAAGATGGTCATAATAGGACGGACTTTCCTCTTAAGTAAATTTTACGCGCGGCTTGAAAATAACGATGACATAGTTGCTTTCCCCTTTCTCAACCGTCCACGTGTGGATTCCAAGTTGCAAGCGTGTCTGAATAATTAAATTTCCTGAATTTCAGTTCTCAAGCTCTAATTACATCATTATCATGTATTAATCACCTCTTCTATTTGTGCCAATGAGCAATACATGCACTATCCTCCTTTCTTTCTTTTTTTAACTAAACGACTAATGAGCCATCCATTCCTTAATTACATGGACGTTACCCATATAGGTTCAAAATATTCGGATCGACAGTGAGCAAATTGGAGATGTTTAAATTTTACTTTTTTATACTTATTTATACAACGCATAAAAACTTTTTACAATATTAATATAGTTATTCAAGTTCTACCAGGGTAATTCTCAGTTATCAACTCATATTTGCTATAAATAATTACTTTTTTTTCTATGATGGTTGTTCAGACCAGTTTATACACACATCGACTAATTAATTCAACGGAATAGTTGTTACCCTTTTTATAGTTGTTACCCTTTTTATTAATATAAGTTCCGAGTTACTTCGTGCATCAAGACTTGAACAGATCGGAAAGAATCACCTTATATTTTTGCAACAGTTGGATTTTAAACTTGACCTCATGGGAATCCCCTTTCATTTTAAGTGAAGGCGTTTAATTGAGCGAGAAAATTTAAGAAAAGAAATGACTTTTAAAACTTGTGATTTTAAACATTGCATGTTCATAAAGTCATGTCATTAAAGGTAAAATAAAAATTCTAAGATTAAATTGTTTCAAAAACAAAAAGATGTCGTTTTTTAAAATTAAAAAGAAAAGAGTCTCACATAAATGGGACGGAGAAAATATCCACACTTGTAATTGTGAGTTGTAACACACTATTCAATAAATTAATCCAGGTGCGAGTAAATTGGCTTGAATATAACTATTATTCAAAGATACTCTTTTTGTTTCATTTATGTAATAATATCTTCTTATTATTTTGTATGGAGAAAATGACACATTCTATATTTTGGAAGGATTTAACTTTAATTAAACTCCTCATTTTACCTTCGAAGATGATTTATAATTACAGAAATTTCATATATGTTTAAAATCACACTCAAAAATCTTTTTTTTCCCTTTTAAACTTTGTAGCGGGTCAAACTGCTTCACATAAATTAACACAAAAAAAGAAGAAAAAAAAAAAAGAATATGCTTAATTGTTCTTTGAGTAATTCAATAATATAAAAAAGTTATACTATCTAGTAGTGTATGTTGTTAATGCTTATGTTTTTTCCATAGCTGTTGTGTTTACATTTTTCCCGAGGGTTTATCGGAAACAATCTCTCTATATGCACAAGATAGGAGTGAGGTCTGCATACAAACTACCCTCCCTTGATCCCACTTGTGGAATTAGACTGGTATTGTTGTGGTTGCTGTATGAAAATTAAATCCACATTACGATGGCATCACCATAAATTCAGTGGTCCCCTTATACCATATAATATAAGAAGAAGAAAGGAAGTGTGTAGGGATGAATTAACCAAACAATTTTCCAGCTGATTCTTCTCATTTCTCTTCATGCCATTTCTCTTTTCAAAACAATATCACAAACTCAAATCCAATAATCATCGTACTATTCGAATTAACCTTGTACCTTGTATTCTTCTTCTTCTTGTTTTTTTTTTTTTCTTTTCTTTTTAAAGTACTGAATTCAGATCAACTCGATTATCATCAGTAATTGTATTTATGGGGAGCACGGATTCATCAACCGGGGCACGTCATCAGCCTCAGCTCCCTCCAGGGTTCCGATTCCACCCGACAGATGAAGAACTCATCGTCCACTACCTGAAGAAGAAAGTTGACAGTGCTCCGATTCCGGTTGATATTATTGCTGAAGTTGATCTTTATAAGTTTGATCCATGGGAACTCCCTGGTACTATTTTACTACTGCTATGCCTACTCCAGTTACTTCTTCTTTTTCATTTCTATAACCTATAGATAAAGAAAAAGAACAGGAATTAGCGATAGAAGATTTCTGTGGCTAAATTGCAAAAACTCGTAATTACTCCTATTTAACTATGGATTATCAAAATCATGTTAGCTATGAGCTATGAGGAACTTAGTAGCTTATTCTCTTTTTCTTATAATAAGTTTTTTTTTTTTCTTTTTCTTTTTCCTTTTCAATCTTCATGTTGTCATAAAGTTTCTATGACCAACTTCCAGAGGCTTGAACCCAAAATAGGAATTAACAATGGCCAAGTACTTCTGTTGCTAAACTGCAAAAATATCATGGCTAATAATTTTATTTAATGGTGAATTATCAAAAAATCATGTTAGCTATGGTCTATTTAGTGGCGAAGTTCTTTTTTTGTATAGTCATAATATAGTATCATTTTTCTTTCTTTTCAATCTTCATGTTGCCACAAAGTTTCTATGACCAACTTGCATAGGCTTGGACTCAAAAGTTAGCATCGATGAGTTTAACTTATATACATTAACAAAGATAAATAATGATGTTCTCAAAAGATATTTATAGATATTTTTATTAAAAGTGAATTTGTAAATTATTATGTTTCTTAAAATATATTTACAGGTAACCTTGATTAAAAGTGAATTTTTAAACAAAATAGGTTACCTATGTAAATTATTATGTTTTTTAAAAGATATTTACAAGTAACCTTGATTAAAAGTGAATTTGTAAACAAAATAGGTTATCTGTTGCAACACGTAAAAGCGACGTGATAGTGTATGACTTTTTGCCAGTTTTTACAAATTAGAATTCTAAACGTATATGTGGAATTCCTCGAAAAGTAGTACTCATAAATTTTAAGTTTTGTACTCATATTTTCTTAAAAATATGAATCTTAAATTTTAAATTCTCAATCCTTCTCTATCAATTATGATGCAGCTAAGGCAATATTTGGAGAACAAGAATGGTATTTTTTCAGTCCTAGGGATAGGAAATACCCGAATGGGGCGAGGCCGAACCGGGCAGCTACATCGGGTTATTGGAAGGCTACCGGAACTGACAAGCCGGTGTTTACCACCGGTGGAACTCAAAAAGTTGGGGTCAAAAAAGCTCTCGTGTTTTATGGTGGAAAACCTCCTAAAGGAGTGAAAACTAATTGGATCATGCATGAATATAGACTTGCAGAAAATAAAACAAATAATAAGCCCCCTGGTTGTGATATTGTTGCCAACAAAAAAGGATCTCTGAGGGTAAGTCCTTTTTTAAAAAATAACTATTTATATCTTGACTTAATTCAAGTTTCAAATTTTTAATTTGATGAAAGAATTTAAGAGCCACCGTTCGAATTTTGAGAGTCAACACTAGTTTTTTCTTTTATCACGATTTTTTCTTACGCCACTTAAATATTTTGAATTAAATGTGACTTATAAAACTTTTTACGTATTCTCCAAATATGTAAATTTTATTTCAAAAAACTTAAAATTTTATGTTCGAATTCACGGTCAAAACTAAAGAGTTTGACTCTCGAAATTTCAATGGTGCCACATAGAAATCGGGACAAAGGAAGTATCAATGTAATTTAATCGGTTATAGTACGGTTAACACTATTGAAAAATGGAAATTTATGACGGACGAAAATGAGCTCGTCGCAAAACATTTCGACGGATTCGTCCGTTGAAAATCCTGCCGGCTTTTCATATTAGTACTATGAAATGGTTTAAGTTGGATAAATGAGTATTGTAAATTATTTTACACTATCTGCGCAATAATACTGGTTACAGTAAGTTATCAATAATACTGTAAAAACAAGGATTTCTGATGGACAGAAATGTGCTCGTGGCATATCGTTTCTGACGGATTTCGCACGGCATTTCAACAGATTCATCTGTCGGAAATCTCGCCTATTCTAGTTGTGTATTAGTACTTTATTTTGCATGCTACTATATGAGGCTTGATGTAAAGAGTTACCATACTGATTTTTTTTTTTCCTGTCAGTCAGTGCATATAACATAAAACTCGAATGAATGTAATGTTTGACTGGCTAGTTAGTCTTACTTTTTTAGACTATACTATATGTTCTTTTTTGCAGTTAGATGATTGGGTTTTATGCCGGATTTACAAGAAGAACAACACACAAAGGCCAATAGATGACATGAATGACATGATGGGACCAATACCACCATTATTTTTTCAACAAAAACAAGAAGGAATTAAAGCTTCAAACTATGGTGCATTACTCGAAAATGAATCGAACATGTACGAAGGAATTATGAACAACACGAGCGATATGATCAACAATAATGGATCCATTTCACAGTTATCGTCAAAGAGACCGCTCCCTGCAGGTTTGTACTGGAATATCGAAGACGGGGATAATTCTCCGTCTACAAAAAGGTTCTTAGTTGAGAACGGGGACGATGGACTTAACATGATTAATGTGCAAACAAATCATGATCAGAACAGCTCCATCGCCAGTTTCTTGAGCCAGCTTCCTCAAAATCCTTCGATTCAACAACAAGAAGAAGCATTGGGATCTCTTAGTGATGGAGTTGTCTTTCGACAGCCTTATAATAATCAAGTTACCGGCATGAATTGGTACTCTTAGGGATGCAAAAAATCAAAATTTAGCTGGCCCTGTGAAATTAATCAACCATATAATATATAGTACAAGTATTATTTATGGATCTCTCATCATTCTACTTAGAATTTACACAGAGCACCATCTACTCAGACTGTCACATCAGCAAAAGAGAGAGAAATAATAGATAGTGGAACACAACTAGCTAGCGGCAGACAGGCATTCAATTAGAAATCAGATGCTTCTTCAACAACTATCTTCAGAATGTTATATCTCAGCTTTCTTCAAAAACCAGCTATTAGAAGGCTTCTCTTAAAGCAGAAAAATAGGAGTTTTAGTAATTTCAGCTATTCGATGAGAATGATTGCAGTAGTGAAGCAAATTATGATAGACACGAAAATCATTTGTTAGATGATAATCTACAGCTTTTTTGGTGACTATATGCTTGTGGAATTTTTTTAGGTAAGACAGAATATGTATGGTTGGCTTAATTTAACCTCTAATACAACTTTGGTTTGTCTGTGATTCTATGAATAGATATGCTAAGAATGAAAATAAGATTTTGTTGTTGCATTGATGATTTGCGTCGATTTATGACGGATCTGTCCGTCACAATTTTGACATTTTCTTGTAGTGATATATGTGTTGACTAATCTTGCTAACATTGTACTAGATAAAATGAAATGGTTGAAATAATTGAAAAATGAAATTATTCAATATTCACGAATACACATTGAATGTGGAGATTACACATTGAATTTAAAAAAAGTGAATAAATAATACATTCACATGAAGCAGAAATTTCTGGTAATTTACCATCATAAAAGCAAGGAAACTATAGCTGTATATTTAAACCATATGCTTTCAGCTTCTCATGATTATTCTGTCTTCTGATCATTCTTTCTACTGATGGTCATTACAAGAATAAACTATTGTCTAAAAGCTTACATGTATTTCAGTTTTTTTCTTTTCTTTTGTAGTTTAGGTTACGTGCACAGACAATTTAGTACAAGTTTTTATACTATTATATACGTTGAGGTGATTCGAGACGTACGGACTTCGAACTTGAACTTTATGCATGGGTAATTCTAGGACAGCGACCTCAAGTGCTATAATCATTGGGTTCGAAATTTAATATTCTTATATTTTGTGAAATTTTTAACACATATATAGGATGTAGGTCAAAGCTAATAGTCGAACCATAACTTACAGGATTTTGTCAGGAAAGGGGTTCACCATCCATTATATAAACCTAAATATATATTTTGACCTTGTGTATACAAAGTGTGATTTAATTTTTTGATGAAGGAATTTCGGATTACCCCTTCCGCCCCTCTAACTTCGTCCCTGAAGGTGGCCTGTATATGGTACGTTGAAGAGTTATAACTATAGTCTATACTCAGTTGAATTACGTACATTGATTAAGTAAAAATTCTTTTATGTGTACATAACCTAAATGCTTCCCAACACACTAGATGATAAAGCTGACGGTAATGGGCTAGGATAGTTTAGATTGTTGATTTTGATAATGGAATTACCTTCTCCTTTTTTGGAGCGTCAAAAACCAAAGAATCGGCTCTCTATTAGCAAAAGTATTTGGCAATACAGCACAATTAGCATAATTCAAAAGAAGATGGAAACTTACTAATTTAGATAAAAAGATAAGAAGCTTTAGTTGTGGGAAACTGCATGGATAGTGGCAAATATGTTAGAGAGGGATGTATATATTTCAACATTGTTGATGGAGTATCATCATTGATTGGAGGAAATTACGTAGTGGATAACGTACATGACTCCTTAGTAGTTGTCTTCCACTTATTACGGCACGACTTTGGTTTCATAGCTTACCTTGACACAAAGTTTAATAAGGAAAAAATTCACTACTAAAAAAATTAGGAATTAGTGATGGACAAATTTTATAACTAACATCAGAATATGTCGCGAATCATATATTTAGCAACGGATTAACGACTGATTCTTATGCTAACTACGACCAATTGCGACGAGCGACAAAGTTTGTAGCTAGCTAATTCTAACTTTTTTCTGTAGTGATTTCCGTTAAAATTTGTTGTATTTCTTTGAGAAGTTTTTATTTCTTCTTTAAAATCAGCATGCGAGCATGTGAATAAATTTTTATATTGATGATTAATACGGTTTTCTACTATATGCAGTTCAATTTTATTATTTTTACTTAACATTAAGAGGCCGAAAACCGGAAAGTTTAGAAGAGATGGAGAACCTTAGCGGCTGCCCATCAAGGCGTAGACAAGCTTGCTTCTTGTTGCTTTTAAACACACAAGCAAGTATATGCGATCGTACAAGTAATATAGGATTTAAAGTTCAGATGTCGTACTCACAAGGACTTATGATTAACCGTCAACTAAATTAAACTAATGCTAATTATCTAAACAAGAAAGAAATCCAAATTTATATTTATAAACTAACGAAAAAAGAAAGAAAGTAAATAATGAACTTCAACCAAGAAAGAGCGGATTTTTATCGGAGAAGAGATAGACCAGGGTTAACACCACTAACAATCCAAATTGGTCTTCAATTGTTTACCTATTGACACTTGATTTGACAATGTTAACTTACGAGTATCTTCCGAGTCCAGGCCTTACAAATATAGACGCTACTATAACGCCTACATTCCTATGGTCGCCAGAGGTATAAGAACGATTTACTTCTCCGTATTCAACTAAGCGTTAACGGTGATATTCCTATCCTCATTAATGAGACGATCAATCGAACAAGCCTCTATTTATTCTTATTACGTATGCAAATTCCCTATCCCTAGTTCAATTCACACGCCTTGAATAGTTTTTAACTATTTCGTCAAATAATCAAACAATTAAGATCAAGAATAAGAGAAGATAAAACCCTGTAACTGCGACCTTCACAACAGCTTCAAGATTTCTCTCGGTCCAAAGTTCTAAACTCAGAGTCACAAATTAATCAAAATTATATACAAATCCTATAGAATATGTATTTATAGGGTACTAAAAAATCTGAACTTTTAAAAAATCAAATCCACTCAGATCAGAAAAAATTGGGGGATGTTGAGAGAGCCTAACTTCTCGCGTCAGTGGTGCGACGCATGGCCGTTGTTCCTGCAGGTACGTTTTTTTCATCTTCATTTCAATTTCAATTGGTTATTTCCTTTTGTCTTCACTTTGGAGGGACAAACTCTATAGAGTGTCCCCCACTTTGTCCCCTCTTGTCTCTTCTTCTTTTTTCCTTTCGTGTTTTATTCAATTTTGCTTCAATTTTTTTTATTTTTACATCGCATTATTTCTACATAATAAAAATATAATATTAAGCATATCTCATTATAATTAATATTTAAAAGACAATTAAAAATGCTAAAATGAGACAAGCAATGAATAAATAAGCATTTTAGGCTGACTTCTTCACAAGCCTGCTATCCCCTAAAAGTAGCTTTGTAATGTTTCCCTGGAAAGCAAAGGCAATTAAACAATAATTAAGAAAATTTGGGGTTTTAAGAAAGTTATTACCTTTATTGAAAGCATAAAATATATACGATCCCTAAAGGCATTAAGTCAGCAAATTAATTGAAGAAAGCCAATTTGTGAGGTTAGTAGCGCTCTTGTTGCTAACTTTAATTTGCGAGACCTATGGCTATATATAGAAAAATTGAAACTTTTGGTTTCGCTATTTTGTGTCAACGAGATTCAACATATATTATATCTATAGAATGAAATTTCTTGCCGAAGGAATATTTATTCAACCCAATCCAAAAAATTGACACCCACACTCCATGTATGCTTAATTAACTCCCAAATAAATTCTTGATACTCCTATGTTTCATTTTATGTGATTCTGATTGACTGAATTTATAGTCCAGTTTGGTTTATTTTTAAAATCATTCTTGGATAATGATAAAAAAGAAGAATTTTTTGTTCCAACGCTAACGCCACAGGGTCGTCGATTGTTTTTGATAATCCCGCCTAACCTTAAAACATTTTTCACAATAAGTAGCCGTAGAAATTTTAGCCACTTCAGTAAACTTAGTTATAAAAAATAAAAAAAACTTTGACCAAAGCTATTAGCTTTCCATCACTGTTGATTTAGCCTTAATCATCGGAATACACTCTACCCCAATCTCTTTAGAGTGCTTTTTTTTTTTTTTCTTTCTCTATCATTAAATGTTGCTGATGTCTACACATTTTAGTTGAGTTCTTCTATTTACCCAAGCTTCCACCTTTTGTTCAAAACAGAGTATTTCTAGCATTTTTAATCACCTTCCCATTGAAATCAAGAATTTTAATTTTTGTATTCTTTGAAAATCACTTTGTCATTTGTGCCAGAATTGAAATTCTTTGAAAATAACTTATTGATGAAATGTGTAGTTAAATATACAGAAGTTCCACAATTTTTTTTTTAAAATAATCAAGAAAACTGAATTAAGAGAATCTGTCAAAATTTATGTATAATTATTGCATAATATGGGTATCATTTATGCATATTCTGATTATGCACTTGTTATACACATTGTACATTGTGTAATTATGCTTAATATGAGTAGGATTGATGTATATTCTGATTATACACTTGTTATACATTCAGAATGTATCAGAAAAACAAGGAATATAAAAAGGAGGAGGCAACTAACCAACATAGAGAAGTAGTCAAGAAACTATGCATAAATTATGTAATCTAAAATTACTGCCATCCTCCCTTGTTGAGGAGAGCTAGAAATTGATAAAACAAAAGAAACTTTTAGATGGGTACAGATGGGGAAACAAAGAAACCTCTTCTAAATGGTGTATTTTTATATAATCCTAAAAATTATGTAATCTAAAATCAATATCCCTATAATTTATCCTAACAATTAACTACTTATTAATTATATCTGTCTAGAGCCGGTTGAAAAGGTGCGGAATTGATTAAAATGGGTTATAAAAATAACATAGTTTTATTTTGAGTTTATAATTAATATGGGATGCTGATTGAGTTAATTGTTCCTACTTAATGATTTCATTTCAGTCCTGCTCGTTTTAGGAACACACAATGTGTCCACTTCGTTACAAAATTGATTAGATGCTACACATTGCATACAAATTGTTTTTTCTTTTCGATTTCTCATCCGATATTCGATACTCGTTTCGAGGTTATGATCAATTCAAATTTGTGACATGTAAGTTCAATTAATTAAGGGGAAAACATTAAGTACTAAGTTAGGGATTGAACCCGAAACCTCATATTTCAACATACGATAGCATGCATAAATATATAGAGAGAGACAGATCGATAAATGCATACACATCCATATTATACACTTAGACGTATTATCAACAGATTTTCTAAGTCTTATCTAGATTTTCTAAGTCTTATCTTTCTTAAACAGAAATATCTATAATTACTTTCCCCATTTTCTAGATATATGTGCAAGTGTATATACCTAGACATATTTTACAAGTATACACAAAATGTATACTAAAGGTATATACCTGTAAAACTAAATAGAAGACAGACAACCCAAGGCCCAAACTGTAAATCTCATAATAGACGAATAGCGTTTTGGATTGGGCAATTTGCAGGGTCGTCCTTCGCTGGGGTGGTCTTTAATTTTTTGCCTCTGCCTTTGCAAATTGTTTTAAGGCAGATAAGATTTCTCTGCCATCGAGCGAGTGCTTAAAACTGGCCACCTGGCGGCCAAAACTTAAAACAACCAATTTAAAATGACAAAAATTAAAATCACTACCCCAACGTAATAACAATCCACGCAAAAAAAAAAAAAAAAAAGTTTTGGATTGTGTATCGTTTGGCCCAATTCCGTTTGGGTTCTGACCTACTCATTTAGCCCAATCATATTTTTTTTACACTTGTCTTTTAAAAATTCTATGGGAAATTTACAGGATTGTCCTTCGTTGGCGGTGGTCTTTAATTTTTATCCCTCAAAATGGTGGTCTTTAAATTTTGTCTTTCAGGCAGAATTTGCATTTAAGTTCTGCCTCGAGATTTTTTTTTTTTTTTTAATTATTGAGCTGTTAAATCCACAACCCTGGTGTTAGGCGAAGGTGAAAAACTTAAAGTTAATGAAATTTACTCAAGAAAAATTAAAGACCACCCCAAGATGAAGGACAATCAGCACTAAAAAAAAAAAAAAAAAAAATACTATTATATCGTGCGTTCGAGAAAGGGAATAGGAATTGAAATTTGACATATATCAATTATGTGGAGATATTATCAATGCCCCTAAACTTCAAGTCTTTGTGACACCCAATCTAGTTATATTTGATCCTTTTTTTAGGTTTTTTGATGAGGTGAATAGACAAATTTATGTGTGAATTCTCACTTTGCTTGTTTTCTGGTTAGGTAAAGTTGTGAGATGTTTTGAGAAGTAAATGGAGAGGTTTTGGTTGAAAATGACTAAAATATTAAATAATCAAGTACTTCAAAAGCTAAAATAGCATCGAAATGGATTTAACTATACAATTGTGCACCCTATTGCGCAATTGGTTTCTGGGGCTTGCGTCGAGGTCCGATTAATTCGAATTCACACTGTGTTTTTTTTCTATTTTTAATCAGAACTGAATTCCATTTTATGCATCTTTCCAGAAGCTTACACTTTGATCTGAGAGCAAAAAGTTTTCGAAAATCTATTTAATAATATGAAAGAAGTCCTCTATCTTAAGGGATTCGCACTATGTAAGGTCCATTATTAGGGAAGAAGCCTCCTTATCAGGACTTTTTATATATCTAGAGCTTGAATTTGAACCTTAAATTAAAGGTGGAGGAATCATATCTATCCCGCTACTAACTCGGGATGATTAATGATATTGAATTATTATAAAGTACCTTACTTTGATTTCCTTCGACATGCAAAAATATCAAAGAGAGTCACATGACTACAATCCAGCAGCAATGAATAAATGAGAGTCGTAATAAATGCATTTGACACGTTGCTTAGTCTAATAATCTTTCAAAACTCCTCTTGGCTACTAAAATAGCCAACTTTGCCAAATCAAATTTTAAGTGCTAACTTTAATTTTTTTGGTTACAAGCTTACAGTTATTAGTTAGAACAACATTTAGTCAGAACAATATTAGGAATATTTTATTTTCCTTTCTCCTATTTATGAAGCAGCAGAATTGAAATTTTTAATAGTACAGCAAAGCAATTCATTAATTAAACACAAGATCTCCCAACTGTAAAATGGACAAATGGCATAGTGAGTACCTTTAATTACTTAACGAAAGTCGAGCTATCTTCTTCAAAAGCCTTAACTTACTTCTAGAGTTCCCTTACGTGGCAATCCATGTTTGGTTGGAAGTTGAGACTTTTTTTTTTTTTTTTTTTTGGATTTCCATTATGTATTAGGTACTCATTTTGGATCCGACTAATTTAGATTTGCGCTGGATAATCTCGCTTTGGAAAATAAAACACTCCTTATCAAAAGAGACACTATTCTAAGGACTCAAAGACGAAACTTCTAATTAAAGATGAAAAGTCGTGCCAAGTTAAGACTTATACGTTAATCAAAAATCGCCTTATATTTATCACTTGTCACTTGTGAGCCAACCCTCACTTCTAGTAAATTGTTTCTCCAATTCATCGTATGTGGCATAATTTTCTTATTAATTTGTTAAGAACAAAAGATATATGCATTTTTATATTATGCTAACAATTTAACTTTAAGCTTTAATTTTTGCCTGTGAATAACATGTTTTTGTAGCGACAGAATTAAATCATCATGATATGTTTACTATAAATTTCAAAAATCTTTCTTTCTTTCTTTCTTTCTTAATTCAGATGACTAGTCAAATCTATACGGCCACATAAAAACATATTCCGATATTTACTTGTATAAGATAATAGTGTAAGAATTTCACACTATTAGAGTAATATTTTTTGTAAAAAACTATATCAAAAAATTTTACTATATTTTTTTAGATCCACCAAATCAAAATTGCTACTCAAGAGTTAAACTATATAATGAGAAAAAATCACAAATATCCATATTTCCCCCACTGTGATTATAAAATAGACCTTATCCTGATATTTCAAATTCAAGTGAATTTTATAATAATGTCTTGGAGCTTCACTTATAAAATTTATAACTCTATGATAACAGCTATACTTTTCAAAGATGTGGATGAAAAGTGGCCAGTGAACACTAGCTATTTCTACGTACATACTATCTTAATCAGAATTAAACCAATAAAACTCCGTGACAATGTTCTAAAGTTTATTTATAAAATTTAAAATTTCATAACATTAAATATTTTTCAAAGATACGACGGGCGCACTATCTCTACCTATATAATATCCTAATTAGAGACCACTCCCTTGGAATATCCAAGGAGACTCCAATAAACTCCTTTACTAGAGTTCAGACACAAAGGAAGAAAACTTGGCCAAAAGAAAAACAAGAAGCTATCTGATTAATAATTTCTCTCTTCTATTTGATACTTTAATTTTTAGCCAAAACTCCATCTAATCTATGGTATGTTTTTGCTTTCTGGTGGATCAAAAGAGGATAATGCGGCGGAGTAAGCCGGTGGCTGGCTCGTGTTCGAGGTGTGGCCACGGTGCAAAAGTGGCTGATATGTGTACTTCTACTAGGTTTTGTTATATTCCATTTTATAACAAGTCTTGGAAGGCTGTTGTATGTAGTTTTTGTGGTGCCATTCTCAAATCCTATACATAGAAAACAATCTTCCCTCATCCATATGTTTGTCTTGGGAGAGGAGTTGTAGCTGGCAAAGGGTGATCAGTTGACTATTTTTCGTTAGAAAATTGTATTTGTATGTAGGTAAAATATAATTCATTGGTAGAGTTTGTGAGTTATATATATCTAGGATGGCTACGTTGAATATAGCAGGAAGTTCTATCAATTTGTCAGGACTTGTATTTTTTTCCTTTTGTTTGTTTAATTTTTAGTTTTGAAATCATGACGATCTGGTATGATTTGTGAGTAATTCACCAGGACAACTGTTGAAGAATGAAAAAAATCCCTCATCGGTAGTTAATGAGATGAGTGGTCTCTATATGGACTTGTCCTCCCCTCATGAGCTAGCTTTTGGGATTGAGTTAGGTTCAAGATTCATTTTTTATATGATATTAAAGCAAGACCCATTTCACCCAATGTTGAGCCCCCAAATTAAATTGCCCACGCTCCAGATGTCAGGCCCTGAGAATGAGGTGGGGTGTTAAAGAATGAAAAAAGTCCCTCATCAGTGATTAGTGAGGTAGGCGGTCTCTTTATATGAACTTAGACAATCATCTTTGTCGCTCAACTTAAGGGTATTTTAGTTCGAAATTTGTTCATTAACTTAAAAATGTCATTTTCGCACAAATGTCGAAACAATGAGGGCCATATTTAAATTATTAAATAGCGACGCAAAAGTATCATTTTTGTACAAATCGTCCACTAATTTTTAGGATTGAGTTAGGATCATATACATTCGATGACAGGGTTTTGCTTTCTGGCTGGCTCGTGTTTGAGGTGTGGCCACGGTGCTAAAGTGGCTGGTATGTGTACACACTAGATTTTGTCATATTCCCTTTTATTTCAAGTCTTGGGAGGCCATTGTTTGTAGTTTTTGTGGTGCCATTCTCAAATCCTACACATAAGTAAACAAGAATTTTTTTTAAACTAGTTCTTTTTCTCGTACCTCTGACTATGTTCCTCTTAGGGGCGGAGTTACAATATGCATTCAGTCCAGGATGATCAGTTGAATACCTTTTGCCAAGTGAATGCAGACATTCACCAATTAGTTTCTTCCTGCTCTTCAATGAACATATGAGTTAGCCATAGACAAATTACATAGCTAAATAACAAAATCCGTTGCTAATCCTATTTAGCGATGGATGATTGATTATTACAAAATTTCTGTCATCTACGAGCTATTTAACGTCATATTAGCGACGAAATTTGTAGCTAATTGTATTTTTTTTTTTTTTTTTTTACAGTGAGCTCAATGAACATCTATTACAATTCCACTCGATATATAAGGTTTGTGTTTCATTAATATTTGTAGTAGTATACAAAGCTTTCATCAGTGGTAGAAGCCATGGATGAACATCATGGATTAAAACGGCGGACTCAAAAAGACAAGGTTGAGGTGTGTTTCTTGGAAGAGAAAGTTGAATGTGCTTTAGTCACGCTCTATTTCATTTTATGTGACATTATTTTCTTTTTAATTTATTTTTAAAAAAATGAACTTTTTTTATATTTGAAATAATTTAGCTTTAAACTTTAGATTATATCCTTATGACATCATTTTATAGCCACATAAAATGATGAAAGCTAAAAAAATTCAAAAAAAAAATCTTTCTTAAATTTTATGTTCAGTCAAACAGACTTACATATAATGAAATGTAAAAGACATACAATGTTTATGTTTATAATCAATGATATTTTACAAAATAAGGCCTTGAAAATACACAGTGGAATGGATCCTAATCAATTGGATGAAAGAATCAAAGGTTATCAAGTTCAAAACACGGATATTAATTAGTGGAAAGGAGAATTTTTGGATCATTTAAGTAGCATTATGGTTTCTTACCCTTTTTTTGGTTTTTTAATCTCAATAGTAAAACAAAAGATAAAATTGTGTATTTTCAGATAGTAGAAGAACAAATTTGATCACTTGAAAAGAGAGGCGAATCCAGAATTTTAAGAGGATGAGTTCACCTTAGATTTTTTTTTTTTAAAAAAAAAGACGTAAAAGTGTATTTAGTAGGGTTCAATCCCACAACCTTAAGTGATTAAAGGTAACACTTAGCCAGTGCTCCATTCAGTCTAGTTTGAGCATGTGTTCATTTAGTTAATATTAGATATATTTTACGGATTATATACATAATATACCGAGTTTAGTCGAATGACCATGTGTTCATGTGACCCATTTTCTATACCTGGATTCGCCCCCGCTTGAAAACAACTTTTTCCAACTAATAAAATTATTATTCGAAAACATAGAAATAAACAAAGAAGAGGAAACGGATGGGGACCCGTCATTGTTGGTGGCCATGTGCATTTGTGTGGTGGATAGTAGAACAAGGTTGAACTATAGACTCAAATTGAAAAGGAAATGGACAAAAAGGAAGACTCCTTTTGGTGACATAAAGTTCATCTAAAGCTAGTTGATTAAAAATAGTTGATAAGTAATTTATTAGGTGCATTTGTGTGGGAGATCGTAAAGAAAGGTTGAAATCTAGACTCAAATCGAAAAAGAAATGGACAAAAAGGACTAATTAAGTCACCAAATTCCTAATGGCTCCTTTTAGCGACACAAAGCTCATCTGAATTAGTTGATTAAAAGTAGCTAATAAGTTTCAATTACAGAAAAATATTTTTTAAGTGTTCAAATTATACTAACTTGACTATGTTCATTTGTAAAAGTCATGCAATTCCCAACGACGCCTTTAGGTAACTTAGAGCTCATTTAGATTAACCGATCAAAAGTAATTACCAAATATTAAATGTTAAAAAATAGTTATAAGTGTTCGAAACTAATTTCATAAATAAGCAATTATGTAGTATAATAAAATTGTTGAAATAAGTACAATTTATGTTGGTATATTCGATTTAAAAAAAAGGCTCGTAAGAACCCTTTTTTTTTTTTTGGGTTAAAACGAATAAAGGAGAGTTAGTCAAGGAACTTTATTTTGGAAAAGCATTTCATGGATTATGGGGAAAAAAAAAAAATTGACATGATAAGTTAAAGGACGATAATTTTGGGAGTCTTAGTTGCCCTGATTGACTATCCGAACTTTCACCTTATTGGTGCGATTTCGATTTTTCACTTTGTAATCTTATCCCCAAGTTTCCCTTCCCCTACTCCTTTTTTTTTAAGGACACGAGTATATAATTTTTACTGCCTACGTTCACTTTTACTTGTCCACTATGGAGTTTACACACCCTTTAAGAAATAATACATGAAGTGCTTAATTTAGCATGATACTCATATTAATCGGTGCATATTTTAATGAATTTGAAAGATGATTTGAAATGAGTAATTAATACTATGGGTAAAATAGGAAAAAAGAAATTATCTTCTCTTGATATGTTATAAGTGATAAGTAAAAGTAAAACTCTATTTTTAGAATACTGGACAAGTAAAATTGAACAGAGGGAATAGTTAATTTCGGCATATAAACATTTTTAAGTTTATCAAATGCTCTTTTGTTTTGGTTTATTTCCCACCTGATGTTCGGTAATCACATTAGAACCCGACTATATCAGGATTTACATCGCATAGGGCCACATTAAAACCCGACTATATCTGAATTCTTGCCGCATAGAGCTCATTCGAGGAAAGTGTTTCCTATCAAAGATTTTTTCATATGGAGAGCTCAAACCCGCCAAAGCAACGCCGTTAACTCTTTTGTCTCTTCTGCATCTAAAAATCACCGAAGAATTGGGTCCCAGCAAAGCAGTAATACAAGTAAAATTAATACTCCATTAGGATACTGTAGCTCATAAATTCTCATGCCAAGCCTAAATATAGTACTACTAACAGACTAACAGTAAGTTTTAATGATCACTTACACAACTTCAATGGCACATTCTGCTATGACAGGACCACAACGTTTCTTGAAAACAGCTGTAGCAAATTGGACATGGAAGTGGGGCACTAAATTCATTCTTGTGGGTTCCTTTTTTCCCCCTTTTTTGCTATTCCTTGTAAGTAGGACAGCCTAATCCATACAGCTTGCTAAGAGCTAGCTGTGGTGTAATAGCCCACCAAAAATCTCTGCTTGATTATGTTTGAATTTGGGCTTCTTTCTTTCTTCCTTTTGGTTCACACTCATTTCAAAAGTTTCAAATTTTTGTAGTGGAGTTGCACTAAAAAGCTAATCTTGATTGTACTTTGATGGTGGCATTGAGTTAACCTGAATTGGGTCTTCTTTCTTTCTAACTTTTGGTTCATACCAATTTCAAAAGATTCAATTTTTCATAGTGGAGTAGCAATAAAAACCTCTTCTTGATTGTGTTTTCATGGTGACATTGAGGTAACCTTTCTTCTGGTTCATACTCATTACCAAGCTGGAGTCTTTCTTGGTAATTAAGGTGCACAGTTCGAAACTCGATGGATAATTGTGGCGCCTCTTTACCCGTCTCCATTTATATACCAGGCTTTTTGTCCGCCAAACTCACACATCACGCGTTGCACTCTTACCACTTGACCAAAGCCCTGGGGGCATTTACAATCTGCAGTCTTGAGGAAAGTTGTTAGCTTTAGTGTAAAAGTTCAGATCTTGTCTTAACACTATGTTCTGCTTTTGGTGTTAGTCATAGTTCATTGGTTGTTTCTTGTGATTTGTCAGTCAAGAAAGCTTTTTTCCTGTTTCAAGATTGCTCTAGATAGTTGAGTAAGATCTATAATGCTGCAGTAGTGCAGTGTAGGTTCTCAATATCATATGGGGAATTGGTGCTTTGTTTACTCAGCTATTTTGAGATTGAGATTGAGACATAGTTGGTGTTGTTGTTGTAGTAACTAAGGTGCTTTTGAAAGAAGAAATTCAAACCCTGGTGGTTAGGAAGTGCCTTTGGAGTTGTAAATCTCGGAGAATTGGAATTCAGTGTTTGGCAATAGGCTCTTTATGATGGTGAATTTGAGAACAATGTCATGGATGCTTTTGGTTCTAGCTGTAGTGGTGTCCATTTTTTCGACTCAGGACTCGAATGCTGCCTTCGCTCCTGCTGATAACCACTTGCTGGCGTGTGGATCATCACAAACTGTGACCTATATCGGCCAAACATACGTTCCTGATTCGTTCCATTCTTTAGAAAGTGAGGAAAATTCTATTGCTGCCACGGCCAATTCTAGTGCTCCGTTTTCGATCTATCGGTCTGCCAGGATTTTCCAGAGTACGGCATTTTACAAGTTTGATATTAAGCAAGAAGGCCACCATTGGGTCCGTCTCTATTTCTACCCTCTTCCAGGGCACAACTTGACATCCGCCTCAATGACCGTTGTCACGGAAAATTTCGTTCTGTTGAACAATTTCAGTTTCAAGAGGTATAATGGTTCATACCTCTTTAAGGAATACGCGATCAATGTTAATTCAAATAGCTTGATTCTTGCTTTAATCCCTTCCAACAATTCGGTTGCATTTATCAATGCTATAGAAGTTGTATCAGTTCCTGATGAGTTGTTTCCTGATCAAGCACCGGCTTTATCTCCTGTAGCACATTTCAATGGCCTGTCCGCTTTAGCCCTTGAAACTGTTTATCGTCTAAACATGGGCGGGCCCCATCTTACTGCTCAGAACGACACGTTAGGAAGAACGTGGGAGAATGACATGAATTACTTACATGTCAACAGCTCAGTGGTGAATGCTTCGGTTAGTCCTTCGAGCATAAGGTATCTGGCCACTATGACTCCTGAAATAGCACCGAATTGGGTTTATGCTACTGCTGAAACCATGGGAGATGCTAATACTGCCAATGGGAATTTCAATATCACTTGGGTGTTCTCCGTTGATCCGAACTTCATGTACTTCGTACGGGTACATTTCTGTGACATTGTGAGCAAATCTTTGAATACTCTTCTGTTCAACTTGTACGTTAATGATGACGCTGCTCTATTGGACATAGACTTGTCGACCTTAGCTGGAAATTTGAACGTACCGTTATACAAGGATTTCGTCTCCAATTCCTCGGGACACTCAAGTGTTCTGACAGTCAGTGTCGGTTCAGGCACGAGTTCAGATTCGATAAATGCAATTATGAATGGATTGGAAATCATGAAGATTAGCAACGACGCCAAAAGCTTGAGCGGGGTTCAACCTGTTGAGACTCTACTTAAGTTGCCTCACAAAAAGAAAAAGATTGGTATCATTCTTGGTTCTGTCTTAGGAGCATTAGGTGCCTTGGCGATTGTCGGGTTGTGTTGTTGCTGCTTTATAGCCCGAAGATCGAAGACTTCCAACCAAAGGCATTCATGGATTCCGTCCTTGTATGGAAACTCTTTAACCTTAACGAAAACAACAATTGGAACTGCGAGTTGCATCTCATTGGCTTCACCGAATGTAGGACGATTCTTTAGTTTCCAAGAAATAATGGATGCAACTAACAAGTTCGACGAAAGCTTGCTTCTCGGTGTTGGTGGTTTTGGTAGGGTTTATAAAGGAACAATGGAAGATGGGACTACACTTGCTGTCAAAAGAGGAAACACAGGATCCGAACAAGGTCTCGCTGAATTTCAAACTGAGATTGAAATGTTGTCCAAACTTCGCCACCGCCACCTTGTGTCTTTGATTGGTTATTGCGATGAACGGTCAGAAATGATTCTTGTTTATGAATACATGGAAAATGGCCCTCTCAGAAGCCATCTTTACGGAACTGATCTCCCGCCTCTCTCGTGGAAGCAGCGTCTTGAGATTTGTATTGGTGCTGCCAGGGGGCTGCATTACCTCCACACAGGTATGGGTGTCAAACGGGCGGGCGGGTTGGGTTGGATTTTGGCTAAAAAGCCCACCCAATTCTGGGTTATAACCCAACCCACCCAATTCTTACTGAGGTTTAATTTCTTTTTCTGTTCTTTTATAATTTTTTAAGTACCTAATAAAACTATTTTTGTCTTTAGTATGACAATATGTGACATATCAAATAAAAGAATGTCTTTTTGAAAATATTTTGGTAAGGTTTCTATGGATGAATTTGGCTACATATCGGCTCAATATTTAGATTGGCTAAAATGAACTGAGCTAATAATTGGGCGGGTCATTCTTGAATGGGTTGGGTGGGTCATATTTTCATGGGCTAATTTTGTCACCTCTACGTACAGGTGCATCCCAGAGCATCATTCACCGCGATGTCAAAACGACCAACATACTCTTGGACGAGAACTTTGTGGCTAAAGTCGCTGACTTTGGTCTTTCTAAAGAGGGACCGGCTCTTGATCAGACGCACGTAAGTACCGCCGTTAAAGGTAGTTTTGGATACCTTGATCCTGAATACTTTAGGAGGCAGCAGCTTACAGAGAAATCAGATGTTTATTCATTTGGTGTTGTCCTAATGGAAGTGCTCTGCGCTAGACCTGCATTGAATCCGGTCCTCCCACGCGAGCAAGTTAATATAGCCGAGTGGGCCATGATTTGGCAAAAGAAAGGCATGTTGGATCGGATAATGGACCCGAATATCGAGGGGCAAGTGAATGAAGCCTCCCTGAAAAAGTTTGGGGAGACAGCTGAGAAGTGTTTGGCTGAGTACGGAGTTGATAGACCTTCAATGGGGGACGTGTTGTGGAATCTTGAATATGTTCTTCAGCTCGAGGAAGTCTCATCAGCGTTGACAGAGCCTGATGATAACAGTACAAACCATATCCCACCAGTTGAGCCATTTGAAAATAGCGTTAGCAATGTTGAAGGGATAGCTAACTCAGGAACAGATTACGATGCAGGGGATGCTGCTACTAGTTCTGTTTTCTCTCAGCTGGTGAATCCACAGGGAAGATGAGAAGAAATGGGAATTTATAAAGCAGACCCCACCTTGTTTGGGACTGAGGCGTAGTTCTTCTTGTTGTTGTTGTTGTATAGGTGCTCTCGGGTCTCAGCCACTTGACATCCCAAAAATTTATTTCATGGTTTCAAGGGAAAGTGGATATGATTTCAAAATCTTATGATTAATAGTATTAGTGTTATGAAATTATGAATGTCCATTTCTCAAATATAATGCTCCTTCCACCATGTTAATGGTTCTTCCTTTTTCTTCCACCATGTTAATGGCTCTCCCATTTTCTTCCACCATTTCATATATTAAATACATATGTATTACTATAAATAGAGGCATAAATTTTCATATGAGATACACTTGTAACACATTTTGGAAGAATAGTAAAATCTCTCTCTTTTGTCATTCTATTTCTATGGTTTTCATCCATTAATATTGTGACTCTTTTTAGCCTTCATTTTATAACACGTTATCAAAGACTCTACCTTGAGCAAATATTTTGAAACGATCAAAGCGCATTGGTTTAAAGATTCGTAGAGCGGTGAGAGTCCCATTCTCAAACCAATTTCCAGGTAAGTAATTATGGTCGAATTTGAATCCGTGTCTTTAAGCTGAATGATGAATGATATATCAAAACAGGTGGGATATATATCATCACCCATTAGTTGATGGTGATAATCTCTGTGTTACTTATTTTGTTGATTCTAGTGGTGTTAACAATAAGTAGATCTCAGTGGTATTGAAAGAAAACTTATTGATACCTTGGAAATATTAATAAGCTACAGACATAGAATTCTTGGATATTGCTCCTCGTTTGATGTTCATTGAAAATTTTGTTGCCAAATCTCCATAGTTGTTGGACATTAATTTTATAGTTCTTTGGTTGCCTTCGAGTATCAGCAGAATTCGTCACTTTCAAAGGTAATTTTTGTTATCCATTTAGTATTACCTTGTTAAGTTTATGATCACCAGAAGGGACAATATTTTTATGTATTGTGTGGCTACAATTGAAGACGTGCTAGAGAAAAATATTCTCTAAATTATATGTATGCCTCGATTTGCTCTCCGAAGTAGCAATATCTTAAAAGAAATTCTAAGCTATCACAATTTGATATGCTTAAGGCACAGTGATTGTGTTCCATTTTTGAAGAATGAGAACTTTTGATATAAGCTATAAATATAGATCCATTCCACCGAATGTGATAATATGTAGTAAAGCCTATAAATATAAACGTGCATTTGATTGTGAAAATATCATGATCCATCTCCAAAGAATAATTGAGAAGAAATATTCTCAATATTATATACTTTACTCCCGAAGTGGTAAAACTTGAAACTTTACTCCCGAAGCAAAACTGCGAAACTTTACTCACAAAACTCCCCCGCGTAAAGAATTACCAAAATATCGAGAAATACTGCAAACAATGTATTCTTGTGTTTGAGCAAAATAACGAGCTATTGATGAGCGTCGTATTTCAAGCACATTTAAATAATCAGGTTTCATTCCCTGAAGTGAATGAAGAAATACCACAACCTGTCTCCTGGAGAGATAAAATACAAGGAATATACATGTTATTTTGGTGGTATGAAATTAAGACATAGCAACACGTACTGTTCTTAAATAATTTTATCAAAGTATCATTCTAAGGAAAAGGGAAGCGAGTAGAATGGTTTATAACCACGTTAATACATTATGGATAGTTGTAATTGATTTCCTCGAAGGAAATAACAATTAATGTATTTTCCCCCGAAGGAATTAATAACTATGTGGTTGCCTCTTTGATACAAAATGTTCGGATGTTAATGATGAATCTCCACGAAGGAGATGTTTAAAATATTGAAGTTTAGAATTCAATATTTATTTCGTGACACCAGTAGTGTCGAAATTTACTTTCATGGTACCAAAAGTATTTGAGAAATATTTGGTAATAGAAATTAATGATCAAAGGCTCCGAAAGAGCTAATTATTTATTTGCAAGTATCGTGACACTAGCAGTGTCCAAATAATATCTGATCATGATAAATAAATTGAAGTCTCTTGAAAATGTTATATATGATAATACCATTCATCGTAGATCGTAATTGTACGATCGGAACACCGTAGTAGACACCGAAGTTTACTAACAATAAAAATGGTTATCATATTGAGACTACAAATGATCGGAATATTAAATATCTTCAAGTTACTACGGGTGAGAAATACACATGTGAAATTTTACCCGAGCATGATGAGATCACATACCACGATAAACCAGAAGTTTGTTGATATATAATTTCATGCAATAGTAAACCGAAGTTTATTAAAAGAAATAGCACTCGCGATAGTAAACTTGAAGTTTACGAATTACGAGATAATTTTATCGATTGACAAGACCATTTTTGATCGTCACATTTAAATCTTAATTGAGTATTAAAAACATATTGAAGAACTAGAAGATTCTTCAAGAATTTGTTTATGTTGCTTGTTCTCATAATAAGTTGATTAAACCGGCTAATATTGGGAGTAATCCCCAAAATTCTGAAAAATATAAAAGGTGAATGTGGGCCCCTTCAATGTGATGTCTTAAATAGATGCATCAATGAGACGGTCACATGTATGTTTATTGTCAGCGGCAATTTGACATTTACGAAGTTGCTCGCTCAAAATGATTGAGTTGGAAGCACAATTTTTCAGAATATGTAATCAAGACAATCATCTTGATAATCTTTGGTTTATATCTAAGTTGGTTTGGCACTAGATGCCTCCATAATCTGACTAAACCATTGCTTATGAGAACGAGTTTCAGATGTTGGTCTGAGATATGATATATTGCATACAACAGCACTTGTATGCTTCAGATCAATAAATTTTGATAAATTCTCCCCTCATATTTGGTTCAGGGTCAGGAACTAGATATTTACATCTTTTAGCATTTGATGTGCGGTACATGATTAATGGATATACCATGATGCACACAGATGGATTTTCCCAAAGAAAATGGGGACATATGTCACTAAAATAAGGGGGAGAGAATAAGCAGCTAAGAAATATGTTGTAAATTATCATCAGTATGATCCTCAGATAATTCAAGTCAAATGCGGAAGCATTTGCGACCCGACTATTTCATATTTCATACGTACAAAATGCTTCTAATGTCCACGAAGGACGAGTCTATAACATGCATGGAGCATGGTAGACCAATCGGTTCCAAATATAATAATCCTTGAAAAAGGAAGGAGCAAATGATCATAATAAGGAGGCAAAGTGCTCTTGAAGAGCTACGACATAACACTTCATAAACCTTATATGAGAGGTTCGGAGTACACAGAAAATAATGAAGTGATGAGATCTGATAAGTTATGTCGAATTGCGAACCGATACAAAATGATATCTTGTCGACAATATCTTTGATACAATATGGCGCGCAATATTGTATAAAATTATGAGTTCGAGTTCTACGTTTCTTAAAGCATCTTGCAGAAATAATTACCAGTGATGCATCTTGGTAAACGTAATGTTTATTGGACCAGCAGTCCAAACATCAGAAAATGTCGCATTATTTATACTGATGGATGTTGTCACAGCCTATGTGGCTTACTTGATGAAATTTATATGAAGATTCCTGAAGGATATAAAATGCCTGAAGCATTTGGTTTAAATTCCCGGGAAATGTATTCAATCAGATTACAAAGATCATTGTATGGTTCGAAGTAATCCGGGCGCATGTGATATAACCGCCTTAGTGAATATTTGTTAAAGGAAGGCTATACAAATGATGCAATTTGCCCATGTGTTTTTACAAAGAAAGTAATATCGGAGTTTGTTGTACTTGCTGTATATGTTGACAACATAAACCTTAATGGAACTCCTGCAGAGCTCCAAAAGGCGATTGAATATTTAAAGAATTTGAGATGAAAGATCTGGGAAAAGCAAAACTTTGTCTTGGTTTGCAGATTGAACATTTGACAGATGGGATCCTTATCCATCAATGCCTTATACCGAAAAGGTTTTAAAATGATTTTACATGGACAATGCATCCTTTAAGTACTCCGGTTGTTCGCTCACTTGAAGTGAGTAAAGATCCGTTAGGAAGAAAATGAAGAGCTGCTTGGTCACGAAAATCTTAGTGCAATTGGTGCACTTATGTATCTTGAACGCTACAAGACACGACATAGCGTTCTCTGTTAAGCAAGATATGCAGAAGACATTGGGCAATTGCATATTGCGATATCAGTGATATAGTCAATGACAAGGTAGTGGATCTTGTTGGTTATGCGGATGCGGAGTTCATCCAACTCGATCTCAAACGGGCTATCTGTTTACATGCGGATATCATAGCGATCCACAAAGCAGTCATTGTTGCTTTACTAACCCGAATCAAGAAATAACTATTCATGAAGCATAGAGAATGTGTGTGGTTGAGATCGGTGATACATTTCATCGAGAGAAAAGATGTGGCTTGAAATGTGATACAACATTTAAGATAATGTTGCATGCATAGCTCAATTAAAAGGGAGGATTTATAAAAAGGAGATAGAGCTACCAAAGTTATTTTTCACACGTGATCTCCCGAAGAATGGTGATATTGATGTACAAAAATCGTTCAAGTGACAATCAGTTCACCAAATCTTTGCCAACTTCAACTCTTGAGAAGATGATATTTAAGATTGGAATGCGAAGATCGACATCCGAATCTTGGTCTTCGTCGGGGGGGGGAGTGAAAATACGCGTTGTACTCTTTTTCCCTTAATCAAGTTTTGTCCCATTGGGTTTTCTTGGTAAGGTTTTTAATGAGGCAACTCTCAAAGCGTATTACTAGATATGTGTACTCTATTTCCTTCATTGAGGCTTTTTCCCAGATTTTGAACGATGCACATCATCTATGGACATCCACGGGGGAGTGTTATGAAATTATGAATGTCCATTTCTCAAATATAATGCTCCTTCCACCATGTTAATGGTTCTTCCCTTTTTCTTCCACCATGTTAATGGCTCTCCCATTTTCTTCCACCATTTCATATATTAAATACATATGTATTACTATAAATAGAGGCATAAATTTTCATATGAGATACACTTGTAACACATTTGGAAGAATAGTAAAAATCTCTCCTCTTTTGTCATTCTATTTCTATGGTTTTCATCCATTAATATTGTGACTCTTTTAGCTTCATTTTATAACAATTAGATCATACTTTCCCTACTAAATGCTTGAGGAGTATGTATGTAATGTATATGATTGGTGGACCTAGAGTATACGACGAAATTTGTCGTTTAAATACTGCAAGTTGTATTGTTTCCATTGTTAAATAGGTGATACATGAATATATTTTGTAAAAGCATGATTATATACATGCAGAGATAATAATATTAAGCATATGTTGCCATTTTTTCAGTTGAATTATCTTCTGATTAAGTGCTTATGTTTGTTAGTTTCATTTCTTTTGTTTCCAGTAATGCAATGAATATGCTGTGCTAAATTGATTGTTGGGATCCTACAAATTTATGATCACTTCGGATATTTACCAAACGCGTAGATAAGCCAAAAAGTGTTTATAAGCCAGTTTGATCAGCTTATAAGCTAAGCCAAACACCATCTTAAAATTCTTTGCCCCTTATTTAAACCTATTTACTGCTGTCAATTTTTCATAGGTTTGAAGGAAAAAAGATAATTTGAAGTCTTAAAAATCTTTCCAGTAAATGTAATCCAAATAGTTGTTGCTTTTATTCTTATGATGGTGGTGTCCGAACCAAACTTTTCACACCTTGACTAAACCACCGGATACTTGCTATTTTTCTACCAGCACATGTACGGTTAACTGTGCCCACAAACTTAGGTAGATGGGAAGTCTAAAGCGGATGGGCTTAAAATAAAGCTAAAAATTTGAAATAACTTTCCATTTGTTGGGGTAGACTAACTTATTTTTTTTGGCTTATGTCGTTTCGGCTTATAATTCTTTAGATAAATTAAGCCAAACGGGTTCAATTATTTTTTTAGGCTTATTTTTGCCTGAAATGTTCAACTTATAAGCAACTTATAAGTCAATCCAAACGGGCTCCTAGTGTTTTTTTGTCTACACCGAGATTCGAACCCTGATCTGATAGGGTCTCCACAACTTCAGTGTCCACTAGGTCACACCTTCGAGTGCTTCAAGCAATTAATTTTAGAACACATACTAAAACTGTACAATGAAGACATCAAACCTAGTGAAGAGGGTAAGTGATTAAAAATTGTCATATTAATAACTTGGCTTGAAGATGGTGAGAGGCTGAGCAATGGATTAGGATTTAGGCAAAAAAAAAATTGACAGCTAACAGAATGCAGGTGCTACTAATATTCAGTGACAATGACTGTGAGTTTGGTATTCACAACAAAAGGGCATGTTTGATTGATCAATCAGTAAGAGTCAAGAAACATGGATTACATATTGTATTCAACATTTATTTATGTACTATTATATAACTAGATTGCGTGAAAGCACAAAAATCTTACAGAAACAGCACTACTATACTACGAAAGATGAACATTGCAGATCCCAAGCCAAGATTTCCTGCTTTCTTACAGCCGAGAGCGAATGAAGACCTTTTTCTTATTAGATTTTGAAGGCGTTGAACTCTTGATAGGCTCATCAGAGAACTCAAAGGACTCCGACCCCGTGATACATTTAGTTGATACCTCATTTTGCTGCTTCGCGTTATTCATGCCATTCTGAAGTTTTTCCATCTTCGCTTGCATTTCCTCCATCATAACAGTAACATCTTGTTTCTCAGCTCTACTGGAAAGATGTGAAGGCGATTGGTCCATTTGTCCCTCCTTCGTAATTTTACTGCCACCTGAAGAAACGATTAAACTTGTGAAAATCCATTTGGTATATCAATGAATAAATACATAAATGGTCGATGACAATATTAGTGATATCCATCAATGGTCATAAGATGTGTAATCCTTGCAGAGAGTGTCCTCGAGTCACGACCATCAAAGAGAATATAATATCAACATTCAGCTGTTTGTATTATCCAAATCTAAACATGTCAGTTTCCAAATATTGACAAGGATCCTCTAATAAACCCACTACGCGGTTATTTCATTTGCAGATGGAATTAGGTGGGACTTCAGCGGAAAATTACACTGTTTATACATAGTTAAAAAAAAAAAATTATGTATATATAGTGGACATCGAAACCCCCTTTGGCTTCTTCGTGCGTTTACTTTTTCGTCTTTTGAATCCCCTTACTGAAAATCCTGGCTCCGCCAGTGGGATTATAATGTGTCATGTTAACAAGGGAGATAGGAGGGATGGTTATGTGCACCTACCACACATCCTGCAATGTACTATCTTTGCCGTTGAACCGTAGTTCAAGGGGTAAAACTCTCAGTTAATTAACTAATCTTACCGCTTGGAAAAAACGCTCCACACGTTTTCTTATGCACTCTGTAGAGAGCTATAACACTTATTTTTCCTTGTATTTCTTTCAGTTAACCTAAATTTTTGAGAACACAGTACATATCAACTTATTACAAGATGATTTGAGGACTCACAAAAGATGATTCTATTGTCAACAAGAACAAGGAAATTAAAAGGGCAAACTGCAAAATATGGAAATTTAGGTGTGTAAAATCATGGAACTCTTTACTGCATCAGATGCAAGTTTAGGTAAGTACTACTTTTATCCACACAATTAAGGCCATGCTCCCTCTACAGTTCATTACAAAAGTAGTACACTGCCAAAATGGAACAGTCAATGTCAATGACTCAAATGCTAGAGTTCTATATCATACAAATGGCCTTGCAAGGATCACTTCCAACTCCCCCTCCTTCCTCATGAATTAAGAACAATGAAGCTAATGAACATTGGAATAGTTTAAGTATTATACATAATTCACTCCAAAGGCAATATCAGAGCTAAAATATACTAGTACCAGAGCTACCACAGTACAATATCTTGTATAATACTACTCTATCCGTTCAAAATTTACATGACATATATAGTTTGGATCAGCGCAAAGTTTAAGAAAGAAATGGAGACTTTCGAAATTTGTGACTTAGAGCCCGTTTGGATTGGCTTATAGCTTAAAGCTGTTTGCAGCTTATAAGCTGAAAAAAATAAGTTGGGGTAGTCCAACTTATTTTTTTTGGCTTATAAGCTGTTTTCAGCTTATAAGTTGCTTTAGATAAACTAAGTTAAATGGGTCCAATTATTTTTTTGAGCTTATTTTAAGCACAAAATGACTTTAAGCTGGCCAGCCAAACACTCAAAAAAGCTGAAAACAGCTTATAAGCCAACTTATAAGCCAATCCAAACGGGCTCTTAATGATGTCATAGCATTTGGGTGGCTATAAAACTTTCGAAACACGTGGCATTAAATATGTCATAACATTTGTGTGATTGTACAAGCTTCTCGCTAATAATTGAATGGGAAGAAAAATTTAGAAGCGTGTCATTCTTTCTTAAACAAAAAAGGAAAATTGCGTGGTGTAGTATATAACTTTCCTAGTTCACTGCTTAAACGGTCAATGAACTATTGGAAATAGGTGAACAAAGTCACTTTTCTTTCTTTTGTATCAGAAAAGTCAATTAGCTTTTGTTATTTCAATCAAAAAGTCACTTTTCTTTCTTTTTTAAGAGAAAAGTCACTTATCTTTTGCCAAGATCACTCAAGCCGAAAGTGATGTATCCGGTGGCGGCTGATTTCTTAAGCCAAAAAAAAAATAGAAAACATTGAACCCAACCCATTTTAACCAAGATCCTGCTATTTGACTCAATACCTTAACCGTAGAATCTATTTATATGCTAAAGAATGTTAACATTCAGAAACACAGCTGAGTTCGCATAAAGTGCAGCTTAACCTCACCAATATACTCAACGAAAACATAGTAATTTTTTTTTTTTTTTTTTTTGGAAACTGATAATTGAAAAACATGCCATAATATTTGTGTGGTTATAAAAGCTTATAAAATGAAAAGTATAAGCTAATAGTTTCAAAATTTAGAAGTGTGTCATTCTTATCGGAACCAACTAAAAAAGGAAAGTGTGTCACATAAACTGAAACACTCGGAGTAGCTTAGGAGTGAGATTCAATGCTACTGATTCAGAAACACAACTAATTCCGCACAAAGTACAGCTTAACTTCATTAATATACTCAACGGAAACACAATACTCCCACTGTCCCAAATTTATCTGCCACAGTTGGAATTTTGAGATTCAAACTTCTAAATTTTGATTGTGAATTCAGACGCATAAGCTTTTAAGTTTTTATAAAATTATATATTTGGAAACTAGCTGAAAAATACTATACTCCCTCCGTTCACTTTTACTTGTCCAGTATTCCAAAAATAAATATTCACTTTTACTTATCACTTTTAGCATATCAAGATAAGATAATTTATTTTTTTCTGTTTTACCCATAGTATTAGAGCCCGTTTGGATTGGCTTATAAGTTGCTTATAAGTTGCTTATAAGCTGTTTTCGTTTTTGAGTGTTTTTAATTTAAAGTCATTTTGTCTTAAAATAAGCTCAAAAAATAATTAATTTTATTCGATAAATTATATCTAAAAAAAGCGATTAAGTGAAAACAAATTATGAAAAAAATAAGTTAGACTACCCAACTTATTTTTTTTAGCTTATAAGCTGCAAACAGCTTATAGGCATAAGCCCATCCAAACAGGCTCTTAATTACTCACTTCAAATCATTTTTCAAATCCAATAAAAATATGCACTAATTAAGATGAATACATTGGTAAATTATGCAGTTCATTTATTATTTCTTAAACAGCGTAAAAAATCTAAAGTGGACAAGTAAAAGTGAACCGAGAGAGTACATCGCAATAATTAACAACTTAAAATATTTAAAATAGTTCCGGTCAAAGAAAAATATAGTTGACTCTCGAAATCCAAAAGGTGTTCAATTTAAGAGAAGATATCCTGACCGGTGACAGTTTTGAGGGATTCATCAACGGCAGAGAAAATAGCAAATTTACTGAGCTTAGATAGTATCCGTCCGATCTTTTCTCGGCCATCAGGATCTTCATACTTGATTGGACTGTCGATTTTGGAAACGGCACCGTATTGACCTTCTAATGCATAAGTGTTTGACGGATTGTTCTGAATTTTACGGTTTAAGAGTTTGCTTGCGAGTGCTCGGAGTTCTTCTAAAATACCCATTATTCAATTCTCCACAATAATCTGTTCTTTCTAATTTAAAAAAAAAAAAGAAGGAAATTACTGATTTTTCATGATTTTCTGTTTGTATATCGTGTTGCTCCCAAGTGGATGACGTTTTAATTTGACATTAGTTTATTTTATTTACTTTAAGGGTGTGTTTGGTAGGAAAATGTTTTCTAAGAGCATTTATAGGTAATTCAATAAAATACTGTGAGGGTGGGATGCGTGGGGAGTGGGTGTCTGGGGTGATGGGCCGTCGAGGGTGTTAGGTGGGTGGCGGAGACAATATACTCAGAATGTCACTTATGAACTTGTTTTCCTTATTTTCATTAGAGAAGTCATTTTTTTTGTATTTATGAAACTAGTTTTTCTGGAAAAAATATTTTATAAGACATTTTGACCAACAAGACATAGAAAAATTGGAAAACGTTTTTTGGAAAATGTTTTTCTTCATACCAAACGCATCCTAAAGTGTTGTTTGGGTTAGAAGCAAATGATGCATAAGAATTGTTTATTACTCCATTTGAAACATGTTATATAAAATAAATGGTATTTGCAAAGCTATTAATTATTATTTTTCAAATTTATTCTTATTTAGATAAGTGAAGTTTTGCATAACTAAGAAATATATCAATTACAATTATTTAATTAAAATAAGTGCATTTATTAAGAGGTGTGCCCAAATTAAGAGCATTATATACGGAGTAAATATAATATAAACCGGACGCAGTATTACTGAATGTTTGTCATTTAAATAGTTTTAGTAGTACTGTTACTCCTTGCATTTTTATTAACATATGAAATTTGTAAATTTTAAAGGTATTACCTAGGGGTGGCAAATGGTTGAGTTTGGTTGTATTTGATTTGGTTGAAAATGGTTTGAACAAAAATGGGTTGGGTTTCAAACCGCCCATATTTTATGTGGGTAAATATGAGTTGGGTGATAAATGGCTGGGTTGGTTATGGGTTAACCCATATTATACAAGTGTAATATTATTTTAACTGTATGTTTATAATTTTTTTCTTTAGTCAAGTTAAATTAATTTTTTCATATAAATTTCGGGGTGAGGGATGGGGGTGGGGGTCGTGGAGGGGGTGGGGTGGGGTTAAGAATTTTTTTTCTTCATTTTTTATAATTTTTTTTATAAAAGTAAAATATATGAAATTGATTTTTTTTTAGGGAGTGGGGGGGGGGGGGGGGTGGTGGTAGGGGAGGGTGGGGTGGGGGGCCAAGAGAAATTCTTTTCCATTATTTATAAATTTTTTATAGAAGTAATATATATATATATATATATATATATATATATATATGAAAATTGAAATTTGGGTGGGGGAGGGGTAAGAATTTTTTTTCCATTTTTTATAAAACTTTTATAAAAGTAAAATATTTGAAATTGATTTTTTTGGGGGGGGGGGGGGGGTTGGAGAGGGGTGGGGGTAAGAAATTTTTTTCATTTTTTATAAAAGTAAAATATTTGAAATTGAAATTTGGAAGGGGGGGGGATACGGCGGCGGTACGGATCGGAGTGGGAGGTAAGCAAAAAAATTCTCCTTTTTTATGAGCTTTTTATAAAAGAAAAATAAAGTATATGAAATAAAAATAAAAATAAAAAAGTGTGTGGGGTGGGGGCATGGCGGGGGGTGGTGGGGTAAGGATTGGGGTCTGAGGTAAGAGTGAAATTTCTCATTGTCAAAATGAGTTTTATTGGGTCCAGTGTGTTCTTATATAGATACTCATATTTTATCCATATTTGTCTATATTTTTATGGGTTAAAGAGAGATTTGAAGCCCATATTTACCCACCTGAAATATGAGTGACCCAACTCACTAACATGTGGGTAAATGAGCTAATTATCTAAATATGGGCTCAAATTGCCACCTCTAGTATTACCTGGAAAGAGTGACCAGAAAATGTATAATATTTGCATAATCATAGGTGTAGTTATGTAAAATTAACATATATTGTTTAGATTCTTGTCTTAATCAGTTTGGTTTTGGGTTACTCGTGTAAAGAAAAAATTATCATGTGAAGTTTGGATGGGCCTCTATGCTCCTCGAATCCGGATATAGTCGAAACTGATGTGATGCTCTGCATAAAACCAAAAAAAATGTATATTGTTTAGTACTATAAATATTTGGTAAGATTGCATCAGAATTGAAAATTTTTTGATAGTTTTCACTAAGATTTTCATGTTTATTGAGAAAAAAATACAACTTAAAAAATTCAAATTGCATATTAGAAAAAATCAAAATTACATATTTAAACAATACTTAACTTCAAATCAACCTCAAAACGGGCTTATAACCCAAATCAAAATTAATAAATTTCAGTTTATCCATATTAAATAATTTTATCTAAACTAAACATTTTTCGTGGATGACACATACTCCCATTTTAATACAAAGTACAAACGTCAATAAAAAAAAAAAAAAAATCTTGCAATTCACACAAAGAAAGAAAGGAATTAGATCGGCGATTATTTTCCGAGATATGAATGAGAAAGCCAACGTTACAAAGGAACTCAATGCCAAACACAGAAAGGTATAAAAAATGAAAAAAAAAAAAAATCTCATTTTATTTAATTGCGTTTGTTCTTATTTCAGATTTTAATTAACGAATTATTAACTTTCTATTATTGTTTTGTGCATAAATATGATTCAGTTATTGTTTTATTTAATTATTTTTTCAGTTAAATAATTGTTGTTATATTGATAATTACTGAAGTTATGATCAGGTTAGAAAGGTTAAAATTTACTCAAATTTATCATTTTTTTAATATTGTGTTTGTTCTTATTTCGATTTATATTGCAGAATGTTTAATTTTTATTTTAATTTTTTGGTGTATAAATATGATTCATTGTTCTGATCATCTTATTTGAATTTTATGATCCTTTTTTCAATTAAATAATTGTTGTTATATTGATAATTACTGAAATTATGATCAGGTTAGAAAGGTTAAAATTTACTCAAATTTATCATTTTTTTTTTTATATTGCATTTGTTCTTATTTCGATTTAGATTGCAGAATGTTTAATTTTTTATTTTTATTTTTTGGTGCATAAATATGATTCATTGTTCTGATCATCTTATTTGAATTTTATGATCCTTTTTTCAATTAAATAATTGTTGTTATATTGATAATTAATAACTGCACCTTGTGGTTATGATATTTTGAGATATATTTAAAGGCTTAATTTTGGATGCCAGAAAATGGATATTTTTAGGAACAGAAGAAATATTTGAGATTTTGAACAAAAAGGTTAAAATCGACTCGATTTTTTTTTTTTTATTGCGTTTGTTTTTATTTCGATTTTAATTGCAGAATGTTTAATTTTCTGTTATTGTTTGGTGGATGAATATGATTTATTGTTCTTATTATCTTATTTGAAATATTTGAGCTTTATGATCCTTTTTTCAATTAAATAATTGTTGTTATATTGATAATTAATGATCTTAGAAAGGTTAAAATTGATCAAAATTTATCATTTTTTTTTATATTGGTTTGTTATTATTTGAAAGGTTAAAAACAGTGACTCGCAAACCACACAGAGAGGTAGCCGCACTCAAATATTTATGAAAGCCCCATGCTCAACCAACTGAGCCACCCTTGCGGGTTATTATTTCAGATTTTGATTAACGAATTTTTAACTTTCGATTATTGTTTTGTGCATGAATATCATTCGTTGTTCTTATCATCTTATTTGAAATATTTGAATTTTATGATCCTTTTTTCAATTAAATAATTGTTGTTATATTGATAATTACTGAAGTTATGATCAGATTAGAAAGGTTAATTTTTTATTTTTATTTTTTATATTGCGTTTGTTCTTATTTCGAATTTAGATTGCAGAATGTTTAATTTTATGTTATTGTTTTGTGGATGAATAAGATTCATTGTTCTTATCATCTTATTTGAAATATTTGAGTTTTATGATCCTTTTTTCAATGAAAAATTGTTGTTATATTGATAATTACTGAAGTTATGATCAGGTTAGAAAGGTTAAAATTTACTCAAAACTTATCATTTTTTTATATTGCTTATTTGAAAGATTGCAGAATGTTTAATTTTATGTTATTGTTTTGTGGATGAATATGATTCATTGTTCTTATCATCTTATTTGAAATATTTGAGTTTTATGATCGTTTTTTCAATTAAATAATTGTTGTTATATTGATAATTACTGAAGTTATGATCAAGTTAGAAAGGTTAAAATTGACTCAAATTTATCATTTTTTTTTAATATTGCGTTTGTTCTTATTTCGATTTAGATTGCAGAATGTTTAATTTTCTGTTATTGTTTTGTGGATGAATATGATTCATTGTTCTTATCATCTTATTTGAAATATTTGAAATTATGATCCTTTTTTCAATTAAATAGTTTTTTTGAAACTGAAAAAAAAAAAAAAAAAGTTGTTGTATTGATAATTAATAGCTGAACCTCGTGGTTATGATATTTGAGATATATTTAAAGGCTCAATTTTGGATGCCAGAAAATGGATATTTTTAGGAACAGAAGAAATATTAGAGGTTTTGAACAGAAAGGTTAAAATCGACTCGAAATTCTTTTTTTATTGCGTTTGTTCTTATTTCGATTTTAATTACTGAATGTTTAGCTTTCGGTTATTGTTTGGTGGATGAATATGATTCGTTGTTCTTATTTGAATATTTGAGTTTTATGATTCTTTTTTCAATGAAATAATTGTTGTTATATTGATAATTAATAGGTTCACCTTGTGGTTATGATATTTTGAGTACTGAAGAAATGATCTGGTGGTTAATCTATTGTCGTAATGGAAACAGAGTGCTATATATTTAAAGGATCAATTTTCTATTTTTTCAGGAAAAGAAGAAATATCATTAGTTTGGTGGATGAACATCATTAGTTGTACTTATCATCTTATTTGAATATTTGATTTTTATGATCCTTTTTTCAATTAAATAATCGTTGTTATATTGATAATTAATAACTGCACTGATAGTAACCAGAAGTAGAGAACCGAAGAAATAGAACAGAGAAAGCAGTTTTACTTGAAATAGTTTGTGCAAGAATCTTAAACACAATTACACCAATAAAGTTCTCCGTATGGAGAGGACAAGACTCCAGAATAAAGTAGTTTTTGGTCTGAAAATTACATACCCAAATAACTAATCCTAATTACATATTTATAGAGAACATAATAGGATAAGACTTGCACCATAACTACAGATTAGGAATAATAACTGCTAGACCAACTGCTGTAGAAAATCAAGGGAACAGTAGCTAGACAACTGCTGTAGAAGTTTTGTTTGTCCAAAACTCTTCAACTCTTTATCCTTTCGTTGATATTTTCTTCTGAAGTATGTCTTGAGAGATGGGTCGGTATCACGCACCTTCTGATAATGATATGTTGAGTACTGAAGCAATGATTTGGTGGTTAATCTGCTGCCCTAATGAAACAGAGTGCTTTATATTTAAAGGATCAAATTTGGATGTGAGAAAATGGATAAATTTTCAGGAAAATAGAAGAAATATTAGAGGTTTTGAACAGGCATGGTCTAAATTGGCTTCTCTTTAGCCTGATTAATGAACTTTAAAATGAAGTTTGAAGGAAGTTTGATTAACGTTGCTCTATTGATAATTAATAACTGAACCTTGTTGTTATGATAATTTGAGTAATGAGTACTAAGTGATGAACTGCTTAAAGGCAGGTGGTTAATTTATTGTTGTAATGGAGACAGAGTGCTATCTATTTAAAGGATCAATTTTGGATTGTGAGAAAATGGATAACTTTTCAGGAACAACAGAAGAAACATTAGAGGTTTTGAATAGGGAGTGATGAAATTGGCTTCTGTTAAGCCTGATTAATGAAATTTCAGATGAACTTTGAAATGAAGTCTGATTAACGTTGCTCCATTGATAATTAATAATTGAACCTTGTGGTTACGATATTTTGAGTAATGAGTAATGAAGTGATGATCTGCTTCAAACCAGGTGGTTAATATGTTGTTGTAATGGAAACAGAGTGCTATATATTTAAAGGATCAATTTTGGATGCTAGAAAATTGATATTTTTTCAGGAAAAGGAGAATTATTTGAGGTTTTGAATAGGCAGGGGTGACAGTGGCTTCTTTTAGCCTGATTAATTAAATTTCAGATGAAGTCTGATTAACGTTGCGCTATTGATAATTAATAACTGAACCCTGTGGTTATGATATTTTTAGTAATGAGTACTGAAGTGATGATTTGGTTCAAGGAAGGTGGTTAATATGTTGTCCTAATGGAAACAGAGTGCTATATGTTTAAAGAATCGATTTTGGATGCGAGAAAATGGATAATCTTTTTTAGGATAAAAGAAGAAATGTTAAGAGGTTTTGAACAGGCAGGGGTGAAAGTTGCTTCTTTTAGCCTGATTTATGAAATCTCTGATGAAGTTTGAAATGAAATCTGATTAACGTCGCTCTATCGATAATTAATAACCGAACCTTGTGATTATGATATTTGAGTTCTGAAGTTATGATCTGCTTCAAAACAGGTGGTCAATTAATTTATTGTTCTAAGGAAACCGAGTGCTATATATTTAAAGGATCAATTTTGGATGCGAGAAAATGGATAAATTTCCAGGAAAAAGAAGTATTAGAGAGTTTGAACAGGCAGGGGTGAATATTGGCTTCTGTTTAGCCTGATTAATGAAGTTTGTTGTTTAATGATAGGATATCAGTATAAACAACAATTTTTTTTTTGAGATTAAGAACAACCATTTTGGTTTATTTGAGCTTTTAATGGATATGTCTAAATGTTAGCTTTGTCAGTGACATTGTTTTATATCGTCGGGCACTATCAAGTATCAACAGATTGTCCATTACATGCCTTCTCTTTAAACTGATTCCAGAGGACATGTGAATGGTGGTCAGAACCTAGAAGTTAACCATTTCAGCATTAGTGCTTTGTGCTTCCCACTTTTACTGAGTGGAAGCTAGAAAAGTATTAAACTGTAAATATTATTATCCATATAAATCACTCTGATGATAAGTTTGTTACATAGAAATGATCAACAACAATGACTACGCCTCAGTCCCGAGCTAGTTGGGAATTTGGGATTAACTATATAAATCCTCACTATACATTTCACTCCATTTGAACCTGTTTCTTTGAGATATTAATTTAGTTTTTCCAGCGTTAGAAATTCTCTACATAGAATTGACTACAAAAGAAAAAGAAAAAAAGAAGAAGGCTGTTACATAGAATTGCTCCCACGGTAATGGTGGAGGAGGAGATACCGAGAGACAATGTCTAGACAACTGCGAGTAGTTTATGCCAATCACTTACTGGAAGGCATACTATTTCAGTGTTTCTTAAATTTGAATTTCCAAAGTTATACTAGCATCCTTAGTTTGAGGTGTTAAATTATAAAAAGTATCTTTTTGTACTTTCACTTGCCTCGGAAAGGAAAAATGCAACTTTTTTCACAAATCAAAGCAAATAGCATGGCTTAACACACAAGATAGCGAAGGGAAGGGAAGATTATCACCAATGCAGTGGTCTGATTTATATTTTTTACTCAGTAGTGCTTGGCCTACACAATTTGTTTCCTGCCTAGTTTGATTTTCCTTTTACAAATGCTTTTTTGTTTATATGTAATGCTGGACTGTGTTTGTTGGCAGATTCTGGAAGGACTCCTTAAGTTGCCAGAGAACAAGGAGTGTGCAGATTGCAAAGCCAAGTATGTACTACGATATTTTGAATTTGATAGTCTGGCATTCAGAACTTATGCTGCTGATACGATTGTTGACATTAAACAGAAATTGTCTTTAACATATGACTTATTTGAAAATCTTGCTGTATTCTTCTTTTTGATTCAATGCAGAGGTCCTCGATGGGCAAGCGTGAATCTTGGGATCTTCATATGCATGCAATGCTCCGGGATCCATAGAAGTCTAGGGGTGCACATATCAAAGGTAATTTATTGACTATTCTATCCTCATCATATCTGAGATCTTCTAGATATATCTGAACTATGAAATGGTGCATTAATGCATGTTTTAATTTCTAGGTTTTATGACAATTGAAAGGTCATTGTCTACAATCCTGCAGTTTGTAATAGTCCTTTTTATCTGCTCTTTCTCCCATACTACTAAGGCTCATATTCTTGATTGACATAAGAACCATTTGAACTACTAAATATTATGTGAAAAGTATACTTATTGTATCGTTTTTCAGCTGACAACCTCCTACTGAAATACATCGATCCTTAGATCACCAAGATGGAGATGACTCTATGTCTATTAATTCACCTTAGTTTTGACTTTACAGTTGGCATTGAAAATGATGTGCACCATACATATTCTTCTCTTCCCACCTCAATTTTATCTCAAGTGGAGGGATTGAAAGTTCTTAATGTACTGTGTTTGAACATCACTCTACTTTTACTTGCCTCTAGGGCTTCTTGACTAGATGAACTGAATGGTTCAATGAGGGTAGTAAATCAACCCGTGAGCTACTCATTATCCACTGTTTCTTGAACTTGCCTTGTAATATTTGGGTCTCGAGTAGAGAAACAAGCTGGGCTTGGTCTACGATCCTCGAACCCTGGTAATTGTTATTTATTAATTTAGTTCTGGTTAAAACCTTAGGCCTAAATACCACAGAATCATATGCATTCCATCTTCCTCCTCCTCCTCCTTAGCCACAGGTTACTGGAGTAGGGGGTTTCAGCACTGGCTACTACGTCCCGGTCTCTCCTCTTCGCTCAACTGCCCATTTCTCCATCTCTTTGTGGGCATCCGTCTTCTCTTGCCTGTCTGTGAAAGTCCTGTCTCAGCATGCCATCATGTTTGTCTCCCAACACATACACTTCGGCCCAGCAAGAAAGCTTGGGAAGTTCTTGCTTGTGATAGATCAATTATGAGAATATGTATTACATGCCTCGCATCATGTTTTTATGACTATTATTGGATATGTGACCAATTCTTATTGTTTAAAATTTTTGCTCTGTTTTCTGTTGTTTGTGTATTTTTGCAGGTTCGATCAGCTACACTAGATACATGGCTTCCTGAACAAGTTGCATTTATTCAATGTACTGTTTTTTGGCCCAAACTCTTACCGTTTTGATGTTTATGTGATACTGTTGATCTGATGCATAAATGGCCTAATTGTATGAATTCCCTTTCTGATGCTGGTATAGCAATGGGAAATGAGAAGGCAAATAGTTATTGGGAAGCAGAGCTTCCTCCAAATTATGATAGAGTTGGTATTGAGAATTTCATCCGTGCAAAGTATGTCCATACTAATCCCCGGCTTAAGCCATCCTTGATCCTTCAATCTAGTATTTTGCAACTCATCCAAGGCAGTCCCTTTGTTTTGTTTAGGTATGAAGATAAGAGGTGGATCCCTAAGGATGGGAAGGAAAAATCAGCTTTCAGGATTCAAGAAGAGAGGGGCACAGTGCAACAGCAGCAACATTGTGACAGAAGTGGGCATGCTAGGAGCTCCAGTTGTTCATCTGATGAGAGGATAAGCATACAACGCCCTAGCACAAAGCAAGATATATCTGCTGCTAGATACAGTATACCTCTGCCTCCAAGAGGGCCAGAGCAAGTACGTCAAACTTATATTCACCAAGCCAGTGCTTTTAGATTTGCTAAACTTTGAATCTTATAGTTCAACTCATGAAAGGTATCTTTGGGTGCGCTTCCTCACCAGACAAGTCAGAGGACACAACCAATTGCAGGCACTGAATCTGCAAAGCAGGTCGCAGAAGTTGCCGATCCTCCTAAAGTTGATTTTGCTACTGATCTTTTCGACATGCTTTCTATGGATTCTCCAAATGACAATGGCGCAAATGCTGCTTCTGTAGATGATAACTCGTGGGCAGATTTTCAATGTAAGTTAAGTCACAGTTTTGCTAGAACTGTCTTTTCTTTATCTTTACTTTCCTCTTTGCCTTTGGGGGAGAACATGGTCAACCCCAGCTGAGACAAAAAAACAGTTGATTTCCTCCCATCTATCTAGGTCTTGGCGGACAAGTTACGCAAAACTTGACTTTATCTCTACTTTTCTCTTTAGCTTGTGGGAGAGCATGGGTTCAAAACCCAAGAGGTAAAAAATAAAAATAAAAAGTTGGACAGTCTTCTCCCATTTGCTTAAGCCTTAGTAGGCAGAGTTACCCAATAATAATTGTACTGGTGGAAGAACTCTTGTTGCAGTTGGATTAGTAGAGGTGCGTGCAGGTTAGCTCAGCCACCAGCAACAACATAATACCCAGTGTAGTCCCACAAGTGGGGGTTTGGGGAAGGTAGGATATACGCTGACCTCACCCCTATCTTTGTGGGGTAGAGAGGCTATTTCTAATAGACCCTTGGCTCAAAAGAAAAGAAAAGGATTTGAAGCATGATGTCAAGAAAAATACGACAACAAAATATTAAGATAAAAAAGCAAATGGCGCAACAACCACTCAACCAGTAATACACATCGAAGAAAAGAAACTACGCAGTTACTAACACACACTACTAATAAGGAGAACACTCGGCACCTACTAACCTTCTAGCCTAATCTGAGCTCAGCCACCAGCATTATAACCAAAAGAAGATAAAAAGGAGCATGGGCATTCATACGGCCATCTCTTTCTCTTTTTAGTATGATCCATAATTTTCAGTTCCTTCTGCTTCTATTTTTGGAAAGAGGGAAGTGAGAATGATAGTTTGAGAAAAGCAACAGCTTGAAGATACCAGTTGCTATGTCCTTTCTTTAGCTCGTTTTATTCTAATCAAACCTTGTAAACGTCTCAGCTGCTCAAGAAGTGTTAGCAGCAGCAAAAACTGGTTCTGCAAAATCTGATCATCGGAAATGTCAATCCGCTTCTGCAATTGAAGATTTATTCAAGGATTCATCAACAATGTCATCATCAGTTTCAACCTCTTCCTTGTCCGAGAAGCTTCCGAAAGATGTCAAAAATGATATTATGAACCTTTTCGACAAGGTACTGTATGCTATTTAAAACTGGAGCTTTAGGTTGTTCTTGGTCTTTTTTCCTTTAGAAGGTGCAAGTAGCACACATCGAGGATAAGATGAGATAGGTCGCTTAAGATGGTTTGGTCATGTCCTGCATCGAATCTCCAGATGCAACGATCTGTAGGTGCGAAAATATGGTGAATGAAGGTGTTAAAGAGGGATGAGGTAGACCTAAAATTACGTGGAAGGAATTTGTCTTGAGAGACCTACAATCTCTTGGAGTCCACACAGAGCTAGCAAAAAATAAGGCGCATATGGAAGAAAGAAATCTATATAGGCAATACCTATTAATTGGGGGACTCTATTTTAGTCATGTTAGTATATTCACATCAGGTTTTCTAGGAGTCTAGTCCTATTTGAGATTTATATATCGATAGAAAATATATAGGAATTTTTCTATTTTCATTATTATTGTTTCCATCATCATGGTTATTATTTTTGTTGTTATTGAACTTAATTTGGTCAACATGGTTAGTGAGGATTCATATAGCCTACCTCAACTTGCTCGGGATTGATGCTAGTTTTATATAGTCAAAATCATTTCATCTAAAAATGATGTTGAATTTTCTGCAGTCCACTGTAGTATCACCATTTGCTATGCATCAGCAACAGCTTGCCCAGCTAGCTCAACAACAGGCTCTTCTAATGGCTGCCGCTGCTAGTGGCACTTTGAAGATCCCTGGAGATGTTCAACAAGGCCCAAATGGCTCCAACATAGTAAATCAAAGTTGGCCACATGTAGGCTGCCAGTTCCCTGGAATGATGATGCCAGCCAGTGGAAAGACTGAACTAGAGAAATATATGCAGGTAAATGCGTGAATATTAAGTTTTTGTTGAAATGTTGCCTATAGACTCTCCTAAAAACTGTTTTTCTTTGCTCGTAAATTAGGTGGGCACTGTCGGAGCAACGCATTTAGCTGGAAACTCTGTGCCACTTTCAACATCCAGGTATTTTTTTGTTCCATTTTTATTGTGGACTGTAGATTGGTCTAAAAACTGCTAGATTTAGATGCAACATTTTTTTTTTGGAAGGCATAATCTGAGATGAAAACCTGAAGATAGGTTGTCTAAACAAATAAAAGTTTAATTAGCGACGGCCTATTTTTCAATTCAGATTACACCTTCTGTCGCATGCCTAGTATGCTGAAGCACAAAATATAGGACTGTAGCATAATAAATGAGTCAAATGAATAAAATTAATCATCAACTGAATCTGGACATCCTTGAAAAAGAACTGCATCCACTACAAACTTGACAATCGGTATGATGATTAATTATGATTTACTGCAAAGAGAGAGGGAGGAAGAGGAGGGGGGGAAGCGGTTTATACATCATGTGATCAGCTTATAAAACAAGACAGATTATATTGAATTTTGAAACCTAGTAACTTATTATCTTCCTGAAAATGAAAAAGAAACCATTTGTATTCTCATAACTCTAAGTTGGATAACTTTCAAATAGTTCAAAAATCACAGGAATTGATTACTAAATTTGAATGTCTATACTTGCTAAAATGTTTTAGAAACCAGATATATTAACAATTATGCTTGGTTTACAATCCGTTTTTCTATAGCTGTCATTGCCATGCTACCTGATTTTGATTGTTAACTTGTAAAGTTATTGTAAAAACCATCGTTTCCCTTCTAAATTTCCAGTGTGGGAGGAGGAGTGCAATGTATGAATCTTACTACAATGCAATTTACTGAAGAGTAAAGCTGATATAAATAGGGCTCCATTGTTATTTTACCTCTTTGTATATTGCAGCGTTTACCCAACGGGACAGAATTCATCCGGCAATAGTACAGTCCCCTCTGTACCGAGCATAGATGCCACAACCACACTTTCATCAAGTTCTACACAATCGACAAAAGAGGACGACTTTTCATCTTTGATTCAAGGCATGTTCCCGAAACGCTGAATAGTTTTGAGTAAGTATACTAGTTTTTGGATCATAGTATACATATAGAGTTTCAACATGAAAATAGCTTATACGGAGGTCCACGTGTTACTAGGAGATTATAACTATTGTAAAGACATAATATTCAGTTTTCTTCACATGGGTTGATTAATTTTTGTAGGTAGAATAATAAGATGTTGAAATTGAATGCAACTTGGTCCTTTCCCTTCTGACTGAAATAAGGGCAACAGGGTGATCTCGCTCCTTTTTCAAGAATAAAGCAGCTAAAATTTAAAGTTCAACTTCGAAAATGTTAATTTGGTAGAGAGTGTTTTATCCTTAACTTACCCAATGTAAATCTGAATTAGTTAAATCGGTAAATTTCAAGTACCTTTCCAAACTGCTTTATTATGGCTTATTTACTTTTGTTATTTCTTTTTTTGGAATTGTCTGTCCTTGTGTCGAGGGTCTACCAGAAACAACCTCTCTACCTTCCAAGGTGGGGGTAAGGTCTGCGTACACTCTACCCTTCTCAGACCCCACTTTGTGGGATTATACTGGGTATGTTGTCGTTGGTAAATTTCGAATACCGAATGATTAAACGGAAAAAGGGCAGCCCACTGCACTAAGCTTCCGCTATGCGCGGGGTGTGGGGAAGCGCCAGGCCACAAGGATTTATTGTACGCAACCTTACCTTGTATTTCTGCAATAGGCTGTTTCCACGATTCGAACCCGTGACATCCTGGGCAGCAACTTTACGCCAAGGCTCCCTTTCGTTAAAACGGAAAAAAGACTTGTCATAAATCTCGTGTGCAGCTTGCAATTGTGAGATTACAATTTGCAACTTTACGCCAAGGCTCCCTTTCGTTAAAACGGAAAAAAGACTTGTCATAAATCTCGTGTGCAGCTTGCAATTGTGAGATTACAATTTACAAACGCCGTAGCATCACAAGATGTTAACATATAAGTTTCATTTTGAGCAGAAGTAAAAACATGCATGAACCTTTGATATTTGTAAGTAGTCTCTCAATTATTGGCTGCGACATGGTTTATGGACGATATATATAACTTTTACAAATTGATTTTGGTAAATTTGACTTATAATAGGAGTAGTTTTTAATGTGGCAAGAGTCAAATTACCAGTGCATTTATAAATCTATAAATTTTCTTGCCGCTGTAAATCTCCCAAGATTTCAGTAAAATAAGGACAGAGGTTGAGTTAGAGCTCTAGCAACGGCTTCCGCAAAACCCTGCAATTCTGGTCAAAATTTTGTATTTGTATTGAGAAATTCACTGTGCATATATAAATAATTTCTCCAAAATCTCATAAGTTGTTTTTTCTAAAATTTAGAATTCATAAACTCAAACTTCTAAACCCGCCTTTGTGAGGAATAAATTCGCTTCAAATAGATTTATCTTAGATGCATTACGTACTGCGGATTTTTCTTCACAAACATCTCTCGCTAGACACTATTGTTGCTCGTCGGTCCTCTTTCATCCTTTTCAGTTACTCCCTTTGTCTCAATTTATGTGATACATTTCGAATTTTTTTATTTTGAGTCAAACTTCTTTATTTTGACTAAGCTCCGCTATGCGCGGGGTCGAGACATACACATACAGAATTGAAAATAATTTATATATTTAGAAACTACATAAAAAGTACAATAAGTGGCAATAATTAATAATTTAAAATATTTAAAGGGCATACGAATGAATTGCAATTAAAGATTTTCTTATTTGACTCTCAAAAATCAAACTTTATCACATAAATTAGGACAGAGGGAGTAGAACATAAAATCCATGGTTACATTACATATAATTTATGTGAAAGTTACCAGTGCAATATAGGTAAATTAGCAAGCTTTTAGGAACTCCTTAAATGGGGAACAAGAGTAATAATGCAAAATGCTGTTAATTTCTTTGGCTCGTGAAATCCTGTCACGTTAGTGTTTCGATCTACCTTTCTAATAGACTTCGTGCATCATCTAATTTGTGGTAACTTCTTATCAACTTGCTTAAGAAGTTATTAGATATCTATCTATAAACCAAAAAAAAAAAAAAAAAAAAACATTTTTCAGTAGAATTCTTTCCATTTTTGTTTTCAACCCAGTATTCGATAGCCATGTAGGGGTCCCGACTCAAATTCGCACCGCATAAGGACATTAAAGTGGAAACCGCTCCCAACAAAAAAAATCATATCCAAGATTTGAACCCTGTGTTTAAGGGTGAATTATCATATCCACCCCACCACAATCCTTGGCAATCAGCAAAATTCATCACTCCTTGGAAGGAGGGGGGCCTTTTTGACATAACTTTGGATGCATTCTGGCCCTCCTTTGTTGTAACAGGGATCGTTTGGTATGCGGATTCAGTTATTCCGGGATTATAGTCCTGGAATTATTATCTTTGGACTAATTTATCCCACCTAGGAGGTGGGATAAATAATACCAAATTTGATGGGATATTCAAAATTAAGTTTGGGATTAATTTTATAATCTGTTTGGTATAAGGTACTATAAATTTATCCTAATATAACTTCATCCTTTCTACCAAATAGAGTATAAATTAACCTTATGTCGTGTGCCAAATGACCCCTTAGTGCTTAAACTGTAGTCCCTAAAATGGAACAGATGTAAATAATATTAGGACAAAAAGGAGGAACCAAAACAGTTAAGAGACTTTTGCTGGAGATTGTCTCTTGCTCTTCATGTTACTATAACATAGGTTCAATGTAAGTTATGACTCCTCACATGCAGAAACTTGTGAAGCAAATAGAGAAAACTATACATGGCAAAAACAGGCATAGGTTTAGAAAGGCAATTAAGCTTATATTGTTCGGACTCTCCCAAAAGTATGTCAACAGACTCATCATCATTTTTGGAGGATCAGTCACGCACTCGTTGACATTTTTAAAGAGTGGGAACAACATCGCAATCAACGCGTCGCTTTGACTAGACATTGAGCTGCCAAGATGGTTGGTAACAGAATTTACCAATCACACTAACAGCATCCCTGTATATAGCGGACTATGTAGGAGTCAAAAGGCAAATCCTGGATTTGAAGTCATGAGTTCCTATATCAACCTCAATTTACAACAAGTCAATAACAACAACAACTACGGTCTACACCTCAATTCCCAAACAAATTGGGATCAACTATATCAATCCTCGCAGCGACCTCAATTTAATATAAAATAATCCTTCATCAAAAAAAGTTAATATACATTAATCCTTCATCAAAAAAAGTTAATATACATTAATCCTTCATCGAAAAAAGTTAATATACAATAATAACTAGGTTTACAGTCAAATATTTATAGATATTTTGTGAATTTTTTAATACGTATTCAGGGTCTAATGTAAAAGCTACTGCGTGAACCTCATAAATTGCATGTAGATCCGCCTCTGCTGTAACCAGTCATATTCAAGGACATCAAGCTGAGATCTGCAGAACATCATAATCATTAGCTTAGTAGATTATCAGATGAGATCATCGGGGTTTACAACTTCACATATAACTTCAAATAAATATGTGTCCCTCAGTATTCAAATAGAAAATCACAGTACAGGTAGTTCTACTCACAGTACAAACATTTTTGTGATCACTAATGGAAACTTAATAATTTTAAAAAAAACTTACCTAAACACTTTGAAACTTCTACTTTAACAACTATCAAGGTTTCATTGTATTCAGAGTCACAAAGTTCAATCATAAAATTGAAATACCAGTACTGGTCATTATCAACTGAGTATACGTTTTATGGTTGTTTCCACTAATTGACTGTCCAAAGCAGAACATTCGCATATAAACCATCTACTATTTTTTATACTCAGGAATTCCAATTTTATTTTGGTGACTTCCTCTGCCTAATGGGTCTTTCCACCTCCACCAACCTACACACCCTTCTTGTTGTTGGTAGCTTGTAGTTTTGGAGGCAGCCCGGTGCACAAGAATTAAGCGTTCACGCAGGGTTCGGGAAAAGGCTGCGCTCCAAGAGGGTATGATGTGGGCCTCCTACATTGACACAAGCATCAGTGGCTGATTCCATGGTTCAAATCCGTGACCTATATGTAACATAGAGACAATTTTACCATTGCTCTAGGGCTCGCTTAAAAGTAGCTTGTAGTTTTCATACTGTAAAAGTATTTGGTCGGTGAATGTTATTCCGTGTATGACGAGTATAGAGAAGTAACTGGCTTCAGTTTCCAAACCAACCTCAAGATGGTAATAGCTTGTTTTCAGAGACCAGAAGGGAATAAAATGCATGCAACTCAAATCAGATCTAAGAACTAGCATTAGGCACTTGCAATGGTATCTTTCATACCATTGCAGCACATTGTCAGCCATTTTATCTAAATAGGTACAGCTCACCCAGGGGCGGATGTACAAGGCAAGTACAGGTTCAGCCGAACCCGTAGCTTTAGCTCAAACCATGTATATCCGTTAAGAAATCTACTAAATATGTACAAATTTAAAATTTCGAACCCAGTAACTCAAAAGTTGAGTGGGTTCAGTTGTATCCCGAACCCATAAAGTCCACCCCTGGATCCGCCTCTGAGCTGCTCACCGTCGGACGATGCGTATGATTCCATCATAATACCACATGCGTAAGCAGCTCGGATCAGCTAAAAGTTCTCTTAAAGGATGAAAAGCTTTACTTGGGAACTAAAACAAATCAGAAGAGCATGTCTTGCATACCTATGAGGTGGTAGAAGAATTCCTTAATCCCATGACCAATTTCTGTCCCGGTTCAATTCGATAAAAAGTAACTGCAAACCAAATAACTGCAAGTCAGGGTCCGATAAATTAATGTTCCGTGCATCAGTAGAAGGAGCATTACGCTTCAGATGGCTTTTTTGTAACTTAAACATTACTCTGATGCACCAGAAAATGTCACTCAGCTCCTTTAGTTTGAATACTACTTATACTACCCTCATCAACTAATGTACTAATGGTCATCATAGATCAAAAGGAGTCAAGAAAACTTTTGAATCTTGTGGTCTTAAACCAAAGATATGTATAATGTACTAAAATGCCCTTTAATCTTGTGGCCTTAAATATGCCATGTGGGATATTGGAATTAAAGAGTTGCCAAATTAGGAAAGAGAGATTCTTTATGAAACAGACTAAAAAGGAAAGTAAGACAAACAAATTGAAACAGAGGGGTATATGACTGGAGTCTTTCAATTACCAAAATCGCCTGCTTGCCACCTCTTCAAGAGCATGTAATCTCTAAGTCCTTCCAGCACATACATTTTACTCCTAGAATTAGGCCAAAAGCGGAAGTGAAAATTCCATTCCTTGCCTTCAGTATCGAGCATATTAATGGGGATCCTGTGTGGCCCAGAAAGGCAAGGAAAGAAAGCCTGCAAACAGGAAATGATTTCGGGGTCAGAATTGGCGAGAAATTTTACTGAAATGAAAGACGTCGCAAGAATCAAAAATATAAAAAGCAGTGGATATTTACATTTACCCCATAACCCAAATTTTCTTGGAAGAGGCACAATTTTTCGGAAAACACAAACTCACCTCAGCACACTTTTTGGGAATCACAAGACGTGATAGTGTGAGATCAGCATCACTGGCAGACAACAATTTTTGAAACAAAGGGGTGACAACACACCTACAGCTAAGGTATGTCAAGGAGCACAAGAATATCAATCATTAAATTCGAAGTGCAACATGGAGAGAGATGTTACCAACCAAATTTAGACCTCATTTGTCTCCACTTAATGAAGGTGCGCATCTTAATCATTTAGATCTCAGTCATTAAGTGTGACTATGTTTGAGGTCTGAATTTAATCATTCATATCTCAATCATTAAGTATATTTACTGTTTATTAAATTTTACAACTACTTAATGGGTTTAAAAAGATCTGAATTGAGTAAGATCTATATCAAAGTCTTAATATCATTAATATGTTATACATTCAAGAATCTTAACAAAGGTGATTACTCCATCGCCACCATTATCAATTACTACCACCAACAATCACCCTCCTTAGCCATAACCATTGCTGCAGTTAATCACAGCAGTCAGTCGCCATCACCACTAGCCACAATTTTACAATCATCAGCACCAATCACCATTACCACAACAGCCACCAATCACTTTCGACAATCACCACTATCAGTCACCCACCATTATTTATCACTATCATCCACCATAATTAGCCGCTACAACCATCAACCACCACTTATGAATTTATCACTACCACTTATGAATTTATCACTATCTTATAAATCTTGTTCATCTCCGCGAACTGAATATAAGAGCAGACTTTATTTGTCTACATACCACTTATTTTATTTGCTAAACAAATGGCTTGAGAGTTCTCCCTATGTAGTCTTCGCAGACTAAGACAACTGAGTATACAGCAAAGGATATTTTATGGAGATCTTCTTCAACTCTGACTCTGTTACACGAGGCCTATACTGAGGTTCTACCACAGTCTGTGCGGCATCCACCCGAGATTCTCCAGTTGATACTGGAGTTTCGTCGGACAAGCAACGATCCCGTGCCTGCATTAAACAAAATCAGAACTTCATAGCATTAATCTCTTCATCCTAAAAGGAATGGCACCAAAATAAAGAACATTTTGAAGCATCCCCGGATACTTCTAACCTAAAAGATTTGAGCTTCACAAAGCTGATAATTTAGGGAGGTAGGTAGAAGATAAGGATCATGGTTGCGACAAACTAGCTTAAAGTAGTGTAGAAGTTACATAACTGTTTAAGAGTCAATATTTTAAAGATTCAAGAGAAAAATGGAAATGATATATGAGCAGCTCCATTTAGCTAGACTTCACCCATAACAGCTGTAATTGGATCTTACCTACTTCAACCAGCCAAAAGTTTAGTTATGACTGATAACCCAGAGCTGCCTTTGCTCTAGACGCTTTAACAAGATTCAGCAAAGAAATGATGAAATGCATTCTACTTGTCGGCAATAAACTAGACACCTATTGCATATAGTACAAAAGGATGGAGGAAGACAAAGCTTATTTCTCAAGAATCATTTTAAGTGAAGGTGGTGGTAATAAACAGCCAAAGACGTGGCCGTGTAATTTGAACTCAGATTTTCTTGGAGGAACAAAATACGCGCTGAATTGTGTATCAACCATTTCAGATTAGAAAAGAGAGCACATAAGCAGCCATCATGGTTAATGCTCTTGAACTTCAGTTGGAAATAGGCCTTCATAAGTGGATTCTGGTGGGAGCAGGAAATCATGGTTGCACTTTCTGTTATAGATGGTGGATTGTGATAATGATGGATTCTGATATGCAGGTCAGTAGGTCGTCGGATGAAGGCATATTAAACTGTGCTAGTTGGCATTGTAAGTTGGCAAGAAAGTGAGAGAGAGATGGCCAACGGAGAGAGTAAAAGAGAGTTAACTACGAATTAAAAATGCCTTAAATTTTCTTACAAGAATAATATTCTTCTTTGAGCACTCCATGCACATAATTCCACCAAAATCCAATAGCAGATATGTGTTGAAAGACGCAATACATCCACAATGGACCAACTGCAATGAAAAAATATCACAGCTAGGAAATGTTTCTCACAGAGCTTACGAGTATATACATGAACAAAGACCTTTATTCATAGGCATAGCTATCTTTGTATACACAATTATGGGTGATACCTTTTCCACTAACCTTCCCACAAGACTCACAGTCTCTCCAGCCATCATCATTTGAATGGAAAGTCTCACAGAACCTCCCGTACTCATATACAGATCTAGAGGAAAATAAGGATAAATCAGGCCAATGAAAGTCTGGTGTATCAGAAGATAAATTACATTCATTAATATCCTTGCAAGCCTCAACATGTTGCAGCCTGTTAAGCCAAGTGAGCGGGAGGGCTGGAATCTCTTCATCCAACTCAGCACTATTATGACACGCACAGTTTTCCTGATTCGTAGATCGTAACTCTATTCATGTCATTTGTTTCTCCTTTAACCACAGAGAGCGGTTAACATTACATTCACCAAAAAGCAAATTGTTACTATTGACTTTTTTCTCAAGTGATTGGAAATTAACAGATAGATATGAGATTATATTCTGACTTCATCCTTGGAAAAATAAAATCACAGAGAAGTTCTTACTTGGAGGAACTTCGATATCGCAAGTCAAATCACCTCGTAGTAATATTCACTTTGACCTACCACGTGAAGTGATTAAGGTTTGTGTTTGGTATGAAGGAAAATGCTTTCCATGGAAAATATTTTCCTGTAAAATGCTGTTTTGGAAAATAAGTGCTTATTTATTTTATTGTGTTTGGTACGTAAGCAGAAAATATTATCCTAAAAGCATTTGTATATAATCTAGATAAATACTGTGGGAGGTGGCGATGGCGGTGGGAGTAGGGGTGTGGGGTGGGGGGGATGGGGGTTACGGGAGTAGGAGTGGGGGTGGGGGTGGAGATGAGGTGTGTTGGAGGGTGGGGAGGAGACAATCAATATGGAATGCCATTGGTGGAACTTGTTTTCCCTACTTCAAGTAGGAAAGTCATTTTCCTCATTTTTAAGGAACTTGTTTTCCTAGAGAAATGTTTTTCAAAATTTTGACCAACCAAACATGGAACAATCCATACCAAACACACCCTAAGACTGCTATCATTCCAAACAACTTGTCAATACAAATCATGGCACCTTGAGTAGCTTATAGTCAGATGATCAACCTTTAAACTGTAGGCTCTAAGTTCCCATAAGACATAGAACAATGGTGTTTATGGGGATTGATAGCATATAGCTCCCTTCTACAGGACAGGATGAACACACTTAGTCTTCTTAATTTAAGATGTGCATCAACCAATGATGAAATCAACACTTCAAAAATTACAAAACTTCAGCCTGCCGCCTTGTCAAGAAGTCTTTTAATGGAAAATGCCAGATTAAATCTTATGAGATGTCCAAAAATTTTGGGCCATGGATTTTGAACATCAATGGAAGATGAGATTCTATTCGCAATAAGATGCCCAGAGAATGTGCAACTTTTGGTCCACTTGATATCTTTTGGGCGAGCCAGTTGCAACTAACAAAAATAAATCCATGTTCATCAAGACCAATATACTATCTGTGCAAACGGCTTATTCGTGCACAACGCTCCCAGGCTTGTGCTTGGGTAGGGGAAAAGTTGGTGTATACCAAAATATGTCAAATATATAAGAAAATTAATTGGACAGATAGAATGATAGATAGTTCATGAAAAAGGCGCACCACCAAAAAGCAACGAGAAAATACAGTCGTGATGAGATTGCTTGAGAAGTAAGAAAACTTGAAACAGAGAAACCTAAATAAGAAAATACCAACGGAGTATCCACATATCCAAAATATTAAGGAATACCCAAATGAAAAACTTCTCTTTTACACGTATTAATCACAAATCTCCTGCCAGAACGCTCAATACAAAAATTCACAAACTTTAATAAACTAGTCACTTAAAAGGACCAGGTGTTTGATGTGAGTGTTATCTTTTAAGAGATTTCTTGAGAAGCAAGAAAAATTGAAACAAAGAAACAATTACGGAAATTCAATAAAACATCCCCATTTCCAAGAACACAAATACCCAGAAAAGCTTAATGACAAAATACACAAACTGCAATAAACCATTCACTAAAAAAGATTCCCATTTCTGGCACCATAGTCACAAGTTATCATCTCTAAGAAAGCATTTCTGAACAGCTATGTTTTGCATCTCAGTGTTTTATGTGAGTGCTATTCTTTATAAGAGTGCTTGAGAAAGAAGAGAACTCGAACGAAGAAATTATTTAAGAAAATGCCAATGAAATTTCATATACAACAATTAAGCAACACCCAGATAGAAAGAACTTCTTTCCATTGGTGGAGCTAGGATACTGGTTCATCGAAAAATTACACTGTCTATACAAGATCAATTTTTTTTTGTTTACGTATATATAGCAGGTGTTGAATCCCCTCGACTTCTTATTCTGTTTATTTACTTACATTTTGAATCCCCTTAGTAAAAATCCTGACTCCGCTTCTTTCCACCCATTGATGCAAAATCTCTAACCAGGCATGTTCAATAACAAAATTCACAAAGTTTAATAAAACAAATAACTTAAAAGGCTTCCCTGTTCTGGCACCATGGCACAAATTATCATAAAAAGAAAGCATTTTTTTCGCATCTCCGTTGTACTATGTGAGTGTTTTATGGTAAAGTGCTAGGCACTATAGACGCAATGGCGGCGCGAGAATTTTCACTAAGTGATTCAAAATAAAGAAGTAAACATCAGTGTTATCAAAAGCGAAAAGCGCAAAAAAGCTCTAAGGTCAGCCTGGGGCTTTAAGCGCAAAGCGCAAATAAAGCGTGGGCTTTAATGAAAAAAGGCGCAATGGTGCAAAAGTACAAATATATATATATATGTTTAGTCAAAGCCTACTAATAATAAGCATGAATAACAAATATATGGACAAATATTTGTGGGATTCACTGAGTATGTTGTTGTTGTTATAACAAATATATGGACAAAGAAATTGTAAGAAATTACGATAAAGTGAAATATCAATTATCGAGTGTCACGTTTTCAAGAGAGGCTCATTGGCAAGGAAAAGTATGTCTTAGAGTCTTGATGATGACACTGAAGCGCACATAAAGCGAGGCGAAGCGCTCAACACGCTTTGAGCCTCGCTTCAAGGTTTAAGCGCGCTTGACAACACTGGTAAACATTCAAAGAAGACAAGGGGATTCAACATGTACTATATATACAACAACAACAACAACATACCCAGTATAATCCCACCAGGTGGGGTCTCCCTGGGGAGGATAGAGTGTAAGCAGACCTTACCCCTACCTTGTAAGTTTCTGATAGACCCTCAGCTCAAACACAGATGAAAAGGTAGCAGTAATAAAAGCAGTAACAGCAGCAAGATAATAAGATAAATGAAAATGAAAGAAACAAGCAGGTAGCCTTGGAGTGTAATATGCAGTGTAATTTTACGTATACTATATATACATTGAAAATAAATATGTATATTATATGTATAATTTCAACCTTGTATATATAGTGTAATTTTTCAACGAAGGGGTTTACATTACCCTAGCTCAGCCCACAAAACAGAGGTGGGATCAGGATTTAAACTTTTGGGTTCTAAATTCTACAATAGCCACATCAAGCCTTACTAAATGTGCTCTGACTAAATGTGTACATTTCTTGATACAAATATAGGATTTGAACTAAAGCTATTGGGTAGTAAATTCTAGGATAGTCACATCAGGCGTTAGTAACTGTGTTCTAAACACTCCCTCTATTTCAATTTGTTTGTCTTACTTTCCTTTTTAGTCCATTTCGAAAAGCATGTCTCTTTCCTTTTTTGGCAACTCGTTAATTTCAACTTTCCACATGGCATGTTGAAAACCACAAGATTCAAGGTCATTTTGGTACATTATACATATCTTTAAATCTTTTTTACTTCTTTAAACTTTGTGTCAAGTCAAAACCAGACAAACAAATTGAAACGGAGGGAGTATAAGTTTTTATACATAGTGAGTAAATTTCTTAAAAGAAATACAAGATTTGAACTAAAAGTATCGGGTAAAATTCGGCAGCCCCATCGGGCATTAGTAACTGTGTTCTGAATTTAATTTTTTGCTACATATTTAATAAATTTCTTAATACAGATACAAGATTCAACTTGTAGGGAGCCTTAGCGTAACTGATAAAGTTGATGCCATTTCACCAGGAGGCCACAGGTTCAAACCGTGAAAACAGCCTCTTGCATAGATGCAGGGTAAGATAAGTGGCGGAGTCAGAATTTTCACTAAGTGATTCAAAATATAGAAAGATAAACAAATGAAGAAGCCAAGAGGGTTCAACATCGACTATATGTACTAAAAAATAATTTTAACCATGTATATACAGTGTTTTTTCCCGCCGAAGAGGGTTCGAATGAACCCCCTCAGCACTATGTGGCTCCACCCCTGGGTAAGACTGCCTCTAGAACCTTATGGTCCGGCGCTTTCCCGAACTCCACGCATAGCGAGAGCTTAGTTCAGCGATACAGGATTTGAACTAAAGCTATTGGGTTCGGCCGAACTCGTAAACAGTAGTAAAAGGTGTAAAAAAAAAAAAGAAACTTACGCGCAACGATGACAGAGCTGAGAGAATTTGCCACTACGAAGACGCCAACCATTTCTAAAGGTAACTGAGTTACTTGAATCTTCACATTGAAAGCAAAAATTTGTTGCTGAAGAAGAAGCCATTGAAGAGATGGAAGAAAAAAAACCCTAAAACAGAGCACGACAAAATTTTCAGCTTTTTTTTTTGCTTCCTGAAAAAGGCCAGTAGAGAGAGAGAGAGTTCGTTATGACTGGTTATTATTAACGTTAACAGAGATAATTTATGTTATTAATTACTTGATTAATATGTTTTCCTATCCAAATATAATGAAATTAGCAGTTAAGCAAGATCAATGGAGAAAAATGAAGAGGAATTAGTAATATTACCGAATTGAGTCCAAATTGGTAAGCCGAAGTGTGCACATAATTGAGTTTGGGACCATTATTTAATATTTTAAGTCATACTCGTAGTAGGGTAAATAGGTACATGCATCGCGTGTTTACGCTAAGCTAATGTAATTTACTCTAGCTAAGTAATTTGGTCAAGTGAATATATACATTAATTAATTGTAGTTAAATAATGTTATTGTACATTCATGCACTTGGCATGCATCTGTTAATTTGGTGTAAACATCCGGTGCGGGTAAGTTTTGTACCTTGTAGTAGTGTATAAAAACTTTTTATAACGGAAAAGGATCAGATATGCCCCTCGATTATATGATATTACGAGGTTTTGCCCGTCGTTTAATGGTGGGCACAGAAGTGCCCTTGCCGTTATGAAAGTCAGTCATTCGTGCTCTTGATTTAACGGAGACCCAAAAATATATTGGAGGGCAAATTTATTCAATCTCACATAGTATAGGGACATATTTGATTCATTGAAGTTCCTGAACTACATATTGTATCAACAGTTCTCAGTTTTTTTTTTTTTTTTGTAGCGCACTTTATGCTAGCCACTATTTGTCTGATACTGTATTTTGAAACTCCACATTTTAACTCTCTTATTCTTTCACTTGCTTATGAAATGTCGAAAGATTCGAGTTCTTCAAATAGCTACGAGGGAGATGTTTTTTCAGGTATCATAAGTCTGATGTAAGTTATCTCTTTTTCTCGTGATTTTTTTTTTTTTTTTGCTGCAGATCTGTAATGATTTTTTTTTTTTTATATGTTTATGATTTGTTGCAACAAATATTTTTCCTTGTGATTTTTGTTGCATGCATTATCGTGTAGGCATTAGGAATAGAAAATCGAGAAATTTCAAAAAAAAACTTTCAGGTTATCAGCAAATTGAAAATTAAAAAGGATATTCTCATTAGTGAAATAATCTTTTGAAAAGGAAAAATGGTGCTTTTATTAGTGAAAACAATCTTTTGAAGAAAAAAGTAAACTCTCTTCAGCTTGAAACGTTAATGAAAGTAATGATTGATTTCGAGGCAAATTCTTCTACTATTGATAATGAGGATTTTAAGGGAGTAGTGGATGAGTTTGAGACTTTTTCTACCATTAATAGTGAGAATTTTAAGGAAGTAGTGGTTGAATTTGAGTCTCATTCTGCTATTAAAAATGAGGATTTTAAGGAAGTTGTTGCTGAGGTTGAAGCTTCTCCTTCTATTGATAGAAGACTTGGGAGTATGAGGGGGAAATCTATCTTATGTTATTGGGTTGTCTTATTTGGTTTGTGGCTAGTTACATGTTATGACGGAAGATTTTAAATGATGGATGTAATTGCGTTTGATTTTTTAGTTGTATAATTTAGATGTAATGTAATGTTGGATGGATTGTAATTGCAAATGTTTTTTATGTTTTGGAATGCAATGATATTTTGTGCTATATTGTTGTTTTTATGTCATAACACTAACCCCATATTTGGATGGTTGTTTCCCGTGGTTCATTAATGTATGCTTTTCTATCATTGTTCTTAAAATTATGTGGTATGGTGTTATAAATTTGTGGTTCATCCCATGGTTATATAACCATGAAAAGTCCCAATTTTTGTAACCATTGATTTGGTGATTTTTATGTGGTTACGTATTTTATTTCTCCATTATACCCCTACTTATTTTTCAAAATTCCTATTTTATCCTTTACCCTAGTTTTATTAATATATATAAACTAGATGTTTAATTTTACCCTAGTTCTATTCTGCATATGAATATAATTCTCTTTAAATATATAATGAGAGATGTTTTTGAAATAAAATGATTTATGTGTTTGTATTTTCATGAGTTCATTTCCTCCAGGAATGGATATCTCACTAACTTAACTGATATCTATTTGAGAAATTTGAAGTAATAAGAAAGAGAACTTCAAAGTTAAGCTTTGAATTTCATAATCAGATTTTACTGCTTGGTTTTATTTATATGATTTGATTCCTACGGTTGGCAGGAATGGAAACTCCAGTGGATTAGCTTCATCTAGTGCACGCAAGTTTTTCTTTCTTTTTATAAAGTAATTCAGCAAGCGTTTTTTTCTTTTTATCAAGTAATTTGAACAAACACTTGTATTTGAGGTTATAGAGTCAAAGAAAAAGAAGAAGAGATGAAAATAGTTATTTAAAGTCTTTTAATTGGGACTATTCTAGTAATTGTTGATATTTTTAATAGTTAGTTATATTAGTTAAGGGTATTTTAGTAAACGTAATATTAGTTAAGGGTATTTTAGTAAACTTACATGTTATTATACAATACCATATAGTCAAATCAAACGATAAAAATGTTATTAAACCACCGTAAACGATACGGTAAACAGTATCCAAACATTGTGTTCATTAATACAGTACATTACAATACGATACCATATTATACAATAACATACTATACATTAATGAACCACGGGAAACAACCATCCAAACAAGGGCTAAGGAATTTCAATGGGTTAAATATGCCTTTATACTATGCGAGACTGAACAAATATGTCTTCCAATATATTTTCCATTAAATCTATGGCACAAATGCGGACTTTTATAACAGTAAGGGCACGTTTGTGGCCACCTTTACACGACGGCATAACCGTGTAATATCGTATAGTCGAGGGGCATATCTGGCCATTTTTCGAATTTATAAATATATCTTTGAAATAACTTCAAACATATCGTGTTTAAAATTTCATATGGATGATGTTCAAACACATGTGAGTTGAGTTATCTTTGCTTCAATTTTAGCCATATATTGTTGAATTCGGTCATTACTGCTTAAACCTCAAGCACTTATGACTTAAGTTCGACTATTTTTGTTTAAACTTCAATCATATGTGGTTGAATAATTCAGTTATTCACTTATTTTTGTGTAAATTTTAGTCAAAAATATCTGACCGTCTTAATTCTCCTACAAAATTTATGACTTTTACTTGTTCACTTTTGACTACCTAGAGTAATAGAAAGTACAAAAATTTAAAAAGAAAATAAGTACAGATTACGTAATGATATCCAAATAAAATACCCCACAAATTTTTTACAAGATGGTTGATTAGTAATAGAATTATTATTTTATTCATTCTCTTTTTTTATCATCATCGATATTCTAACTCTCTTCTACGACTAGTACTTCGATTGATGGTTCGAATATCCCTTTTACTTTAGTGGTAAAACTATTATTTCGTTTTTCTCTTCTCATGTATATGCAATTATCTAATAATATAGAACTAATCCTTCGTCCACTAATTACTGATTAATGGTTCGACTATTTTTGTTTAAACTTCAATCATGTGTGGTTGAATAATTTGTACAAAAAAAGAAACCGAAATTATTATTTACCTATTTTTGTCTAAATTTTAGTCAAAAATACCTAACCGTCTTAAGTTCAGCCATATGACTTACTACATACCTAAAGTGGGTAGAAACTAAAAAAATTTAAAAAGAAAATAGGTACAGATTACGTAATGATATCCAAATAAAATACCCCGTAAATTTTTTACAAGATGGTTGATTAGTAATAGAATTATTATTTTATTCATTCACTTTTTTGTATAATCATCTAATATTCAGAACTCATGCACTTACTACTAGTTAGTACTTTCGATTGATGGTTCGAATATCCCTTTTACTTTAGTGGTAAAACTATTATTTCACTTTTTGTACATGCAATTATCTAATAATACAGAACTAACTGTCACTAATTCTGATTAATGGTTCGAATATACCTTTTACTTACATATCAAACGCGCAATTCTTATGATAAGCCCTCTTTCTTTTCTTTTCATAACCTCTCTTCCTTTCCTTCTTCCACCTTTTAGTAATACATGATTACACTCCTCTTTAATATATCTACTTAACTTTGTATTTGATACTTTGGTTACACAACTGCTAGTTAATGAAATACGCGACGTAGTTTACTAATTTATGATTTGTTTCACCGAGCATGAACATGTATTGGTTTTTCTCTGATTGACAATGCTTTGTGATGCGTGGGACACGTATAGGTTGTCGTTGCCGGGGCGGATCTAGGAAGCAAAAAATTACACTATATATAAAGTATTTTTTAATTTTTTTTTTTATGTACATATATAGATTTTGAATACTAAACACAAGAGTAGGTATTGGTTAAGTGGTTTAGGGAATTCGGAATTCACCTTGAGATTTCAAATTCAAACTTTAGGCATTACATTTTTATTTTTCGAACCCCACAATAAAAATCCTGTAACATTTTGTGCTAACAACATATAAAGCGTAGTGACTCACGTTCTTACATGGAGATCATGGCATATATGCATCACTTGCACCGTGCATCTCATTCTATTATGTGTCATTGTGCGAGCATGCACAACATTTGTATTTATTTGTTTTTTAATGATTGCCACAAGAATATGTTAAAGTGAGGATCGAAAATTTTACTTAGTCAGTTGTGACTCATAGATTACTACTTTCCTTGCAGAGCTTTAGTTGACGTCCTAGATGGTCTGTCTAAGGGGCGTATGTAGCATTCAAAGATGGGGGTTTAACTAAACCCCTAACTTTCGACGCGAAGCATAAATTTTTGTGTAAAAATTTATTATTAAAATTGTAATAGATAATAGACATGAACCGATAATTTTTAGAATCTATTTATTGTTTAATAGTCATTAGATGGGTTCAACCATTTTAAGGGTAAACAACATCTACTTTCCTTGGAAACTTTAGGTTGAACCTGTAAAGTTTAAATTCTGATAAATAATAGATATAAATCCATAATTTAAAATACAATGGGTTCAAGATCTGGCTATCAATCGCCCATTCCAGTACTAGTTGAGGTGAGCCATCCACCTTATCCGTGGAGGCTACCCACTGACTTTTACTTTTCAGTTATAATTGTGGGGCTTGGATCAGTATCTTATGTTTTCAGATATTCACTTAGATGATCTGTGACTAGACTTGTGGGATTTAGGATTTCGGTGCTTGGATGTTTTGGTATTTTGGTTTTCATTTTGTTGTCGAGGATGGTTGTAGATGTTATTTATGGTTGGATGTTAATTTATTGATTAGAAGAACTATTAATGATGCTCCTCTACAAACAACAATAACAACATACTCAGTGTAATTTCACAAGTGGGGTCTGGAGAGGGTAGAGTGTACGCACACCTTACTTTTACCTTTGTGGGGTAGAGACGTTGTTTCTGATTAGGGCCGACTTTTGGGCAAGGCAACTAAAGCCCAAGCTTTAGGCCCCAAAAAATTTGGGGCCCCCATTTTTTACCCATAGGGTTCTATGTTTTTTTTATAAAATATTCAAGAGTAAAAATAACATTTTTTTCATCTAAAATTTATTTTACTTGATATTTTTATTAGGTAGGTATGTATTACTTTGTAATTATATATTAGAATCTAAATATGTCAACTATAAAATATGAATCCAGTTATATATTTAAAAATAAAAAAATAGAAATTAAATTAAATCTTAAGGGCCTCGTTAAAATAAAAAGACTTGATTCTTTTCCAAATGTTTATATTGCATATAAAATAATTTAACAATTACAGAACAATTACCTTACCCGATTTTTTTCAAAATTAAAATTGATAAAATCTTACTTAAATTCAACAATGACTTAAGAAAAATTGAATATATTAACTATATTATTAGAAGAGAAAATTTGTAAAATACTTATTTATAATATTGCATCTCAAAAATTTAGAAAAATAGACTTCAAATACAAGATATATAGTATGAAAAAATAATTCTTTGAGTAAAAAATATAAGGCCTCTACTTGAAGTTTGGCTTTAGGCCACAAATAGTCTTGAGCTGTCCCCGTTTCTGATAGACATGAGAGAAACTACTTGCTTTTATTTATTTATTTATTTATTTATTTATTTTATTTTTGTTTCACATAATTGAGTTTAACTAATGTTTGAATAAGTGTAGTATTATGCTCAACTAAAATGAGTTATGGTTCGGTTGGTGGGTGAAGCTCACTAAGTGCTAGTCACGGCTCTTGAAAGCTAGAAGTCATGACAATTTTAGCATCCAAAAGCAGTATCTTGTGCAATCTTGTTTATGGGTATATAGACTCCATACTTATAAAATTGAGGCTACAGATACATTTTTGAAAAAATTCCTTCTTTCATTCCTCTATCGTGCGATAAAGTTTGAAGTGATAATCTACTCTCTCATCTGTTTCCTCTCATTCATATGATGAGAGCATGTACATTCATTTATGTATTGACCGTGATGTAGCTCTTGAGGTCCAGATTATCCTAAAGGTGTCAACTTGCCCAACTCAGGGAACCGGTTATGGAAAAAACCGTTAGGTTCGGCTCGTGGCTCAGCAGAAAAAACGGAACTTTTTAACTGTTCAATTTCTATTTCCGAATTAAGCTCGGCTTCGGAACCGGTCCGGTTTGGAGTGTTTAAAATATTTTTTTTTTTGTTTTTTGTATTATATATATATATATTATAGTATTTATTTGTATATTGTAGGTATATTTATATATGTTATACAACTTTATAATTAAAGTTTAAATATTTACGTACTAATGTGACCTAACGGCAAGTCGGAATACGGGGAATAATGTTTTTTAGATACATATATATATATAACTTACATATACTTATATATATGTATAACTTAATATATATAGTATATATACTTATTTACTATATATACTTATATATATGTATAACTTAATATATATATATATATACTTATATATATATATACTTATATATATGTATAACTTAATATATATACTATATATATATATAACTTAATATATATACTAAATATATGTATAACTTAATATATATACATATATACTATATATATACTATATATACTTAATATATATAAAATATGTGTATAACTTAATATATATACTATATATATGTATATATATGTACTATATACTATATATACTTATATATATAGGTATAACTTAATGCGCTCTCCGAAGCCACGGTTGATACTTGAACCGTAAGATATCTCGAGCCATTCTGTGAAAGTACGGGATAGCTTGCTTCTTCCACCATGCTAAGACGTCCACCTCATCCAAATGGATTGGTTGATATCTACATTTGGGTGCATCAAATAAAAGTTATATTCATCAAAGTTTGCGGTAGAAGAAGAAGTTGTTTGTGAATGTAAAACTTTTTAAACCCGACAAGCTTTTTGCTACTTTGAGAAGTAGTAGGGGCGTGGAGCAACGGTGTTGCACGTTCTTCCAAACTAGAATAATGAGTAAAAACTTTTCTACACTCATCATCAATAGCGAGGTCGGCTTGATAAAGATGGTTGAGTTCCCGCTTCAATTTCTAAAAATGTATAAATTTGACTAACCAAATTTTTAGTATAAGACAGCTTTAAACAAGGATTTAAAAAGGGAACCCAATATAAATAAAGTTGGGATGGGAAAAAAATACTTCTTAAATTTGATTATCATTTCAAAAATAGCCGCTTGATAACCGGTTTATGTTTATACTCTTGTAAAACTCTAGCTATTTCCGCTAAGTAGGCTAAAATTCCGGTTACCGTGGGATAAAATTGTCTAGAAAAAGCAAGAGTTGCATTATAAAAAATTTCTAAGAGTTCAATACATTCTTTAACATCTTCCCAATGCATAAAATTTAACCAATCCTGACTATCGGTATTATATTTGTTGTGAACTTGTTGTATGGGAATCTATACTCATATGCTTGTTGTAGCATAACGTAAGTGTAGGTTCCACCTAGTCAATTTCTATTTGAATTTTCCTAGGTCTAAGGTTATTTTCCACACAAGCATTCTTAAAATCTCTAATTCTTCCCCTATTGGCATTACGAAAAAGTTAAACGCAACGTTTCTAACTTTTTGAACGTAATCATCAAAATGCTCAAGACCATCTTTAACAATTAAATTTAAAATGTGACAACTACATCTTACATGAAAAATATTTTTTAGAGGAGGGTTTATTTCTTTTTTTAAAAGACCAACCGTCTTTGTATTATTAGAAGCATTATCTAAAGCAATACAAAGTGTTTTTCTATAAATGTTAAAAAATCTCATAATAGTAGACATTGAATCGGCTAAAAATTTTCCATCGTGACGACCTTTTCCTTCGTCATATAAAAAAAGCTATAATTCTTTTTTGCATAACCCGGTGTCATCAACCCAATGACATGTAATAGCAAAAAATCTAAATGGTTAATACTAAGACCCAAATCGGCGGTAAGACAAACATTACAATTTAAAGAATTAAATACGTGGCGCAAATAAAATCTATATTGTTTAAACAAATCTATAACATCGCTCTACAAGTACTTCTAGGAATACCCTCAAATAACGGATTATAACAACGTTGAATGTAAGTAACAAACCCCAAACAGGGAAAGGAAAATGGTAAACAATCATAAGCTACCATTTTAGCTATTTCTACGCGTTCTTTTTTCTTGTCATACTTAAAATTTCTCTTTAAGGTTCGTGGAGTCTATCGTCATTTGAATCCCCCCCACATTTGAACCCCTTTGCTCTCCCAAGCATCCATATGTTTGGTTCTCATATGAGAATTTAGTGTGCAGCTCCACCATCCTTTTGATTTGCTTAAAACTAAATACTTGTCCACATATGTTACATGTAGTGATTGGCTTTCCATTCTTAGTCATAAATTTCCAAATTTTAGTCGTCTTACGGTAGTTCTAGGCGGTTTGTCTTGTGTATGTGATTGTGACGTGTATCTCCTATGATTTTCGGGGGGTTGTGTTTCATCATCATTTAAGTCTTCATTAAAAGTGTCGGTAAAATGTTGTTGCATTGCCTCATGACCTAAAAGTGGATTATTTCCACCAACATCAATACCTACATTAGTACGTTTCTTCCACAAATGTTTCCTCATTAAGCGCACCCCTAACAATACGACTACTACTACGTATGACCACGTCTTAATCTCTTTGACATTATTAAATAGAATTAATTTAAATCACAATCAAATAAATCACAAGAAAATAAATTACAACAAATTAAATTGCGTAAATTAAATTGCTAGAATTAAATTGCGAAAAATAAAGATAGAGTTGGAACGAAGGTACCAAATTGCCGGATTAATTTCCAACAAAGTCAAGGCGCTAGAATTGCAAATCCACCAAAGCTACTTCGATTGTTGCAAAATCACCAACTCACCAACAATATTATAATTGCAAAATTAATAATTGAAAGTTGAAACTATAATAAGACTTTGTGGCTAGTTATTGCAAAATAATTATAATTGAGAGATTGAGATTTGAGAGAAAGATGAAGAAGAGTGAATTGGTGTAATTAAAATGAAAATGAAGAAGGGTTTATATAGAGGGGTGGGGGATGGTTAAAGTGTTAAAAAAAAATTTGGGGGCCAAAAATTAACAAAATGGCCGTTTGGCAATTTGACATTTTTATAAATGGGATTCTAAGTCTAACCCATTTACTTACTGAACCCAACTACTCTCTCTCTCTTTTTTTTTTTTTTTTTTTTTAATTTTCACCTTAAAAGCAAATTCGGCCTCCTAAAATATTGGAATCGGACCGGTATACAATTATACTTAACCGGTTTACCTAATTGATTTAACTGTCCGGTTCTGGGATTAAAACCAATAGGTTAGCCACGAACCGGTTAACACCTTTAGATTATCCCACAGGGTAGGTGCAGGGGCAGGAGATAGGCTCGTGCACGAGTCGTCAGGTCCATGTTACAACCAAACATAGAAAGATAAAACATGAATTTTATACATCAAAAGTATACCATGTAAATAAATGTTATAGCATAACTTTTTTAACAGACGACTTTTATAAATGGATACCGACGAAATAAATATTTAATTCCACCTGTATAATAATCATGAAAAAATGTAAGGTGTACTGGGCTGAAAGCTAATGGATTGTGATGGGGCCTGTCAGAAGAATGTGTAGCGCATGATCCATGTTTTTTTTGAGGATTTGAAGTTACAATGCATTTTTTTGCACGGATTATCTTCCAAAGGTGGTGTCTTTAATTTATTCCCTTCGCTTAAAATATATGATCGAAAATAACCCGAAGTTTTGGTTCAACTACTCGCCTCTAAAAAAAAAAAAAAAAAAAAAAATAAGCCAAGGCTTCGCGAAAATTCGCCAAGCGCAGCGTTTTATGCTTTGCCTACTCCAAATTCTTCCTTTAATTTTTTCCTTCCGCTTAAAATACATGTACTCGAAAATACTCCGGGACGTTAAGGTTTTTGAACCCCCCGCCGCAAAAAATAATAATTTCACAAGGCAAGTCTTCGCGAAAATTCTGCCTTACAAGTTTGCCTTAAAGCAAAGGTTTGTCTTGCAAAATTTTGCAAGACATAATTTTTTTTACTCTGCTGAAATCTTACAAAAGTTAAGCCTTAATGTTGATACAAAATTCTGCCTTGCAATTTATTTTTTTTAACTGAGCCGGAATTCGAACTCAAAATCTCAGGATATTTTAAGTGAAGGCAAAAATTAAAAACCAATAATTTGTGGGCCAAAAATTAAAGACCACTCCGAATAAGGCAATCGTGCAAATTGCCTGTTACAATGGTGCATCTTTTAAGTTCCAACACCCATGGAGGATTAGGCACGTCTCTTCAAGTCTAATCTAGTTTTCTTTTTAAAAGATTTGTTAAAAGTTCCCACTATGGTTTTGACTTGTCTATTTATATTTTTGTGCATGTCTTTTTCACTAAATTAGGGGGCCATATTTTTTTGCAATTATTATTACAAGACATTTCGTATCCAACACTAACATAACATCTACATTTATTTGAATTACACTGGCACTATATTTTCCGTACACCTTGCCATTTATGTAGAAATAAGAGGGTTCAATTGAATTTTCTTAATTGAAAAGTTATACGTTATATATACATTTTTGAATTTCTGGTGAAACGCTAGGGAGATTTATTGTTAGTTATAAAGGGTTCAAAAGTTATTTTACGTCATATGATCAAATTTCAAGTGTGATAATTTAATATATGGAAACAACCTCTCTACCTTCGCATGATAGGTGTAAGGTTTGCGTACACACTATCCTCCTCAGACTCTATTTGTGGAATTACACTGAGTTTGTTGTTGTATTATAATTTAATATATATTTTTAAATTTTCATACATAAATTCATCACTCCGTCACTGATTATCCTCAATCAAACCAGAGTCGCCGACAAAAAGATAAAAGAAAAAATGAAGAAGAAGAAACTTTCTTAGCGTGGGAGGAACTATGTTGATGTTGATTTGTCCACTATTCGTTTGGAGTTAATTAAACTAAACATTTTTAATATGACGTAACCACATATATTTTATGTATATTACTCAAAACATTAACATTTGCTACCAATTTATTGGACTTTCGTTTTTAACAAGTATACAAAGAGATCCTAAGAGGTGAATATAATATTATACTAGAGACTACTACAAAGAGAAAAAGAGATGGATGAAAACATACATTACTCTAGCACACGCGATACTGGAAGTTGTAATGATTAGGTATAATGCTAGAACCTCTTTTAAGCATAAATAATTTCAAATAGTACCACAGTATATATGTTAGTAATTAGCTACACAAAACCGATAACATGGTTTATGTCAGTGTTATCCTCGAGAACACGTTAGTAGAACAAATTTTTGTTGGTTGGTTATATATCTACCGTTCGGCATTCGTTTTAAGGCTTGATTAGGGTGAAGCATAGATATAGTCGATTTCAGGACTCGTATTTAAGCTATAGTTAGAGTTCCTAAATTTTGCAAGTTTAACCGCTTTTAAATCAACTTCAACCGTGCGAGTTTGAAGTTCAGACATACGCGTTTTGAGATTTGTCTTGTCAAAGCCTAACTTCAAATAAGTTGAAAGCTATGGTGTCATTTTAGCATGAAGTTTCGGCCAAATATAATTGAACTTCATACATTTTTGCATGAAATTCAGGTCATATATGACTGAACTCACTTGATAGTAAACTTCTAAGTGATGCATGATTCTTTCACTCTAGCGTGATATTGCTTGTGGACAACACAACAATTTGATTGAAACATGTCTTGACACTTTGCAACAAAAAGATTTAAAACTCCGAAAAGAAAAATAAGAGAGAAAGGAAGAGTAACTCTTAATAAGCTACCCTGCGAAAGTACTTCAAACAATTCAGATTTGCGCTAGGAAGTCCCACTTTGGAGTAAAACGTTTCCTACCAAAGGTGATTTCATTTACAGAGGTGGAATCCGGGACCTCTAATTTAAAATGAAAAAGTACTTACCACCCACCACAACCGTCAGCTGTAATAGAATATTACTACAGATACATTAGTTGCACAAAGATTCATCTGGTGACAGTCGACGACGAAAGTTAAATTGGCAGCAATGCAGGTGCATTTATTATTTTTGGACTTGAACTTATTATGTACTTGAATACAGTTAAATGCACTCAGAGATTGTAATTCTCTATCACAAAATAGTAGTGGTTGAAGTTACTCCACCTACTGATTACTATTTTCTTTAATCTGGATTTGCAATTGGTTGTGGTGCTAAGCACAATAAATCAATATTGACTTTACCAATTACCAGTAAGTCAACATTGAATTTTACTAAATCGAAATAAAGAAAAGTTGGGTACAATAAACACAATTCTACTTTAATAAACTCTATTTAGAGTACGTAGATCAATTACATTTAAAATAAATAATTTAAGATTACGCAAAGTCTTGATTATGTCACAGTTTCACAATAAATAATGTTGAGACTAAATTTGCGTTTCAAATTTCACAATTTTATATTTTTACGTGCTTCAAAAATTAATAAAAAGTTCCTTACATGGCTCCAACGAACAGCATGAGAAAGTCAAGGACAACCACATTATCGTCTTGTATTTTATTTTGTCCAACTTATTGTCAAGCAATACATATTACAAATTTACAATCATAAGATAGGTCAACTTCTTCTCTAGATCACTGGATGTTCAAATCCTATCCATTAAGTAAACAAAAATACACATCATAACAGGTGCGCAATTTTACCTTCATCTAATACGAGAGTGGGAATTTTTAAAAATAAAATTACATGCAAACGATGTTAATATCAATTCAATAAATATATATAAACGTATTTTTATATAAATTTTTATATATAATGTTATTTAATTATAGTACTATTTGCTATTTCCCATATACCAAATATTTGTGCTTAGTGAGAGGGAGCTTTTAGTTGAGATTCTTGAAAGGCAATTCAACATTTAATGTTTTATCAATGAACAATGTTTTACTTTTTTGTTTTTAAAGTTATAAGTTCATATCAATTATTGCACTTTTTTTGTGAATTTTTACATATAAATTTATTTTTCACACCAAAAGTATAGAGTTAAGATGAATGCGGCATGAATACTCTGCATCCTCCTCTGAGTGCGAAGTGCCTTAGACAACACTATCACAAATTTACTATCACATCAATGATAATTATGACTCAGTTCGAAATACATTAGCTAATTTTGCACTGACTTTATTTGAGTCTATTACAAATATCTTCACCTTTATGGGACTTAAATTTGACATCTCACACAAACCAAACTTTTTTTTTTTAAAACAAAATAAAGAGCAACGTGACAACAAAGAAGGACCAAATTTAGAAGAGGGTCCCCATTTTCCCATTTTATCCGTTCCCTTTTCTTAAAGGTTCCTCAATCGTTTAGCATCACTGTCTGTCTGTCTGTCTACCACATCACATTATAGTAATGTTGTTTTGACAATTTAAAGTTGTCTCCCACAACACCTTCCAACTCTAAAATATTAAACTTTTTCGTAAAAGTAATTACCAAAAACTGTTTTTCATCTTTTAGTTTTCACTCGATATTTGTCCTAAATAATTTAGATGAGGATTGACTTATTTAGGGAGTCAAACAACTCTTTCTTTGATTATGAGTAGTCTAACTCTTTTCATATCTTGTGAATTATTAATTTTGTATATTTATAGTGTTTTTTATGTAGTTGTCAAATATATAAAAAATGTTTATAGAATATAAAAAGAATCTGTGAGATTTGAGAAAAAAAAAGCTGTTTGACTCTTCAAATAGGTTAACTTTCATATAAATTGGGACGGAGATAATACTTATTTGACCTATTTTGGAGGTTAAACTCGAAATCGTTTATTAAAAATAAAAGAATTAATACTTATCACTCAACATAAATTTGATGGTAACTATCAAGAAAGAAATAATAACATTTTTGTTCTCAATTGATGAATTCTAACTTTGCTACTGGTGATATTTCACTAAGCTATTTAACTAAAATATGTATTTTCGATCCTTATATAAGAAATATCTTATATTTTATTATTAATTATCTTAAAAATATGAAGTAACATTACAAATTTAATATAACAGATGAGTAATCACATAATTTAGCAATTAATAATTCATTAAAGCTATAAAACTTCACGAACTTAAAAATCAAAAGTGCACGTCATATATAGTTGAAAGCCATATATTCTTAATCATATACAATAAAAATCAAAATCATAATTTAATACTCTCTCCGATTCAAGTTATCTGCTGTGGTTCTCTTTTACATGTCCTTATGAAACATTAATTATGAGAGATTTTAACTATTTTACCCTTCACAGATACTTGAACAATCATAACATCCCCTTAATTGAGGTGTTTGTAGTCTTCAAGACAATAATGGCTCGTTTGGTAAGAGGGATAAGAGATAATTAATCTCTGAATTAAATATTGGATGAGTTTATCTCATGTTTGCTTGGGACAAAATCTCAGGATAACAAATTCTGGGATTGTAGTGGTTATTTTTACCCCACATTGAAAATTGGATAATAATTCTGGGATAACTAACCCCGGAATAGTTAATTTTGCGATAACTTGTTCTCCAACCAAATGAGCCCTAATTACTAAAGGGATTAATTCTGTCTTGAGCTTTAAAAACCACAATAATTTGAGATAACTATTTTTAGAAATCATACAAATAATTTGTGTCGGAGGAAATAATAACTAGAAATAAAAATTACTCCCTCCGTCCCAAAAAGATTGTCCTCTTTTGACTTGACACAAAATTTAAGAAATAAAGGAAGGCTTTTGAAATGTGTGGTCCAAAACAAGCCTTAGATATTTGTATGAGTGTAATAGCTGTTTGTTGCTTTCTAAAAACGAACATTTTTTTAAAAAGTACTTTTTTCAAAATCTTTTCAAAAAAGTATTTTTTGGCTAAAAGGGCGGTTTGTGTTTGGCCAATTAATTTAAAAAATACTTTTGAGCAGTAATTAGTGTTTGACCAAGCTTTTAAAAAGTGCTTTTATGTGTATTTTTCTTAAAAGTACTTTTCAAAAAAGTGCTTTTGGGTAAAAGCTATTTTTTTTAGCTTCGAAAAAGCTTCACGATACTCCCAAAAGCACTTATTTTCTTCCAAAAACTTGGCCAAACACCTCACTTTTTTTTAAAATAAGTACTTATTGAAAAAATAAGTACTTATAAAGTTAAATTATTTTTAAATATAAAAAAGTGATAATCTTTTTGGGATAAATTAAAAAGAAAAGGAGGATAATCTTTTTGGCGCAGAGTATTTTTTATTTCTAGTTTTTTTTTTTCTGTTTTGTCGTGAAAACAATAAACTAACGCATAACATGCGCACACATCTTTTTTTCTTTCTTCTGAATAAACATTTCTCATTTTCTTTCTTCTTCTCCTCCATTTTTTTTTTCTTGTTTTCTCCATATGTTTGTTCCTTAATCCTCTATCTTTAACCTTAATTAGCACATGTTTCAACCTCGTAATACGTGAAAAATTTACAATAAACCATTTGTCTATATATCACCTTGTTCTTAAATTTTTTTTTTTTAATTTTTAGCTTTCCAAAACTTTCATTTCCCACAATATTCATTTCACTTGAGGAAGAAACACAAGCTCTATCTGTCATTTTTTCTTAGCTGAAATCAAACATAATTTCGAGGAATCCGAGGTTTTATTGCACCTTTTTTTTTTTTTTTTTAATTGGAATTTGATGTTCATGTTCAAGAACCCCACGTAAGAATCTTGAACATGTATTGATTTTTGAAATCTAAAAAAGGGTTTTTAAGATTGTGGGGTTGTTCAGATTTGATTGAAACTACATTTTACAGCATAAAATTTCTAAAAATAGAAACTTTTTTTTTTTTCCATATTTTTGATTGGAATTTTCAGGTTGAAATTTGTTGGAACCCCACATAGAAATCTTGAACATGTGTTGAATTCTGAAATTTTCTTAGGATTGTGGGGTTGAATGAAACTACATTTTACAACGGAAAGTTTCTAAAAAAAGAAAGAATTTTTTTTTATCCATTTTTGGAAACCAGAAATGTTGTCTGTTTCAGCACCTTCAAGAACTCTTAGTTCTTTAGAAGAAATGCTTGAGTCCCTCAAGCAAAGGGATGAAAATGAAAAGCCTAAAGATTGCCCACCGGCATTACCTTCCCGTCCCAAGTTAGCTTCAAGAACTAGACCTCCTTCTCCAAAAAGAACAATGCCCAATACCCCCGAAAAACGGGACATTGAAATGGACAATGGTAAAAGAGAAGTAGTTAAAGGAAATGTGTTTGGAGTCAAAAAGGGTAAAGAGATTATGGATTCTAGTAGTGAGTCACCATATGTTAATTCAACATTTGAAAAGGGATGTAGACAGAGATTTTGGGAAAAAGATGGTGTCAAGATTGATAACAGGTTTCCTTATTCGCTTCCAAAGTTTCGGGAGGATGAGTGGGATGACAATATCAGTTATTTTATTGAGAAGGTAAAAGGAAATTTGCTATAGAAATTGTGTTATGTTCAGCTTTGTTGTGTGCTCAGTCTACTATAGAAATTGTGTTATGTTCAGCTTTGTTGTATGCTTAGTCTGCTTGTGTTGATGCTTTGATAGAATGGTGGATTTCTGATTGAGGGTAGTGGGACTTAAGATACTAGACAATCCTTAAGGGGTCGTTTGGTTCGAAGACAAGTTTTGCTGGGATTAGTTATGTTGGCATTATTTCTTATTGACTTTTTGGTTTGTTCTATTAAAAATAACATGCATTGCATTATCAAGAATAGTAATGAATAGGGTGTATAAGTATAAGGATAGTACTGGTATTGTTAATGCCATGGTTTGCTATGTAAAAAAATATTACTGAATGCAGTGTATTAGTAATACTGGTATTAGTGGTATATAGGTGAGTTGCAACCAAACATTGTTCTAAAATTTTATACCAGGATTATACTACCTAATACACCCTACCAAACGACCCCTTAGAGTTAGAAATTATCTTTTGGCATGGGGAGCCGCTACTGTCGTTTATTGACTAGTTTTATCTAGGGTTGGAACTCTCAATGTGAGAGAGTTGTTGATGATTCATATAGCTTATCCCAACAAGGTTGAGTGTCTAGGATTTAGGAGAACTCGAAATGTAAGGTTGAGGTCGAGTAACTTCTTGTTTGGTTTTATAATGCACAGTACATCTGCTCGAGTTTGTCAACGTCTTTTGAAATATCTTTAAGCTCTTGTGTTTCTTGAGCTTACTGCAGTTTACCTGTAAGTCTTTGAGTACGTTTGGAAAATTAACTTTTTTTAACTAAATGGCGAGCTGGTAAGAAAAAATTGTGCATCTACTTTGAACTCTCATTGTTTGTCAAATTGTGTTTGGTTTGTTTTCGGCCGGAAGATATCATAGATTTTACCTGTTGTGATATAGCTTTTGAGACAATTTCTTAGTGTTATTAATGAGTAGTTATATTAATGTATTTCAGAAGCTTCGTGTTTGGTGCCGTCTGAAAAGTAGACAGTGGGAACCAGGACAAGTGCAATCAACTTCTGGAGACAAAGCTTCAGTATTGCTTTCTGATGGCAGTGTGAGTTTATATGTTCTGGCTATTCACATGATGAATACTGAAACATAAAAGAATTAAATTAAAAGGGTGCATGTGTACTTAGACTTTAAAAGGGTGCATGTGTACAGACCTATAGGTTGTGGCAGTGCCCGTTGGAGAGCTTTTACCTGCAAATCCAGATATTCTTCAGCGCGTGGATGATCTCATACAACTTTGTTATCTTAATGAGCCATCAGCTGTTCACAACCTCCAACAGAGATACGCTCAGGATAGAATATATGTATGTACTCTTAGACAGCTCATTGTTTCATCAGATGTAAAACTTCATACCTTCATTTTGATGTTTACTGTCCCCCATGCTTACAGACTAAGGCAGGGCCTGTTCTAATAGCAGTCAATCCGTTCAAAGAGACCGAATTATGTGGGAACGAACTTGTTACAGCTTACAGGCAGAAACTGTTGGATAATCCTCACATTTATTCTATTGCTGAAACTGCCTACAGTCAAATGATGGAAGGTCTTTATAATACCAAAGTTCATTTCTGGTCTCTGAAAATTTTAGATGGAACCATTCAATCCTTATTTTGTTGCTTTTCCTGTGTATCTTGCAGATGAAATAAATCAATCCATCATCATAAGGTCAGTTAAAGTGTCTCATTGTTAGTAGGCGTTTGGTGATAGATTCCAAATATTTTTCACTTTATTTGGAATTTATGAAGTTGGAGTTGTGTTTAGTTATACTTTTTGCAAAGGAGAGAAGAGAGCATTTTATTTGGAATATATGGAGTCGGAAAAACAGGTTTGGAGCAATTTTCCAAATTTAGAATCCAACTCCAAGGTGGATTTGGAAATTTTATAACTAAACACTGATTTTGAAATAAAGTGAAAAATTATTCCGGAAAAAAGTGAATAATTCTCATGGCCAAACGGGTCCTAATAGGTAAGCGTAATGCTTGTATTGACAAACAACTAAGTTCTCTTCATATCATGTAGTGGGGAAAGTGGATCTGGGAAGACGGAAACAGCAAAATTTGCAATTGGTTACTTGACTATGATTAGTGGAGGCAACAATCAGATAGAAAGTGAGCTGCTGCAGACAAGTTGCATATTGGAGGCTTTTGGGAATGCCAAAACCCTCAGGACTAACAACTCCAGTCGATTTGTCAGTCTCTTTATCTGCTTCTTTTCCTTTTCTTTCTCTATTTTTGAGAGGGAGTATAAATAGAGTAGCTTTTATTTGCACTTGGACTAACAGATGCTGTGATGGATTGCAGGGAAAGTTGACTGAAATTTATTTTAGTGTAGAGGGAAGAATTTGTGGTGCTAATGTACAAACATGTAAGGATGTTTATTGAGATGAATTTCCTTAGAAAATGCGTGTTTTGTTAGCATTGTTTTGGTATCAACTTATTAAAATTGTCTCGTAATATTGTTTTTGGTCCCATTACTTACTTTTACAAATCTTTGTGCATGTCTGATATATCGATGCTAAAATAATGGGTAGTTCTTCTTGAAAAGGTGGGCATTTTTCTTCTGTATTCTTCCTTGTATTTTCTTGTTAAATTTGTATCTGTTCATCGGAGCTAAATCTCTTGAAACACGTCTTATTTGGGCAGTCAAGAGTGGTTCAACTGGCTTGTGGAGAGAGGTCTTACCATATCTTTTACCAGCTATGTGCTGGGGCTCCTTCTGCTTTGAGAGGTTTGGATTCAGATATTGAACCTTTCATTGTAATCTCTTTTTGTTACTTATTGTAGTTGTTGGCTCCACATTGTAGTTGTCTCAGTGGGATATGTATTTTCAGTAATTTCTCTATATTACTTTATAAACATTTTCAAGCCATGAACCAGCTTCTATTGTTAGTGTTGCATTTTACAGCTTGTGAGATGTTTCTCTTCATATTTTTTTTAGAGCAGAAATTACTCCTATTCTAAAGGTAATATTGGAGCTATAATTTTTTCTTTATGTCGTCTACTATATCGATTTTTTTCCTTTATCAAAAAACATTAGTTGAACTTTTGTTTGATGGTTATCTTTATGGCGCCTACTATATCGTTTTTTTTTTTTTTTGTTAAAGAAACACTATCTAGGGACAAGATAATAGACATTCAACTTCTTTGGCTTTCGACTATTACGGAAGTAGGACCACAGGGTTTCTTGGCGAGATGTGTGTTTGAATAGTCTACAACTCTGGATAATTTTTGTTTTCGGGTCTCTTTTTTAAGAGGGAAGATGGGTGTTAAATGAAGAAGTCCTTGGACGATTTTGTACCTTACCATTCAGAACATTTATGTGATTCTTTTTTCAGATAAACTTAAGCTGAAAGGTGCTTCAGAGTACAACTTTCTCTACCAGACTGATTCCTTGGTGATCCATGATGTTGATGATGCAAAGAAGTTTCATGTGCTTGTGGTGAGCTTATGTGATCACATTTATGGTTAATTAGATTTTATTTCTTTTGCATGTTGGATCTGTTTGTTGTTAATTCCTTTCATGTTCTCCCTTTTCAGAAAGCCCTGAACACGGTGGGGATTCCTGAAAGAGACCAAGAGCATGCTTTTCAGATGGTAGCTGCAGTTCTATGGCTGGGTAACATAACGTTCCAAGCTAATGGCAATGGAAACAATGTTGAAGTTGTGCAAAGTGAAGGTGAGCTATTTTTGTGAAGTGCAGTTTTTCTCCTCTTGCTCCTCTTGTATTCTTCTCTCTTAGAAATAAATAATACCCCCTCCGTCCCAACTTATGTGATGGTCTTTGACTGGGCACAAAGTTTAAGAACGAAAGAAACTGTTGAAACTTGTGGTCTAAAATAAGCCATATGTATTTGTGTGGCCATAAATCATCTCATGAAGGGTAAAATTGGAAGGTTAAAGTTAAGTTATTACTAAATGTAGAAAGGTGTCATTCTGTTTCGGACTGACTAAAAAGAAAAGGGTGTCACATAAATAGAGACGGAGGGAGTAGCATATTTGATATTTATGCGTACTTGTGTCATTATTGATCTCTGGTCCTATTCTTAGTAGTCTGTTGCAGCCTAGACTTCTTAGTTTATAAAAATCTGGACTTGTTTTATTGACTGCAAATTTAATCTTTCGTAATCGTCATTTTCTCTGAACATTTGAGGTTCTATTATAGTTTCTTTTTCACTCTTCCCTGAGCACGTTATAATGTCATAAAACCTCTTATTTTTAGGCTTTATGGGAAAATCTTCTGCTTTCTCAAGATAAAATTCATTTCTTTCCCCTTTTTCTTAGTGTTCTTCTAGTTATGACTATTTAGATTCTTGCATCTCTTTGCATGAGAGGATTCTGATATGCTCAAATGTGGTAGTTTCCTGATACAGTTTTATATGTTTATTCACTATGCTTATCTGGAGGCACTAAAACTAACCTATTTGGTATTTCACTATATCTGGTATTGCAGCCGTTATAAATGCTGCTAGCTTGATGGGCTGTAGTGCCAATGACCTCATGCTCGCTTTATCAACCAGGAGAATGCAAGTTGGCAAGGATAAGGTTGTCAAGAGTTTAACCATGCAACAGGTAAGTTACTTAGTTATATAGGTTATCCTACAGTTTCTCTCATTGACATTTTCATCTTTGCCATAATCTGTACCAAGTACAGAAAATAACAAAAATGGTCCCTTATGTGTGCACTTAACAATTTTGGTCCTTTAAGTTTGCCGAAAGTTATCACCATGAAAGTCTCATCAAATTCTGAAATATGCAACATAAAAAACTACACTAGACACTAAAAAGATATAAAAGAAATAGCAGAAATTACACCTCAAAAAGCTGCATCAGACGACAACAACAACAACAACAAGTGTTCCCACATTCTAGGTTATGTACTCTAACCCCCGCCTTGAAAGGTAGAGGCTTGAAAGATCTCTCGGATGCATATGAAAATAAGAATAACAAATGCGAGAAATCATGCCCAAATGTGGATAATCAAATTTTCCTATAAGATACAGTTTTATAAATGTTACTATGGTGAAAGGATAAGCCACCTAGCCTTCTATTCACTATGCTTATCTAATCCCTTAGAACCTATCCTTCTTGGCGTCAGAACTTTACCTCTCCCTAAATCGTCCGTGAAGTGGTACCTCTCAACTGAGACTCTAGCATTACGGTATTTCACTATATCTGCTATTCCACCGCAGCCGTCTCGGATATTCATTCCTAATGCTGCTATTTCCGCGACTTTCATCTTGAACGTGAAATTTCTTGACTAGCCAACACTGCCAATAAAGCTCTAACCACCACTTTGTAGATGCCTTTAAGTTTTGGTGGCAACTTTATCAACCAGGAGAATGCAAGACGTGAAACATCGTCGTCTATATCCCCATCTTTTGATAAGGTTCCTTTCTTTTGAATGGCACGAGGTACCAAGCCTCACTTCCTTTACTAACCATGCAACAGGTAAGTTAACTTTAGACTCCAGTTATATAGCTTATCGTTAACTCCGTTTGCGAGTCTCGTCAATCTCTATGTCATCCGCGAACAACATACACCAAGGCACCTCACCTTGTTTTTGTCGCGTCAATTCTCCATCACCAAGGCGAAAAGAACAAAACCCCATGGTCCCTCCCAAAACGTCCTTACCCCGGTCTTGTGTCCTTTATCGCTCTAATGTACAGAACACCTTTGGTCTCCTTTACCTCTCTTGGCACTTTGTCGTGTTTTCTAGGTTAATGAATACCGTGCAAGTCTTCCGCTCCCTATTTCTTTCTCCAAGTCTCCTTACAATATTAATGGCTTAGAGTCGAATGAATCCAAACTGGTTCTCCGAAATGACACACCTCTCTACCCTCATTTCCACCACCCTTTGCCACACTTTCATAGTGTGACTTAGCGACTTGATACCGCTATAGTTGTTCGGCTTTGAATATCTCCCTTGTTCTTGTAAAATCATTGTACTCCACCTCCATTCTTCCGGCATCTTAGAAAATGACATTAAACAACCCATCGGAAACTTAAGCCTACCTCCAAAAAGCTCGTCCTACACCAGACTTTACAAATAAATTTAAAATAGCAGAAACTACAAAAATTGTACCTCATTATCTGAGTTCCTGCTACTTTCCTTTTTTTCATAGTTCCCGTCAACAATGTTCGGTAAATATTTGACGGAGACTAAAAGTGTTAACTTTTGGCAAACCTAAAGGACCAAAAATGTTAAGTGCATACTTAAGGGACTATTTTAACCTAATGTCAAACATAAGGGACCGTTGTCATTTTCTCCATCAAGTTCGTTATTTTTGCGAATTATGAATTTGGCGCTCTTACATTTCTCTTAAGACCATAATGGTGGGATGGTTTTAACTCTGATTCAGGCAACTGATACAAGAGATGCATTGGCCAAGTTCATCTATGCAAACCTGTTTGACTGGATAGTGGATAAAATTAATAAATCTCTTGCAATGGGTGAAGAGAAGACTGGTAGAATCATAAATATCTTAGATATTTATGGTTTTGAATCATTTGAGGTAAACTGATTTTCAAGATGTTACTATTGTAAAACATAAAAGTATATCTGTTGTCCCACTTGCCATTTTTCCTTTCCAGAGAAATAGCTTTGAACAATTTTGCATAAACTATGGAAATGAGAGGCTCCAGCAGCATTTTAACCGACATCTGTTCAAACTTGAGCAAGAAGTAAGCACATCAGCATGCTTTTGTAGTTACTGACTTCTTGTTTCTTCATGCATTTTCTTTTGGGATAATGTTCTTATTTCTTCATTCCTTTCAGCTACTCACTTCTTTGAACATAAATAGGAAAACAAAGAACAAGGCTTTTTGCCGACTTTGAATCAGCTGGTTATAATGAGTGAAGGTTTTTCCTTGTCAAATGAGAACTGGAGCGAAAAGTCTAAGCACATAGTTTAGGAACTTAAAAAAAAAAAGGATCATTGTCCGACACATTTCTCTCTGTTTTTGTGGCATATCTGAGCTTATTCAGACTCATGTAGATATTTATTACAGCTTATGTTGGATACTGACACCAAAACCGATGTATTGCAATTCAGGAATATGAATTGGATGGAATTGATTGGACAAAAGTAGATTTTCAAGATAACCAAGAGTGCTTGGATCTTTTTGAGAAGGTATTTCTGCCTTTTGTTTCTTTTCTTCCACTCATTTCGCATTCAAGAATGTTCATCGTCTGTGCTAAATTTCTTCACTTCAGACTACACTTTCAGTACTTCAGCATAACATAGACATGATCTTGTTTTGTTTTCTCCTGTAGGTTCTTTCTCATATTCCCCTCCCCCCGGTATTCCCATATTGAACTACTTCTCGGCAGTGAAGCTCTGAAAATGCTAACATATTCCGTAGACAAGTTTCTCATAATATATCGTGTCTTGATCTATGGATTTTAATGACGCCTTTTGCAGAAACCCGTTGGGATAATATCTTTATTGGATGAAGAATCAAATTTTCATAAAGCGACTGACTTGACCTTTGCCGATAAGCTTAAGCAGAACCTGAAAGCTAACCCTTGCTTCAGAGGAGATAAAGAAGAATTTGGCATTCGCCATTATGCTCGAGAGGTCAGTTTCTTTCAGACATGTATCCTTTTTGGCGTCATAACTTGTGCCGTATGATATCTCTGTAGTCGTGAGGTGGTAATTCCTTGCTTGAACTGAGACTCTTGTGAAACAATTATAAGGTTTGGTATCTAATACATTAGAACCTGCTCAAGGACGATAATTGATGTTTCAACAAATAAAGATCAATAAGCTTCTTTCAAATATCTCTGATATTGTCACTCGATTTGATTTTTCTGTTTTGACCAATGTAAAGTTGTTTTATCTTTTAGGTTATCTATGACACAAGTGGCTTCTTGGAGAAGAATAGAGATACAGTGCATTCTGACATTATTCAACTACTCTCATCAAGCAGTGAAGACTTACCCAAGTTGTTTGCCTCCTCTTTTGCTAATCAGTCCAAGAAAACAGCAAGTCCATCAATCCATATTGAGATGTCAGACTTTCAGAGGCAAACAGTTGCTACTAAATTTAAGGTAGTTATCTCATTTTCTTAATTTCTTATAAAACTTAGCATGGTGGTAAAAGTTTTTTATAAAATGTTTTCCAGGAAAAATAAGTAGATGTCTTACTTATGTTTTGGGTTCAGTACGTAAGTGAAAAATATTATCCTAAAAGTATTTGTATATAATCTAGACAAATGCTACAGGAGGTAGGGGTGGGGGTGAAGATGATGTGTGCTGCGGGGTTTGGTTGGGGGGGGGGGGGGGACACAATCAATGTGGAGTACCATTTGTGGAACTTGTTTTCACTATTTCCAGTAGGGAAGTCATTTCCTCATTTTTAAGGAACTTGTCTTCCTAGAGAAAATGTTTTCCAAAAGTTTTGACCAACCGAACATGGGAAAATTGGAAATTTCGTGGAAAATGTTTTCCTCCCTGCCGAACACACACTAATATTTGAGAAAATAACCATTTGTTTTATGATGCTATGGAAAATAGTCAATGTTGCCTTTATCAAAATCTTGCAGGATCAGATGTTCAAATTGATGCAGCAGTTGGAAAGTACTGTGCCACACTTCATTTGTTGCATAAAACCGAACAATAAGCAGGTTCCTGGCATGTACAATAATGATCTCGTCTTTGAGCAGCTCAGAAGCTACGGTCTTCTTGAGGTTGTTAGGATCTCTAGGTCCGGGTATCCTACTAGGATGACACATCAAGAATTCTGTAAAAGGTGAAATATGTGCTTCTCGCTTTGCTGCTAAGTTTCTCTTTTGAATGCTTTGTGACTTATACAAATGTGCTTATATAGGTACAGCGTCCTTCTTCCAGAAGACCATGAATGCAAAGATCCATTAAGCATGTCAGTTTCCATTCTGCGGCAGTTTGATATCCTTCCCGAAATGTACCAAGTTGGGTATACAAAGTTATATTTCCGGGCAGGACAGGTATGTTTGTTGGTTTTTCTTAGTTTCTTAAGTGTACCTATGATTTCTTTCTTTACGAATTGATTGCCATATATCATTTACACAGATGCACCCTTGTAGCTTATTTAATCATAAATATATAAGCAAATAAAAATTGTAATGTCTCTTAAGATTTAGTTACATCGTGAAGAGAATCTCAGATTTAAGAAGCACATTTGACTTCAAAACATTTCTGCAATTAGTCCCATGATATTAGAATAATGAGAAATGAAGAAAAATATGCTAATAATTACCCAAGGGTGTGGCCTAGTGGTCAATGAAGTGGGAGGAGAACCATGAGGTCTCGGGTTCAAATCCAGCGAAGATGAAAACACTAAGTGATTTGTTCCATCTGTCCTAGCCTTGGTGGACAGAGTTACCGGTACCTATTGTTGGTGGCAGGTGGCAGGTATCCCGTGGAATTAGTTGAGGTGCGCGCAAGCTGGCCCGACACCACGGTTGTAAAAATAAATAATTTTCCTATGATAAGTATGGCTAATTTGGACTTCTAGTGAGACAATGGTTGTGCATGTTACAAAAGAATGAATTTCCTGGTGTATCGATTTTCTGAACTTCTATCATGGCGACTTGTAGATTGCTGTGCTGGAGGATGTCAGGAAACAAGTTATGCAAGGCAATCTCGAGGTGCAGAAGTGCTACAGTGGTCATCATGCTCGTCGCCACTTCCATGAGCTTGAAGGAGGAGTGATCATACTCCAATCATGTAAGGCAGAACTTTTTGCCGCAGTTTGTATTTTACAATGTTGTTCAACCTTCAAAATATCTATGAATGAACAAAATTTGCTCTGGCTAGTTTTATTTGTATACTCCCTCTATTCCAATTTATGTGAAGGTGTTTGACTAGTCACGGAGTTTAAGAATGAAAGGAACACTTTTAAAACTTGTGGTCCAAAATAAGCCATAAATATTTGTGTGGCTAGAATCATCCCATTAAGGGTAAAATGGGAAGTTTTAAGTTATATTATTGCTAAATATAGAAAGGTGTCGTTCATTTATGGACTAACCAAAAAGGAAAGAGAGTCTAGGATGGAGGGAGTATGATTTTTTTTTTTTTGTTTCAAAATTATTTAGTAGATGACTTCAAGTTCTTGAGAAACCAGTGATTCCATATCCAAGCTCTTTTTTCTCATTTCTTTCTTCCTTCCTTTCCTTTTTAGTGGAATTATGTTTGCACTGCTGAAAGTTTCTCAAGTAACCGAAGACATGGAATTTTCTAGAACTTTTAATTCAAGATTGTTTATTGTTCTTGGTGATATGATGTCAAAATATTTTCTTGTAGTTGTTCGTGGTGAAATTGCTAGAAGGCAATATAAGGTTTCTCTGGAGTCGAAACGAAAAGTTGCTAACAAAGAAAATGATGAGCAGCTGCTGGCTGTTGTGCAGATACAATCAGGTAAAGTTTTTTCTTGGCATCTACATTTATGATATTCAAAGATGGATTTATCTGCATAACTTTTCTTTTCTTGCAGCTATTCGTTGCTGGTTGGCTCAGAGGCATCTCAATCAACTGCAGAATTTGAAAAAGTTAAATCAAGACAGAAAGACTTCGGAGGTGAAAGTTAAACCATCCAGAAAGACTTCAGAGGTGAAGGTAATTTGTTTGGTAGAGGATCATCAATATCTTAATGTGCAAGCTCTCTTGCGGCAACTTCTATAATCTAGATGGTCCCTAGCATGAAACAATTTATCTTTCTACTAAAAGTTTTTCCTTTAAGTTCTATTGTAACTTGTCTTCTTTCTTCATTCAGAATTGTAGTATCTGCTTCAGGATTAATATCTTTAAGAATTTGGTGGCCTGTTGCGTGAAGCCAGTTTTAGGTATCTTTTCCCCCTTTTTTCAGACAAGCAAATCCAATTTTAGGTGTTTCTACTACTTTTCCTGAATGAAAAACAATAAAAAAATGTTTCTTAATGTTTAATCCTTTGTCAAGAATATGAAATACTAAGTCTTGAAATTTTTGAGTGTTTGATTCTTTAAATTAGAAGGTAAAAAAGTGGGAGAAAAAAATGAGTCTGTTTCAATGGATAGGAAGGCCCTTTTTTGGTTTAGACCTTAATCCTATAGCCCAATATGCAGCCCTAAAAATTAAATTATGTAGTAGCCAAAAGGAAAGAAAAATGACAGTAGGTGAAGAGTAAACGATGGATCCCAAACTCCTTTTCTAACTGCCTGTGGCTGTCACTCAAAGTGAAGTCTAATATTAGTAACTAAACTGCTGAGGACAAGATTGATTCTGTAGTAAGCTCAGTTTTTTTTTTTTTAAATTCTCAGCAGGACTTGCCTGTAGAAATTTTACCTTCTGTTGTAGAAGACCTCGAAAGGCGGGTTATGGTGGCTGAGGCAAACCTTGAAGAGAAGGAAAAGGAAAATGCTGCCCTAAAGGAGCATGTAAATCAACTGGAGTCCCGATGGTCAGATTATGAGGTCAGGATGAGGTCGATGGAGGAGATGTGGCAAAAGCAAATGGCATCATTGCAGGTTAGTAATATCAATGGAGAACCTTCTTGTCCCGTGGAAGCACTAGTTGTGGGAGTAAAAGAAATAAATCTGAGCAGTGATATATAGAAAGAAGTTTTTGTTCAGAAGTTGATAATTAGGCGGTTGATGTTATTTTAATTTGCTTTTGGAAATTGAGTTTTATGCACATGGTCTCAATATTCCATATACAACAACAACAACAACAACAACAACCCAGTGAAATCCCGCAACGTGGGGTCTGGGGAGGGTAGAGTGTACGCAGACCTTACTCCTACCAATATTCCATATACATGAACGAAAAATTTGCTAATGTCTTATACATCAAATGCTTTGCTAAAGCAGGCAAGTTTAGCTGCAGCCAAGAAGAGTCTCCTCGTTGACAATCCTGCCGGTCACCCTGGAAAACTCGAAGGTTCCCCATCTCCTTGCGGCTATGAATCTGAAGAAACAATAACATCTATGGGGACCCGCACTCCTGGGGGCAGCACTCCTATAGAATATGCTAGCAGCGGTAATAGAGAGATTAATGGCGGTTTATGTGTAGTCAATTACCTTAACAGGGAGTTTGAGCTACGAAAACAAAATTTTGATGACGAAGCCATGGCGATCACTCAGCTGAAGTCAGAGCAGTTACATTCTACTAATCCTGCAGAAGATTTTCGAAGACTGAGACACAGGTTTGAGGAATGGAAGAAAGACTACAAGGCTCGGTTAAAGGAGACAAAGGCGAAGGTAAACAAGCTTGGTTATTCAGAATCCGAGAAAACTCGTAGAAATTGGTGGGGAAAGAAGAGCAAAAGATAGCAACTTTAAATAATAATTCTTCTTCGTCGTCATTGTCATTTTTGTGTGAAAATGTATAGCTGAACATAAATTATCGCCAACTAAGGGTACTTAGCGTAGCGGAATTAGTGGAGACCTGGAAAAGTAGTGTGCTCCGAAAAGGATCCACTCTGATCCATCTCCTTAGATAGTTCAGTTCTGGTCCTGTTTGTGAATAGCCTGTTGTAGACTGTTAGTTTCTGAACATTGTATTATACATATATGTTGGACTTAGTTCGACGAAAATGGACTAGGAATTTCCTAGTCCAGAGTGTGTTGCAGCAGTTGTGATGGATTGGTTGGAACTGTAGAAGAATGATTACTAGGAGTAATTTTTTTTTTTTTTTTTAACAACTCTATTGAGTGTTCAAACATGATTTCATTTTGCTTATTACATTTATATTTCTGGGCTGGGCAATGTATCTAGTAACCCTTGGATAAATTATTTCCTTTTGTTTAAAAAATCTTAGAGACATGACATGTTTTAGATCCAAAAGAACGCCTTCTTTTTTGAGGCCGGAGATGAACAATTGCTAAGGAATAAATTGAACTAAGCCGAAGTGAAGCAATACTTGGTCAATTTCCCAATCCCATCTAATGGGAAATTTACTTGCCATAGGTACCTCGACTTATTTATGAATAATAATTACCTTATTTTTTATTTAATTTTCGTAGCTTTATTTTTCCATAATTACATTCCATAACTGGTCCAGTAACTTTCAAAATACATATACCTCTCTATATTGTAATGACTCGTCCGATCGTTTTTTAATACTTCGCGAACCTATGCCCAATCTAGGTCTATGATCGTAAATAGTAAGCCCCATTGTGTGTTTTAAGGATTAATAGTGGAAAAAATAAGTTTTGGAAAGAGTTAAAAGTCGTGGGCCCGGGGCAGGAAGTGGACAGTTATAGCGGCCAAGGGACCGCCGTAGCTGTCCCGCTATAGCGAGCCTTTGTCCGCCGCAGCGGACATGGCGGGGCAGTGACGCGTTTCTTTGTTACTCAGTTTATATTTCACCCTCTTTTTTAATAAAAGACCCTCCAAGGCTGCTATTAGGTTTCCACAAGAAGAAAAACCCTTGACACCGAGAGAAGAGGCTTTTCCCAACATTCTCCACATACTTCCCCACAACTATCATCTCTCATGGATTCGGATAAAGGCTAGGAAGGCGAGCAATTCATGGAAATTCAAATAGTTGTTCGTCATCGAGGTAGGTTATGGTTTACTTGAGTTAGACTTTGATTAGTGAATCGTACATACATTTAGAGTTGATAGGAGATTGCATGATTAGGTCTTCGAACACGGAATTTGGATGGATATATTCGCAATTTAACAAAAGTTATGTGGAAATAGTAACTAGGGTAACAACGAGTAAATATTTGAGTGGTGAATGCTACTAACATTGAGGGTTATGTGTTACGGGATTAAAAATAGTTAATTGTCATGACTAGAAAGGGGTATTTAGTTGTTCAGAATATGTATTCCTAGGTATATTTGATTTCCGTCTTTATTTTCAAGTATATTGAAATATTCATATGATTGACATACGTGTTAACAAATAGGATTGTATTGGGAGGATTGAAGGAATGCATAGTAGTGCTTCGCCCATCAAGGGCATGATTCATGACATTGTTCTCATTCATTGGCATCATTGCATGTGGTTATGAGGTAATACATGGAGCAGAAAGTCTGAGTACGTGTCAGTTGTGTTATCCGGTCATATGGCTGAATTGGGTTGAATATGAGGTACTATTTGTCAGCTAACCATTGGCAAAAATGTAACGGTGAGTATATTTATATGAGGTGGATCCGCGTCCGAGGTTCTTTCCGGAGCGGAGGATTTATGGCTCGGGTTCGATGAGTATTTGGAACGAGTGGTACATGGACACCATGGGTCCCGTGCAGGTCATGACTAATGAACAATGACATCAGTTAGCATGTATGTATATCGTGGTTGGGCCCGTGCATCGTATTTGCATTGCATTACATTTCATACTGCTATGTCCTTATATTTGTGTACTGTCAGTCTGTTATATTGCATTGTGCATCTTTTATCATTTGGTTGAGGTTGTGTGAGGTGGTGATTATTATGAAGGTAAGTGTAAGAACAAATCCTAAATGGTAAGTCGTCCTATGGGTGCATCACATCGTAGTAAGTGAATTGGATAGAAAAGCTCTACGGCTGAAAGTTAGGAATTAGATGTTAGTGTAAATGAGGAGATGAGACTTAATTAATTGGCTTAAGGGAAGGTGGAATGGGATTTCAATGACTAGTTAGATGGCCGGTAATTCTATGGGGATAAGAGAAGTGAATAACTGGGAATAGAAAGGTAAGTTCGTGACGATATAATAATCTGTGTTGAGAGTCTTGAGAGTCGTTGACTTGTCTGCTTATCTTGTTGACTTTATATTGTGTTGCTTGAACTAATCTTAGTTAACCTATGATGCTTACCAGTACGTGTGAATAACTGGGAATAGAAAGGTAAGTTCGTGACGATATAATAATCTGTGTTGAGAGTCTTGAGAGTCGTTGACTTATCTGCTTATCTTATTGACTTTATATTGTGTTGCGTGAACTAATCTTAGTCAACCTATGATGCTTACCAGTACGTGTGGTGTACTGATACTACTCTTGCTACATCTTTTTTGGGTGTAGGTATGTTGCAGGTTTAAGTTGAAGTTTCTTCTTGTGGATTACCAGGCATTCTCCTACAGCCTCGCTCATCTCACTTCAGGCAGAGGCTAGGTCATTTATTTTCGTTTTCCTTGTATAGTAGGAGCTCTTGTACATGTCTAGACTAGATCCCGGAAAGTTTTCAGTTTTCTTGTATTTAAAACAGAGTCTGTATGAGCTTTTACTTTTAATTATTGTGATTCTTAAGAGGTTGTTTAATAAAGCTGTCTGATTATTTGGTTGGTTGGTAAAGGTTCGCCTACTAGTTAGTAGTATGGTAGGTGCCCGCACAGCCCGTAAGTGGGGTCGTGACATATATACTCCCTCACTACACATTTAAGATTTTTCATCTTCTGCAAACCCTAAAATAAAATTCTCTCTCCTCTCCTCTCCTTCCCCTCACTGCCGCCTCTCTCCCTCCTTTTCTCTATCTCCAGCCTCTTTTTTCCTTCCCCTCACTTACCCCTCCCCTCCCTCCTCCATCTCCACAACCAACGCCATTGTTAGCAGCACCACCACCACCCCTACTACCATCTCCAAACTTGAGAAGCTTAAGGTTCTAGTTCTTCAGATCTGAACTCCATATGCTTCATGCTGTTGCTTTAGAAGAAGATAAAGTTAAACATGGTCATAAAGTTGTGTTTATCGCAAAAAAAACAAGGCGAGGATCATCGAATTACATGGAAAAACAGATTCCTTTTACGGGGTTTTTGAGTAACAAGGCCGAAGAAAATCCAGGTCCTTTTAGTTGATGATATGACACCATTTCATCTAGGAGTTGACCATATTGCGGAGATTTCCCTTACTTTTATTTTTCATTTTTCTTAAAAGGAACTGGACCCAATGTTGGGGAAACAGATCTGGCCATTTGTTCTATTCTGTATTTAGTTGTATTTTAATATATTCATCTTTTTTTGTGTAAATATAGTGAATGTTCCAAATATAGAGCTCCACTTTGTTTTCACAATTTTTATATTTCGATGTATTCATCTTTTTTTTTTTTGGTGTAAATATAGTGAATGTTCCAAATATAGAGCCTATTTTTACTCCACCTTATTTTCACGATTTTTCTATTTCACTGTATTTCAATGTATTCATCTTTTTTTGGTGTAAATATAGTGAATGTTCCAAATATAGAACCTATTTTTACTCCACTTTGCTTTCACGATTTTTGTATTTCGCTGTATTTCAAAATAATTAAATACAGCCGCCGGGACATTAAAGGTAGCTACGGTTTGTAATTACCAAACTTGTAGCTATATATTGTTAGGAGCTAATAAAAGGTAGCTATTTATGTAAGTTTCCCTTTTCTAATACTAAAGGCATGTTATGCTTTGGATCGGGTATTAGATTAAAGTCTTTGAGTTTAGTTTCCAACTGTTCAAATCGTTCGTCTTTTTATCAAAGGCTGGTAGCTAAGTGCTGTCATCACGTTCAGGCTTATAGGAGTGTGCCGATTTAAATTATGTCACATAAATTGAAACAGGAAAAAGTAACTTTTAATAGAGTCCACAAACATCTTTACGTGAGGAGTATGGAAAAAGAACTGACATACTACAAAAAATCCCACCAGAAAACAAGCTACACCATATTACAAGACAGATTTATAAAAGATAAATGTTTCCTCTCGTTCACATGCAACTTCCAGGAAGGAGAACCAATATTATACAAGTTTATAACCAAAAAGATATCTACACATGCATATAATATGTAATTATATATACATCATCTTCCCGTACCTATAGCCTCAGGTTAACCCAACAAATTTAATCATTTGCTATACTGTTTTCCCAGCTTTTCTTTGTTCACTCTTTTTCCCCCACCTTTAGTCAAGAGGGTTCAATTGAATCGTCTATTGTACAAAAAATTAAGGGCCAAAACAATATTGTGTGTGTGTGTGACTATATATTATTGAATTTCTTTGACATAGGGAAATTTCTATTGTAGTGGTAAAAGGCGGTTCAAGATTTACTTTAGGGGCGCGGACTCAAATTTCAGGCATGTCATTCTTGCATTATTATTTGGACTTCCCTTGTTGGAATTCCTAACTTTGTCAGGTGTGATATTTTTGCATTATTTTAGCTTCACTCATTCAACTCCGCTCAAATCTCGTAAGGTGTAACATTCTTGCGTTATTTTAACTTTCGTTATCAGAATTTCCAACTCTCCTCAAATCTTAGGTTTGATGCTCTTGCGTTATTTCAACTTCTCTTGTCACAATTTTCAACTCCGCTCAAATCTCATCAGGTGTGACATTCTTGCGTTATTTTAACTTCTCCTGTCAGAATTTCCAACTCCGCTCGGATCTCAAGTGAGACATTTTTTTCCTTGTCAGAATTAATTCCTTACTCCGTTAGGTGTGACATTCTTGCATTATTTCAACTTTCTTGTCGAAATTCCTAACTCCGTCCCTGAGTACCTAGGTAATTACAAGCCCTCCCATGCATGGCAGCTGTTCATGATGAGGACCCTTTTGGTTTTGAAGATTGCTTTTCCTTCAATGATTAAAACATTAGGGGTTGAAAGGTTCATGGAGGAACTATGCCATGGTTTTTGCTTGCTAATGGATGTAAGTGTAGGGCTCATTACCTTTGAAAGCTTGAAGAGGAACACAATGTTGATGGGGTTGCATGAATTGAGAGATGATGAGCTAGTTTGCATGTTGGAAATCGAAGGAGATTTGGATGGAGATGGAGCTTAATCGATGGAGTTTCGTACACTCATGTTTAGATTGAGTCCTGGATTATTTATGGATGGATCCAAGCCGGATCCAGTATGAGTCATCTCCTAACCTGATTTTTCTTTAGTTTCGGGTGGTACAAATTAAATGAAAGAAAAGTCATACTACGTGACTCGTGAGGAGAGGAATGCAAGAAGTGCGCTGTGTTTAGTGCTTCCGTTTTAGAAGTCAGTTTGGATTTCCAAGAAATGTATGAATAACCAGGGACAAATTGATTTACAATATTTATTCCTAGCTGTATGTTTTACTATCGATCTGTTTTGTTGAGATTTTTGCTTCTTTATTGTTTCTACCAGGAGATTAGCTGAAAAGGAACATGTATTAATTGTTCTATCTTGTAAAATGATGGTCATAGTGTATGGGGTGTTGTGAAAAAAAAAAAGAAAAAAAAAAAAAAACTTGTGCGGTGAACGTGGATCGAACACGTGACCTTCATATCTTCAGTCTGACTCTCTCCCAATTGAGATATTCCCGCTATACGTTAACCGTTCAGATGATAAATATTAGTAGATGTGTTAATAGTTGTTAATTGGAGCTTTAGCACAACTTACCTGGGCCTTTTAATTATTGGTGACAAATAAGTTTTAAAATTGAGTTGAAGTAACTCTAGTTTTTTTAATTGAGTAGGGGTGATAATTTTTGGATTAGTGATTAGGGAGTTTTTGACTCACCCAAAGTTATATTTTTAACACTTTGACCCCAAACTTATTTTTTACACTTTTGCTCCCAAGTTATATTTTTAACACTTTAACCCCAAGCTTTATTTTTTACACTTTGCCCCCAAGTTTTATTTTTTAACACTTTGACCCAACCCATATAAACCC
>NC_081345.1:44757949-44800100 GCF_029784015.1 Lycium ferocissimum | reverse complement strand
GGAAAGTAGTTTTGCCTTTATAAAATCTTGCAGGATCAGATGTTCAAATTGATGCAGCAGTTGGAAAGTACTGTGCCACACTTCATTTGTTGCATAAAACCGAACAATAAGCAGGTTCCTGGCATGTACAATAATGATCTCGTTTTTGAGCAGCTCAGAAGCTACGGTCTTCTTGAGGTTGTTAGGATCTCTAGGTCCAGGTATCTACTAGGATGACACATCAAGAATTCTGTAAAAGGTGAAATATGTGCTTCTCGCTTTGCTGCTAAGTTTCTCTTTTGAATGCTTTGTGACTTATACAAATGTGGTTATATAGGTACAGCGTCCTTCTTCCAGAAAACCATGAATGCAAAGATCCATTAAGCATGTCAGTTTCCATTCTGCGGCAGTTTGATATCCTTCCCGAAATGTACCAAGTTAGGTATACAAAGTTATATTTCCGGGCAGGACAGGTATGTTTGTTGGTTTTTTCTTAGTTTCTTAAGTGTACCTATGTTTTCTTTCTTTACGAATTGATTGCCAAAGATCATTTACACAGATGCACCCTTGTAGCTTATTTAATCACAAATATATAAGCAAATAAAAATTGTAATGTCTCTTAAGATTTAGTTACATCGTGAAAGAATCTCAGATTTAGAAGCACATTTGACTTCAAAACATTTCTGCAATTAGTCCCATGATATTAGAATAATGAGAAATGAAGAAAATATGCTAATAATTACCCAAGGGTGTGGCCTAGTGGTCAATGAAGTGGGAGAGAACCATGAGGTCTCGGGTTCAAATCCACGAAATGAAAACACTAAGTGATTTGTTCCATCCGTCTGCAGCCTTGGTGGACGAGTTACCGGTACCTATTGTTGGTGGCGGGTGGCGGTATCCCGTGGAATTAGTTGACGTGCGCGCAAGCCGGCCCCGACACCACGGTTGTAAAAATAAATAATTTTCCTATGATAAGTATGGCTAATTTGGACTTCTAGTGAGACAATGGTTGTGCATGTTACTAAAATCATTAAGCATCCCTTAATTTCCGTAGGGCACACGGGCACCCGACCTCACTAGGGGCCGAGCGAACCCGGGGTATTTTCGTAATACACATAATCATACTTCGGGCCCGCAAAACATGTCAAAACGCAAGGAAATTTTTTTTCGGAAACAAACATGCCTTTCATCTTTTCAAATCAAATAAAACTCGTAGTCATAATTAATCGTAACATAACGCATACCGATATATCGCTACATAGCCGATTACAAAACAAATGGCAGTTAATAATGTATAACAACATATCGGCTCGCTTAGCCACATAAATCGACATATTACATACATGACCCCGTCGCAAAGTCTCTAACATAACCCAAATACCAACATAAATGCTCTGACCCTACAAAGACTCCGGAAAAAAAGCCGGAGTTCGCCAATCCAACCGGAACATCTTCCACTAGAATCCTCTTACTCATCCGTACACCGCGCATATGAAACGTGCCCCCCGACGAGTGGGGGTCAAGTACGGAGTATGTATCGAGTATGCAAAATAGAAATATACAATATGCCAAATCGAGCCATAACGAAATATATAGAAAGTGAGTACATATCCAAAATACCAAAACGTTTACTTATTAATAATATTTTTCTCAAGAAAACGAACTAATAGAACCAAAGTCACACTACATACCGCGGTCAAATACCTAAGAGATACAAAAGACAAATATGCAATATCGCAGGAACATCACCGCGGTCAAATGGTTCGCAATATTGAAAGACATACCGCGCTCAAATACATAAGGAATATCACGTAACATCATATGATAACTGGGACATATACCAGCGGCCGAAACCGGACGGTATCCCGATAACGACATACAAAGCATTATTACAAACCCAATAGAATAAGGGAGCGTACTACTATTTCCAACCCATATATAATAGTCAATTCAAATTGCGATCCGAATGTCCCTCGAAAGCATATCAAGCCAAACTTGAAAATCATAATCCATATATATATAATGATAATAAATAATTAAGCGACCTTTCAAAAATAATCTCGATCCATATATAATATAATAATCGCGAACGTAAACACGTTTCGTATTTAGGAATTAGTACATCATATATACAATATAATAATCGTCCTTATGTGTAATGTATTATCAAACTCAATAAAGTAGTTATATATAATCATATTTGAAATATGGAATAATCATTACAACATTTTCTTCAAAAATTATATAAATTATAATAATCGGGACCCACGGACGGGTGTATATAGACCCGAGCCATGTGCCCGCCTATGAAAAACATACTCATCCTACATCATACAAACTCCTACAAAATTTCAAAGCAATCCGAGCCTTTATGCAAAAGATATGGCATTCAAAAATTATGGAATTCTTTCATACGAACTTTTTATGCATCATTCATTAGTCAATCATAATGGTTCATGTTTCATCAAATCATACATAGGAGTGCCAAGGAATATATATAAGGATTATAACATGCTCGGAACTCGAATCTTAGGATTTACCTCAAGGCTTATAATCTTTCATATTGAAAACTAAGGACATGCCAAAAGAAAGAAGGATTAGACTTTACATACCTTTAGCGTTTAGTCGTATTATAACTTGTACTTGCTGCCCAATAGCACTTATCCTATATCAAGATATCAAGAGCTACAATTAGTCTACAAAGGAATTTAATACGCATTCTGACGCTCACAACCCCTTTCAAACATTTAGACGACGTTTCGTTCGCATTCAACCCAACTAGTGCTACAAGCTAACATTGCTAATCATTCTTTCTTATATCATTCCAAACTTGTTTAACATGACTTTAGGGGACTTTGGACAGCTTGCACATCATTCAAATCAGTCCCAAACTCACGGCCAAACAACACACACAACATTTCCATTCTCATTTAGCAATTTTTCCATTTTAACTTACAACGACAACAACACGTTTACAACATTACTTATACAAATATTTGGAACTGTTTTAGCATCATATTTATTCTTACAACAGCCCACAAACCATTTCAATTTCAACTTGAATCATTAAACTTCACTTTCACTATACATTCATAACAACAACCAACATTCAAAATACACTAGTCTACTCCTTTCATCAAAACAGTCCACGGTTTGGGATTGTTTTGCTACTTCAACACAATTCATTTCTTTTACACCTTAATTCACATTTTCAATATGCATACAATACACCACAAGGTCCATAACAACAACAATTAAAACTTGGCACAAAACAGTCCGCAATTCCCCCTAAAACAGTCCCCTTACACGGCTTCAACACCATTCCAACAATTTCATGATTTTTATCCATTTATCCATACTACAACACATTCAATCCATTTCCAATATATGTACTAGAAGATTAAACATGATTCCATTAAGTCTACAACACAAGACCTCAACTTCAAGAAAAATCATTCAATACTAACCTTACAACATATACATTCAATTCATCACAAAACTATGAAAGATTTCAACTCCTATTGAAATGCTACCCTTCAAATTCCTTCTTGAATTTCAACACTTTTCTATTCCAACAACTACTACACGTTCTTATGCACTTTTCTAAGGGTCGAAACACTTGTAGAAAATATATATATATTTTTTTATCAACTTGGAGAACTCAAATCTGGTGAGCTATAGGAGCTTGTATGTCATGTTTATGGTTTCTCTTTCACTTGAAACTTAATGGTGAATGTGTAGAACACTTTAGGGGTTTAATGGCAAGAAAAATAGAAGGTCTGGCCGTGCAATGGTGGTGGAAATGCCATGGCTGGCCGTGGCTCTCTCTTTCTAGGGCTTGAGAGCTTCTCTCTCTAAGTTCTAGTTGGTGGGATTGGGAAATGAGTTGTGCATGCTACTTTGGTCAACAAGGAGACCATTTTGCTGCCCAAGAAGGTCTTACACGTTCCCCCAATTAAGCATGGGCAAAAATCTGATTTTTGTCATGTGTTTGTGGGGCCCACACGGCCACTAGTGAAAAATTTGTGAACATTTAAGTCCTAATACTCAGCCCAACTTGCATCGTCCATATCTCCTTACCCCGATATCATTTTGATGAGCGGTTTGTTGCATTGAAAACTAGACTCGATGAACTTAATTTTAGGCTTTTGAAACACCTTAAAACTCATTATATACTAGGAGATATGCCTCCTACAACATAGGCTAAAATCGGGTCCGAGATTTTACTGAAATTGTTCCGATTCATTTCGTTTAACATCTTATCCTCTTCCAACCTCATGTAACCTCTTATACATACATATACACACTTATATACATCAATAAAAATCCATATACACGTCTCGAAGGGTCCGGAGAATCACAATAACCTTAAACATAACCAGTAACTCACGAGCTTCGACGAAACTCCAATCGCAAAAGTATATTCATATCTTTTGTCCATCCTATATATCATTACTAATAATCTCAAATACTTTAAAAGGTCACTCACATTACCTCATATACATACTCATAACGCGATTTCAAATCCTTTAGGTTACCATGTCACCTCGGGATACTCAAGGCAACCATATATATATAATGATATTCTTACTAACTCGATTAACTTTCCTTGAACCTTCTTAACTCATTCTTTCTTGTTTTAATACAAGTAGCACGGATTATTATGGAGTGTAACATTCTTCCCCCCTTAGGAACATTCGTCCTCGAATGTTACATTAGTGTTGTATAGGCATACTTAACCTTTTACCCTTCCTAGTAAATCTTATGCTTCACTACCTCACAGCCTGTCTTACCAATACATTTGCATCCGTCACAATTCATTTTCCTTTGTACTCTCATCTTAATCACACTACTACTTCTTTTACTATAAACTCGTCATAATTTATCCCTGCTTATCAATTCAGTCGGTACCTTGCTATAACACTTTATCAAGATTATCCAGCCTTTTCTAAATCATCTCTTAGTATCATAAACCCTTTCCAAATTCTTCTTTTTACCATATCGATATCGGCTTCCTAATTACTATTACCATCGATTCGGCAGTCGACTTATTTCTCGATGTCAGCCGTATTGGCAACTTAGTCAAATCATATCCTTACTATTGACACAACCTTTCAAAACATATTACAAACCTATATCTCATTCTTTTTTTCTATTTCTGGGAAAATTTGGGCAGAGTTTTCTCTGTACTTCTTACTATCCCAAAAATTTGCACGCAGGAAATACCAACATGCCTCACAGGGCCAACATTTATACGTATAAATCATATCGTATCATAGCCACACAAAGCTCCCAATATCAATAACAATATAAAAATGATGAACATACCTCGTATGCCCAACTCAAATCGCACCCGTTATACTTTCTTTTCAATTTTCAACTTTACATTTCAATCATACTTCCATACCTTACTCGACATATACCTTTCGTACCTTTGCTTACCTGCGTACTTTGGAACTTCCAATATCATCAATCACTTTCTTCTGTCGATGTCGTTCTTCAACTGAAATCAAATGTTAGTATAAAGAATTTCATTTCCTATGACTGAGCTCTATCGCACGATCTGAGATATGAAAGAAAGGTAACACCCTAAATGTCCTGTAGCCTCCTGTTTATAGATGTGGTGCACAACACAACGATAAACAAGACTCTACGAGACACGACTTTGCGTACAACCCCTAGGACGAACTCAAGCCTCGATACCAATCTGTCACACCCTAATTTCCGGTATGGCATGATGGGCACCCGACCCTTACCTAGGGCCGAGCGAACCCGCAGACTTTCGTAATACACATAATCATACTGGGCCCGCAAAACATGTCAAAATGCAGAAGGAAATTTTTTTCGGAAAACAAACATGCCTTTCATCTTTTCAAATCAAATAAAACTCGTAGTCATAACGAATCTGTAACATAATGCATACTGATATATCGGTTACATAGCCGATTACAAAACAAATCTGCAGAATAATGCATAACAACATATCGGCTCGCCTAGCCGCTTACAACTGACATATTACATACATGACCCTGTCTGCAAAGTCTCTAACATAACCCAAATACCAGAACATAAATGCTCGGACTCGGCAGCACTCCGGGAAAAAGTGGAGTTCGCCAATCCAGCTGGAACATCTTCCACTAGAATCCTCTTACTCATCTGTACACCTGCGCGGCATGAAACGCAGCCCCCCGAAGAAAGGGGGTCAGTACGGAGTATGTACTGAGTATGCAAAATAGAAATATACAATATGCCAAATCTGAGCCATAATCGAAGCGGAAATATAGAAAGTGAGTACATATCCAAAATACCAAAACGTTTACTTATTAATAATATTTTCTAAGAGATACGAAAATAGAAATATGATAATCACTAATGCCGGTCAAAATGGTTCGCACTATCACATCAAAACATACCGCGTCCAAATACACATAAGGAAAATCAACACGCGTCAAATGATCTGACCGGCGGCAATAGCGACAATGCCAAATAGGAACGTATATCCCGATCCATAAATAATGGGATATACCCACCGAGGAACGTACGTATCATATAACGATCCATTATATAATATAATAAAGCGTACTACTATTTCCAACCCAAGGAAATAGTCAATTCAAATTTTCTCCGAATGTCCCTCGAAATATATATATAATATAATAATCATAATCCCGTATCAAAATCACATCCATATATAATATAAATAATTGCGACCTTTCAAAAATACGGCCCGATCCATATATATAATATAATAATGCGATTCGCATTTATCTAATTAGTACATCAAAGCTACAACCGAAATCGTCATATATAATGTGTCAAATGCGTATTATCAAACTCAATAAAGTAGTTAAAATAATCATATATAATATAATAATCATTACAACATTTTTTTCAAAAATTGTCTAAATTACACCAACTACGGGAACGGAAGAAACGTTTCGCCTATGAAAAACATACTCATCCTACATCATACAAATCCTACAAAAATTTAACAATCCGTGACTTTATGCAAAAGATATGGCATTCAAAAATTATGGAATTCTCTAAGAACTTTTTGTGCAACATTTGGAAAACATCATTCATTAGTCAATCATAATGGTCATGTTTCATCAAATCATACATAGGAGTGCCAAGGAATATATATACAGGATTATAACATGCTCGGATTTCGAATCTTAGGATTTTCCTCAAGGTTCATAATCTAGCCTATTGAAAACTAAGGACATGCCAAAAGAAAGAAGGATTAGGCTTTACATACCTTTAGCGTTTAGTCGTATTATAACTTGTACTTGCTGCCCAATAGCACTTATCCTATATCAAGATATCAAGAGCTACAATTAGTCTACAATGGAATTTAATACGCATTCTGACGCTCACAACCCCTTTCAAACATTTAGACGACGTTTCGTTCGCATTCAAACCAACTAGTGCTACAAGCTAACATTGCTAATCATTCTTTCTTATATCACTCCAAACTTGTTTAACATGACTTAGGGGACTTTGGACAGCTTGCACATCATTCAAATCAGTCCCAAACTCATAGCCAAACAACACACACAACATTTCCATTCTCATTTAGCAATTTTCCAGCTTTAACTTACAACGACAACAACACGTTTACAACATTACTTATACAAATATTTGGAACTGTTTTAGCATCATATTTATTCTTACAACAGCCCACAAACCATTTCAATTTCAACTTGAATCATTAAACTTCACTTTCACTATACATTCATAACAACAATCAACATTCAAAATACACAACTTACTCCTTTCATCAAAACAGTCCACGGTTTGGGATTGTTTTGCTACTTCAACACAATTCATTTCTTTTACACCTTAATTCACATTTTCAATATGCATACAATACACCACAAGGTCCATAACAACAACAATTAAAACTTGGCACAAAACAGTCCACTAATTCCCCTAAATCAGTCCCCCTACACGGCTTCAACACAACTACAACAATTTCATGATTTTCATCCATTTATCCATACTACAACACATTCAATTCATTCCCAATATATGTACAAGAAGATTAAACATGATTCCATCTAAGTCTACAACACAAGACCTCAACTTCAAGAAAAACAGTCCAATACTAACATGCAACACCATATACATTCAATTCATCACAAAACATATGAAAGATTATTCTACCTTGTCACTCAATCCTTCAACCCTATTCAAATTCACTTCTTGAATTTCAACACTTGTTCTTGCTATTCCAATAAATGCTACACGTTATTGTACACCTTCAAAGGGGTTAAATTGCTTGAAAATATATATATATTTTTTGATCAACTTGGAGAACTCAAATCTGCCGTGAGCTTTTAGGAGCATGAATGGCATGTTTATGGTTTCTTCTTCACTTGAAACTTAATGGTGAATGTGTAGAACACTTTAGGGGTTTAATGGTGAGAAGAAAAATAGAAGGCTGGCCGTTTTATGGTGGTGGAACAGCCATGGCTGGCCGTGGCTCTCTCTTTCTAGGGCTTGAGAGCTTCTCTCTCTAAGTTCTAGTTGGTGGGATTGGGAAATGAGTTGTGCATGCTACTTTGGTCAACAAGGAGACCATTTTGCTGCCCAAGAAGGTCTTACACGTTCCCCCAATTAAGCATGGGCAAAAATCTGATTTTTGTCATGTGTTTGTGGGGCCCACACGGCCACTAGTGAAAAATTTGTGAACATTTAAGTCCTAATACTCAGCCCAACTTGCATCGTCCATATCTCCTTACCCCGATATCATTTTGATGAGCGGTTTGTTGCATTGAAAACTAGACTCGATGAACTTAATTTTAGGCTTTTGAAACACCTTAAAACTCATTATATACAAGGAGATATGCCTCCTACAACATAGGCTAAAATCGGGTCCGAGATTTTACCGAAATTGTTCCGATTCATTTCGTTTAACATCTTATCCTCTTCCAACCTCATGTAACCTCTTATACATACATATACACACTTATATACATCAATAAAAATCCATATACACGTCTCGAAGGGTCCGGAGAATCACAATAACCTTAAACATAACCGAACTCACGGAGCTTCGACGAAACTCCAATCGCAAAAGTATATTCATATCTTTTGTCCATCCTATATATCATTACTAATAATCTCAAATACTTTAAAAGGTCACTCACATTACCTCATATACATACTCATAACGCGATTTCAAATCCTTTAGGTTACCATGTCACCTCGGGATACTCAAGGCAACCATATATATACAATGATATTCTTACTAACTCGATTAACTTTCCTTGAACCTTCTTAACTCATTCTTTCTTGTTTTAATACAAGTAGCACGGATTATTATGGAGTGTAACAGAATGAATTTCCTGGTGTATCGATTTTCTGAACTTCTATCATGGCGACTTGTAGATTGCTGTGCTGGAGGATGTCAGGAAACAAGTTATGCAAGGCAATCTCGAGGTGCAGAAGTGCTACAGTGGTCATCATGCTCGTCGTCACTTCCATGAGCTTGAAGGAGGAGTGATCATACTCCAATCATGTAAGGCAGAACTTTTTGCTGCAGTTTGTATTTTACAATGTTGTTCAACCTTCAAAGTATCTATTAATGAGCAAAATTTTCTCTGGCCAGTTCTATTTGTATACTCCCTCTATCCCAATTTATGTGAAGGTGTTTGACTAGTCACGGAGTTTAAGAATGAAAGGAACACTTTTAAAACTTGTGGTCCAAAATAAGCCATAAATATTTGTGTGGCTAGAAATCAACTCATTAAGGGTAAAATGGGAAGTTTTAAGTTATATTGTTGCTAAATATAGAAAGGTGTCATTCGTTTTGGGACTAACCAAAAAGGAAAGAGAGTCTGGGGTGGAGGGAGTATGATTTTTTTTGTTTCAAAATTATTTAGTATGACTTCAAGTTCTTGAGAAACCAGTGATTCCATATCCAATCTCTTTTCTCTCATTTCTTTCTTCCTTCCTTTCCTTTTTAGTGGAAATATGTTTGCACTGCTGAAAGTTCCTCAAGTAACCGATGACATGGAATTTTCTAGAATTTTTAATTCAAGATTGTTTATTGTTCTTGGTGATATGATGTCAAAATATTTTCTTGTAGTTGTTCGTGGTGAAATTGCTAGAAGGCAATATAAGGTTTCTCTGGAGTCCGAAACGAAAAGTTGCTAACAAAGAAAATGATGAGCAGCTGCTGGCTGTTGTGCAGATACAATCAGGTAAAGTTTTTCTTGGCATCTACATTTATGATATTCAAAGATGGATTTATCTGCATAACTTTTCTTTTCTTGCAGCTATTCGTTGCTGGTTGGCTCAGAGGCATGTCAATCAACTGCAGAATTTGAACAAGTTAAATCAAGACAGAAAGACTTCGGAGGTGAAAGTTAAACCATCCAGAAAGACTTCAGAGGTGAAGGTAATTTGTTTGGTAGAGGATCATCAATATCTTTATGTGCAAGCTCTCTTGCGGCAACTTCTATAATCTAGATGGTCCCTAGCATGAAACGGTTTATCTTTCTACTAAAAGTTTTTCCTTAAGTTCTATTGTAACTTGTCTTCTTTCTTCATTCAGAATTGTAGTATCTGCTTCAGGATTAATATCTTTAAGAATTTGGTGGCCTGTTGCGTGAAGCCAGTTTTAGGTATCTTTTCCCCCTTTTTTCAGACAAGCAAATCCAATTTTAGGTGTTTCTGCTACTTTTCCTGAATGAAAAACAAAAAAAATGTTTCTTAATGTTTAATCCTTTCTCAAGAATATGAAATACTAAGTCTTGAAATTTTTGAGTGTTTGATTCTTTAAATTAGAAGGTAAAAAAGTGGGAGAAAAAAATGAGTCTTTTTCAATGGATAGGAAGGCCCTTTTTTGGTTTAGACCTTAATCCTATGGCCCAATCTGCAGCCCCAAAAATTAAATTATGTAGTAGCCAAAAGGAAAGAAAAATGACAGTAGGTGAAGAGTAAACGATGGATCCCAAACTCCTTTTCTAACTGCCTGTGGCTGTCACTCAAAGTGAAGTCTAATAGTAGTTACTAAATTGCTGAGGACAAGATTGATTCTGTAGTAAGCTCAGTTTTTTTTTTTAATCTCAGCAGGACTTGCCTGCAGAAATTTTACCTTCTGTTGTAGAAGACCTCGAAAGGCAGGTTATGGTGGCTGAGGCAAACCTTGAAGAGAAGGAAAAGGAAAATGCTGCCCTAAAGGAGCATATAAATCAATTGGAGTCCCGATGGTCAGATTATGAGGTCAGGATGAGATCGATGGAGGAGATGTGGCAAAAGCAAATGGCATCATTGCAGGTTAGTAATATCAATGGAGAACTTTTGGTTAGCATATAGTGTTCGGTTGAGGCTTGGGTGCTTTTTGTTAATATGCTCATCTGAATTCTAGAGCATCTAGTCATTATGCTTCTTCAACATTGAACAAACATATCTTCTTGTCCCGTGGAAGCACCAGTTGTGGGAGTAAAAGAAATAAATCTGAGCAGTGATATATAGAAAGAAGTTTTTGTTCAGAAGTTGATATTTAGGCAGTCGACGTTATTTTAATTAGCTTTTGGAAATTGAGTTTTATGCACATGGTCTCAATAGTCCATATACATGAACGATAAATTTGCTAACGTCTTATACATCAAATGCTTTGCTAAATCAGGCAAGTTTAGCAACAGCCAAGAAGAGTCTCCTTGTTGACAATCCTGCCGGTCACCCTGGAAAACTCGAAGGTTCCCCATCTCCTTGCGGCTATGAATCTGAAGAAACAATAACATCTATGGGGACCCGCACTCCTGGGGGCAGCACTCCTATAGAATATGCTAGCAACGGTAATAGAGAGATTAATGGCGGTTTATGTGTAGTCAATTACCTTAACCGGGAGTTTGAGCTGCGAAAACAAAATTTTGATGACGAAGCCATGGCGATCACTCAGCTGAAGTCAGAGCAGTTACATTCTACTAATCCTGCAGAAGATTTTCGAAGACTGAGACACAGGTTTGAGGAATGGAAGAAAGATACAAGGCTCGGTTAAATATAAAATTTGACCCATAAATTTATATTTTGTAAAAAGAGACCCATAAGTTAGTAGATATTTTTAACAATTACTCCCACCAACCTCATTAACTTCCACCAACCTTTATTTATGTCTACCAACCTCATTACTATTCATGTTAAATTTTTGTTTTTATTGAACTAAAGTTTAATCAATTGATGTTGTATTTTTTAGAAAGGTAGTAGCGTATTAATTTTGTTATGAACTATGACTTGCTCGTTTGGTAAGATTATATACAAATTGGGAATGTTTTGATAGTTTTACAACTTGTGGGGTTTTTATGTCTATAAGAAAAGATACAACTTAAGATATCCAAATTGCATGTCCAAACATGGTTTGAAACCATGGTTTCAAACCATGTCCAAACGGCTCTTTAGTTTCCAATTGTTCAAATCGTTCGTCTTTTTATCAAAAGCTGGTAGCTAAGTGTTGTCATCACGCTCAGGCTTACAGGAGTGTCGATTTAAATTATATCACATAAATTTAAATTATGTCACATAAATTGAAACATGAAAAAGTAACTTTTACTAGAGTCCACAAACATCTTTACGTCAGGAACAGGAAAAGAGAATGACTTTATTGCAAAAAAAAAAACACTAGAAAACAAGCTACACTATGGGTGTGTTCGGTATGGAGGAAAATGTTTTCCTAGAAAATAAGTGAATTTCCACTTATTTTCTCATGTTCGTTTGGGTAGTGGAAAATAAGTGAATTTCTTACTTATTTTCTCATGTTCGTTTGGTTGATAGAAAATATTTTCCGAAAAATACTCATCCAAGCCTCATCAACTCCAACCCAACCCCATACCCCCAGCCCCACCCACACCCCACTCCCACGAACCCACCCCCCTCCAAAAAAAAAAAAATTTCTTTTGATTTTTTTTTTTTTTTGCACCCCCACCCCAACCCTCACCAACTCCAACCCAACCCCATACCCCCTCCCCACCCACACCCCACTCCCACTCACCCACCCCTAAGCCCCCACCTCCCTTCCATTTTTTATTTTTTTAAGTTTTTGCACCCCTACCCCCAGCCACTCCCTTAACCCATACACACCCCCCCCCCGCCTCCCCCCCACCCACCCACCCTCCCCACAACATTTTTTTTGAAGTTTTTAATTTTTTTCTAAATTTTCTACGGGACCACATCCCCCATCACCCCCCTCCCCCTTGCGTGGAACCCATACCACACCAACACCCCCCCTCCTCAACCCCAACCCTAACATTTTTTTTTTGAAGTTTTTTATTGTCTTTTGCGAGTTTCTACACCTCCAGATACCCCCTACCCCAAAAAAAAATCTTTTCACCACACACCCCCACGCCCCCCACCCAAAATACCCCATCACCCCTTCTAAAAGTTTTAATTTTTAACCACGCAAACATTCAATTTTTATAATTTTCAACTTTTTTTTCAATTTTTTTGGCGGGGGGGGGGGGGGGGGTACAAATGTCAAAACTTTTTTTTTTTCAAAAAAAATATTTTTGTTGGGGGGGGGGGGGTAGGGTGCGGGGTGGGGTGGGGTTGTGGGAAAAAAAACCAAAAAAAAATGTCAAAACTTTTTTTTCAAAAATATTAATTTTTTTTGTGGGGGGGGGGGGGGTGACGGGGATAGGGGTGCGGGCGTGGGGAGGGGTAGGGTGCGGGTTGGGGGGGGGGGGAAAAAACTTTTTTTCTAAAAAAATTATTTTTTTCTTCGGGGGTATGGGGTATGGGTGCGGGGTGGCGTAGGGTAGGGTGCAAAAAAAAAAGTCAAAACTTTATTTTTTCAAAACAAAATAATTCTTTTACTGGGGGTAGGGGTGCGGGGGAGGGGGTAAGGTTAGGCATGGGGGAGGGGGTAGGGTGCGGGGTGGGGTGGGGTGCAAAAAAAAGTCAACTTTTTTTTTTTCAAAAAAAATAATTTTTTCCGGGGGGGGGGGGGTGGTGCGTGGGGGTGGGGTGCGGTGGCGTGGGGTGGTGGGGTGGGTGGGGGTTGGGAGTGGTTGGGGTTTGGTGGTTGGGATTGGGTTACGTGGTGGTAGGGTGGTTGGTGGAATGAATTTGTGAACTTGTTTTCCCTACTTTTATTAGGGAAGTCATTTTCAATTTTGAGGAAAATGTTTTCAAAAGAAAATATTTTTAAAATTTTTTGACCAAACGAACATGAGAAAATTGAAAAATATTTTCTGGAAAATGTCTTCCTCCATACCGAACACACCCTATATTACAAGACAGATTTATAAAAGATATATGTTTCCCCTCGTTCACATGCAACTTCCAGGAAGGAGAACCAATATTATACAAATTTATAACCAAAGAGATATTGACACGTACATATATTAAAAACGTACATATATATATATATATATATATATATATATATATATATATAAAAGCGAACAAAGGGCCACATACATGGCGCGCTCCCAAGCCAGCAATTCTATTTATCTATTTTTTTTTTTTAAAGAATTTTCACTTCACACTTCTTAATTTTCCCTTCACTTTTCGCATTTAATTACTAAACCAATGGATGTTTTACTAGGGGTGGGCGTTCGGTATTTGGTTCGGTATTTTCAAAGTTCGGGTTCGGTAATTTGAAATTCGATAATTGACAGTAGATACCAAATACCAAACCGAAAAAGTTCGGTTCGGTTCGGTAAATCAAACTTCGGTTCGGTAAATTTCGATACGGAATTCGAGATTTACCATTTAAGGAAACAAAGTATACAAAAGTTGAGGTACAATATAATTGAAACAGATTTGTATTCTTCTAAATAACTCTTTACATTCCAGCATATTTGAAATACAACAACGAAGCATATTCTACTACAGAAACATGCTTTTATATTCAAATTGAAGCACAGTTTCGGGACAAGCAGAACAGAGGGGAAAACAAAGTGAAAAAGAAGGGCAGGGGACAGGAGGAAAAAGATAAAGATCTCCACAACAACTGGATATGAAAATCATTCAAATGGAGGACAACACAAGGTCACAACCAGAAGTACAAAAATATAGTAAACACATTAGAGTGAATAATTCGGTATTCGGGAAATTACCGAATACCGAACGGTACTAATGTCTCTTACCGATCCCGAACCCGAATACCATAATTTTGAAATTTTATTCCCGAATACCGTATCGAATACCGAATACCGAATTACCGAATACCGAAGAATACCGAATTACCGAAATTCTCGGTTCAGTTCGGTAATTCGGTTTTCGATAATTTATGCCCAGCCCTATGTTTTACAAAGGCCTCCAAAAGTCACTATTGGAAAAAGAAAAAAAAAACCTAATTAATTGCCAGAAGAAACGAGAAGTCTTCTCCCACAATCATCTCTCTCCCGATTGAAACCACTGACAAGAATTCCTCTGCAATGGTCTATACTTCCAATGGTAGAGTACTAGTTTCTTCTCTGTCCCTTAATTTGATAAAGTGAAAGTTTATTATCTTTGTAGCCTTTTCCTACTGTTTACTAAACTAAAATTTCTAATTGTCATTCTGTGTTCTCTCTTTGTACAGGGGAAACAATTTTGAAAAGTGATAAAAAACTTTTGATAATTGCAGGTATTATTAGCATGTCTGGAATGGTTGGGTTTTATCCTTCTTTCTGCTTTCTTTCTCTTTGCCTATTCTCAATCTATTTTTTCTTATTGTTATAAAATTCTTATTCTTTTTCTTGGCAAAAGGTTGAAATAACAGTGTTAGATGGACTGTGATCGATGCGGAAGAAAGAACAAACACACACCCACCAAATAAAAAATCATTTGAACTAATAATGTGATCTACAAGAGAAACCGGTATTTGATTTGGGGACCAATCTTCCAAGAAAAAAAGAAGAAGGAAAATGTCAGGCTTTTAGTTTTTAAGGAAGAGATGTGGTCTTCCATACAATATTTTGGACAGCATTATGCATTGCTGATTATATGTTCTAAGTTCTCTTCTTTTTCTTTTAAGAATCTGGTTTTGATAATTGTACTTTTTAAGTGACTAAACGTGCTCGAGTCGGTTTGTATGTACTTTAAAAAGTTTTAAAAAAAGTTTTCTGGTTAATGCTTTGGTTAATGAAGAATTTTGGGATCCAAATCTCCGTAGATTGTCTACGAGCTACATTTGTTTGTGTTACTTGGCGTTCAATAGTATTCAGGTCTTTGTGTAATCGACATAGGAGACAGTTTTGAATAATGGACAAGAAGAAGTATATGATTGGATCCTAGCATTACACATTCTACGAGGAGGTAGGGAAAGGAACGAATGCCTGAGTTCACTACGCTCTTTGTATCATTTGAGTGAGATTGTTGTCAAAATCCGACTTCGAGCGTGATAGTTGCGATTTGGTAATATTCCTTTGTTTCTTTTTCCTTATTTTGTAAGCTGCTTTATCTTGAAGTAAAGCTCTATGTTTTGTGTACTTGGTCTCTAATTGCATTTATTATTATCGGAAGAAGGAAAAGATAAAAAACATATTGTGTGAAGATTTGTGTCACCGATGTTGTTGTGATGCGAGATGTCATGCCGTGAAACTTTGATATTGAACGACACACATATACGACACTATGACAGAGAAGTTCTAACCTAACTTTACAATGTAAATAAATTTCATTTGGTGAGAACATAAAGAGTCTGGAACCAAAATGACCCCAATAAAGTGTTTTTGAACCAAAATACCCCAACCCAAAAAAAAAAAAAAAGTTACAAAACTACCTTTAGCGCAGTAAATTACTGCGCTAAAGCAATTAACTGTGACAGCACCGTTAAGTGCTTTAGCGCAGTAAAATCTTTGCGCTAAAGGGTCCCTTTTTTTTTTTCCCTTTTTGGTAACCCCTCTTTCAATACACTTTTTAACGTACTTTGACCATAGATTAATCATGCTTCGCGACCCCAAAATTTCAATATTTTATATAGAACCCTACTTATTTTTGTGCGATTAATAAGGTAGGCTCAATACATCAAGGATAAGTAAATCTTCGGATTGCCGTTTTAATGGTTGAAAAGTGCTCGAACTCCATTTTTGTTTGAAGGCTTGGTGTCATTAGCTTTAAATTCTTTATGATTTAGGGTTTAGATTTAAGTGTACTATGTTTTAGTCAAAATTGCATCATTCATACCAATCTCAAAATAATTAAATTGCATTATTCATAACAATATGAAAATACTTAAACTTGTTCATTAATACAAACTCAAACTTTTTAAAATACAATCATCAAAGAAAGAAAAAAACTTAAAAAACATTCATCAATTAATGCCCTTGAGTTGATCTTCCGCCACCACTGCGAGATGTGCTACCACCACTAGATCTGCCACCACCACGAAAGTTTCCTCCACCACGAGAGGTACTTCCACCGCGAGATGTAGTTTGACCACCATGCCGTAAGGGACAATTGCGCTTATCATGACCAACATAATTGCAAAATGAGCATTTTCGAGTGTATCTCCCTAGTGGAACATCCATTTCATTATGAATACGGGAGTATGCTTTCTTTTTGAATTTACGGATAAATGCTTTATTTGTAACCATTGAAAATGGATTCGGTGGCCAATAACTCTCACTACCAAGTGGGTAGAACCTTCCAGCATACGTTTTTGCATAATTTTCAACCGTATATTCCTCGGCCATGTACGGGAGGCGTTCTTTCCCATTGCGATAAAACACTTGAAGGCATGGGAACATGGCATGTGATATGATTGCCACTTGCCACATGTGCATGTTCTTGGAATCTCACAAATTGTGTGGACGTTACCTCCTTTACCTTGGTGCACACTTGTTGTGAGTTCAAATATGCGCTCTGCATAGTTGTACTCCATCCGGTCATGTTGTTGAGCCTTAAATTTGTGGTACTCGAACACTTTTGATGGTTTTGGCATCCATCTTAGACCTTCTGCCGCAAATGCTTTGGCCTCTTTTGATCTATTGACGAACCGCTCCACAACCTGCTTAAAAGTCATTCTTACCATTGCGGTGACGGGTAGTCCCCGTGCAGATTTCAACAAGCCATTGAATGACTCAGAGCTATTTGTTGTCAGCATACCCCATCGCCTACCTTCATCCTGATGTAATGTCCATTTGTCTTTATCAATTGCATTCAACCAGTGGAAGGCTTCCTCATTCGCCCGCCTAATAATCTACATCTATAGGTGAAACTTCTTCTCCTGATGCTCTATTGCAGCCGCCCACATCCAATTGCAAAGTCTTTGTTCTTCGATAGGCCTTATGGAAGTTTGCCTTCAAGTGCCTTAAACAATAACGATGGTAGGCAAAAGGTGGCTGCCACGCTCGCAAATTAAACATATTGTGCAATATGCTAGCATTTCTGTCTGAGATCACACATATTCCCATGCGATCCTTAATAACGTGTTGCCTTAAGTAGTCCAAAAAAATACCCCACGTACTAATGTTTTCATTAGCTGCAATTGCAAAAGCTAGAGGGAATATAGCTCCATTTGCATCCATTCCAACTGCAATTAACAGCTTTATGTCGTATACCCCGTACACATGTGTTCCATCTATTGATATTACAGGACGACAATGAGAAAAACATCCATGCATGGTTTGAATGCCCAAAACACAAACTCACCGGGCACACCAGGCTTCGATTTGAGCTTCCATTCAATAACAGTAGTACCATGATTAAAGTGTTGTAGAGCCGCCATGTATCTCGACAACTTCTTGAAAGAGCCCTCCCAATTGCCGTAGACTATCTCATGTGCACGCCTACGTCCAAGATACGCCTTCCTCTTACTAACAGTTTTGCTATATAATTTCAGGACGGTTGTAATACAATCTTTGATAGGGAACCTGAATAAGTTGAAATATCAGCATATAGCAATGAAGAACATCATATTAACATCAAAAATAAAATAAACTTAGGCGAAGGGGATACCTTGGGTTTTTTCCAATTTCGCCAACTAACACACGAGCAATCATATTGGTATCTAGATTGCAATGATCATCTGGGAGGTCACCCATATCACAAGTGTGCTTTGTGTAGAACTTTGAAATAGTCCACATTTTTTCAGCAGTTTCCTTACCACGGAGCATCCATTCGCAGCCTTGATATTTTCGCTTGCAGACCAATCGCCAAAGTTTTTGTGTGGATCGTCAACTTTAAACTCCCTCATCCCCTGGATGCAATAAATCTTAACAGCCCTTTGCAATGATTTTTTCGAGTTGAAAATCATGCCTTTTTCAATACGAGCCTTGTGTATTAAAAGATCCACTAGCTCTTTCCACAAACTTCGCCGAATATGATCATTATCCCTAGTAAAGACAAAGGCATCTGGGCAATCTTGAAGATGATCAAGATAGGGGATCTCATCGGAATGCCACTGAATAGGGGTCGACTCTTGCTGTTGAAATTGGCTTTGCGGCTGAACCGGGGTAGACTCTTGCTGTTCAAATGGTTGTTGTGAATTCAGTTCCTCCTGGTGTGCCGGATTGTTCATCATGTCTTGCAACAGTTCTACTTGATATTGAGGATTCGTTCCAACCTCAACCTCATCCTCACTTTCTTCATCGTCACTTTCCTTCGCATTTGGTATTTCCTAACTATCGCTCGATGATGTCACTATATAATTCGGATAATCCAGACCATCCATAGCAGGTCTTTGCCTATAATTTGGTGCAAACACCACATTCTCCCTACATAAGAAAGTAGAGTATTTTAACTACTACACATCAAATAATACTATTGATGTTAAAAAAATAGACGTACCGATAGTAATCAACTGCACCGAAACTTGAGGAAGGACCATCGTTTTGAGTAGTTGGATAGACTGAGGACTGTCCGATATGATCCATATCAGGTGTATAACCCCTAAATAATATAATCGACATCATTAGTAGCATTCAAGTGCCACTACACAATAATAATAATGTAAAAAATAAATATTTACCACTGCCCATCAAATTGCTGACTTAAACTATCCAGATGCATTTAGCTTGTCAAAATGCCTTCATAAGTACTCATGTCAGGGTACTGTATTCATAAGTAGGTTCCGCTTGAGTGACTTCGGCCTGAATTCTAGACGTCTATTTTGGGCTTCCCGAGGAGCCCTAGCCATGAATTCAAGTCGATTAATGGGGACCTTTTCTATGTACATTTCAAGGACGTTTAAAGTTATGCATTCCCTATAATCATAAGGCGCCTTCAAAAAATCTGTCAAAGAACCATCGTCTTGAATGTACCACTAGTCCATAACTAGTTACACCTTGCGGCGTAATGACATTGGATATCTTCCAATTATATTTAAATCAAAATCACTCCTACTAACTTGTAGTCTATTATACAAGGCTTGGAGTAGTTTTGAGAATTTTAAGTCAAGTGAAAACTTAACATGGTATTTTGGGGGAGAATCATAGCGCAAATTATTTTCCTCGAATATAATTTGTCCGTCCCAGAATAAAGAAACTCTAATTTTTGAAACATCTTCCATTTTTTGACTAATTTAAGAGGAATACAAAATGCAAAAGCTGGATGAAACTTAGAATTTTTTCTCTCATTCGAAATCTGTATTAATAAGATTTGAAGTTTGAATATTCAACCAACGCATGCATGCAATTAGTGTATCAATATTCAACCAGCGCATGCATGCAATTAGTGTATCTTGCAGTGTTACGTCAAATCAAATTAAGTACGGAGTGTTGCATAACGCATGAATTAACCGCGTTATGTCAGTGCCTGGCAGTATAGCGCAATAAAATACTGCGTTATGCCAGAATAACGCACTATTAGTTCTTCAAATTCTACACCAAGCATGGAACCCTTCTTCAACTTGACATCTATATTGTTGATTTGTGTGTTTTGTAAAGTATGGAACCCTCTCCTACTTATCTATATATATTTGTTATTGATTTCAAGAGCTAAATAAACTGGAAGAAAAAAATAATATTATCGATAAACATAAAATATGTAAATTAAAAAAACAAAAACAAAATAGAAAACATGCAACCCTTTAGCATTTGGATGGAAACTCGTGTTCCGATTGATGAGAATATTGATGTGTTAGTTTAATTAGCGACAAAAGAAAATTGTTATATTATAGCTTCTGATTAAATTTTGCTTAACATAAAATAATTTATATTTATAAACATAATTTATCTAATAAATTTTGTATTAAAAATAAATGAGACATAATTTTGTATTTGAATTAAATAAAATTTAAATTCTTGTAAAAATCACGTCGTTATTAGTGTAAATAACTTTAAGGATATTTAAGTCATTTTAACATAAAAATATGCTTATCAGCTCTTTTTTGTCAAACACTTCAACGGCTTATTATCAGTTTCAGCGCTTTTATCCAAACATGTAACTGCTTATTTATTAAATCGATACTTTAACACTTAAAATTGCTTATCAACACTTAATGCTTATCAGCTACTTTAAATCAGCTAAACCAAACGGGCTCTTAATACTCTAGTGTTTGTCAAGATTTGTATGTTTATTGAAATGTGACAAGAAACTCAATTTTCTTTTTCTATACAAACCCATTTCAACTACGTAAAATGGGTCTCAATCCCAAACTAATTAGTGTGACTATATTCTTCATTAAATATTTACTCATGTTATAGTTTTCAAGAATAATTATTATTGAGGACAAAATGAGTGGGTTTCTAAAAGAATCGGCTATTTAGAATTAGGAGCCTGTTTGGATGGGCTTATTTTAAGCAGCTTATAAGCTAAAAAATAAAATTTGGGTAGCCAACTTAATTTTGTGGCTTATAAGCTATTTTCGAAAGTTTATAAGCTACTTTAGATAAGCTAAGTCAACCGACCCAATTATTTTTTTGAGCTTATTTTAAGACAAAATGACTTACTCCTCTCAAAACCAAACACTCAAAAAAATAAACATATTATAAGCAACTTATAAGCCAATCCAAACGGGCTCTAGGAGTGAGTCATTTTATTTGGAGCACACGTGTACCTCCCTTAAAATTAAGGTGTAAATTTGTGTCAAATTATAGTGGGAGGGGTATATTTAGATCAAAAGTATAACAAGAATGTATATTTGGACCGAAAGTATAATGAAGTCTATATTTAAACCATTTCTAATAGTACAACGGTATATTTGACCATTTTCCGTTTCTAAAATGACTTTAAGAAAGCACTTACTCCCTCCATAAAACAAGCCTATATATTTGTGTGGTTGTAAATCATTTCATTAAGCGGAAAAGGGGAAATTTTAAGTTAAATTATTACTAAATATAGAAATGTATCATTCTTTTTAATACAGACTAAAAAGAAAAATGTATCACATAAATTGGGACGGAGGGAGTAGATAATATGAGAGTGAGACGGACTGACAAATAAAACTAGGAAAACACGAGGACTGTATTGTACATTTTGAAACTTTTAGCGACCTCGTGTTATATTTGTTCTTTTGAATCCCTCTAACTTCAAAAAAACGCCAAAAAGGACACTGAAGATTCCGATGAAGAAGACACAAATGGGTCTTAGAAACCATCACTGGTTGAAAATTTATCGAAGAAAAACAATGAACAATTCGATCATTGGCCACTACCCTAATATTTAATTCATAAAAGCCTTGGCTGATCCTGATCCCTTTTTCAATAAGGGTCATTTGATAGCTAGTTTAGACGCTAAGTTATTCAGGTACATTAAATCCTGCATAATTAATACTATTATATTTGGTAGCATTCTTTTGTTATATATAAAATTAAACCTACCTAATACGATGTTTGATTTGCAATTCAGAAACTCGTACAACTAATACATGCATAAGTTATGACGAATCTATGAAGTATTATCTTATGCAGTATAGAAGATGAACTAACTAATACTACATGAATAAGTAAAAAATGCATAACTAGTCTCTGCATAAAATAATACATACATTTACTCGTAAATAATCTATATATTACTAATACATGTTAGTAATTTTCTATTTATGGACTCACATATTAATATATTTTATGTAGATATGCTGTCATTAAAGGAACCCATTTTATGATCTACTAAAATATTATTATAAAGGTCTAAGATGTATCAAATATTCTTTTCTTTATTGTATGTTTGATGGACATATACTTTATGAAAAGGTTTTATGAAAAGACACCTTTTCATTTAAAAAGACACCAATGTAACCTTTAAAAGGGGTGGTCCCTAAAGTCATAATATGTTCGCTTTCTTTTACTTCCCATCTCTGAAAAGACAAAGTATCAAGAACTATTCCAGACTTAGAAGACTCATTTCTTCAATCAAGTTTTCTCAATCAACTCTTGTAATGGAACAAGGTTAGTGTTCCGATAATTATTCTTCATCATCGTCTATTGATTTACTTGCGATCTCGTGTTGTTAATTATGTTTTTCAACAAATGGTATCAGCGCATGGTCTTGTTAAATCATTAGACGAGTACTTAATATACATTTTTTTTGTGTGTCAATGAGTGTTTTCCCAAAGTTCTGTTGGCAAATTCTGCGTGTATTTTAGGGAGGAATTTTTCTGTTTTTTAACAGAGTTTTTGGACTGTTTTCCAATTCTTGTTAACCATTTCTGTCATTGCTATCCCTCATGTTTGGTGTCGCTCCCTTGCTGTAAATTCTTGCATATTTTCTATTGAAAAGAATAATAATTGTTAAAGAAGCTATGACACTGTAACGAAGGATGTTTATATAAAATTCCAAATCTTTGTTAGTTTTAAACTAAAGGTTGGTTAATGATTGGATATCTTCTATGGGTAACGGTGATTGGATTCCTTTAGTGCAAAAGAAATTTTAATTAAAGACAAAATTTATTCCCTAAACAAGTTTTTGTTTTGTTTGGCCCAACGTTTCTTGTTTTTAAACAAGAAATTTCAAGTTACACTTTCTGGGGTTTTCTTTTCTAAAAACAAGAATTTTGGCAGTGTTGTGTTTTGGTTTTATATACAGTTGTTTTAAACCAACAAAGAAAATTTTCAGCTCACTGGTTTGGTTCATAACTTTCAAAATGTTTTCCCCTTAACTATTCATGTCAACTAAGCGGGGGATTGAAGGGAATTTTGTGAAGAGAAAATGAATTATGAGAGTGTATGACTTGAGTTCTCACCGAGATGTCATGGCCTCTATTCTTGACAGTCACATCCACTGTTTCACGATATATAAATCAATATTATTTATGCTCTCTTTATAACTTCGATATTGGGAGTGAAGTGTCACTTTGCTGTTACATGTAAAAGCCATATGAATTTTCCTCCAGTTGTTCATTCTTTGCCTTTATTTAAGCATTTGCTTAGCCATCTAAACAAAATGAATCAATATATTAAAGTTTACAATATGATTTTCAATTTGTTTCTGTTTCATTCTGCTTCTCTCCAAACGGATAAAAGCTCCATAATCGTTGAATATATTTTCTTCTCTTGAGGATATGTTTTTGTTGGGATATCTTTTTCACCTAATTAGGTTTTGTTCTGTTGAAGGCAATATCAATGTGTAATCCCTTTGCTGCTGTAGTTGGATCGAGTACAATTTCCTTTCCATTTTTACTGCAAGTGTTTAAAATTCTATATGCCTGCTTTATGCTACCTGCCTATTTTCCATCATTAAAATTTATTTTGAGGGCATTGTTGCCATTCCAGTTAGGTTTTGTTGCTGCATGTACGTGTCCAACCGATAGCCACTATCACTACGTGGCACTCAATTGTACTAGAGTGGCTTTTCACTTTCAGCTTCCCCTTCGTCTTCGTCTCTTTTGCACTTCTTGGGACATCTCTTGGTTCTATTTGATGGATTATAGGCATACGCAGCGGAAGCAAATAGCCAGGATTAAACTTGCATGTAATATAGACAATACATAATCAAGATATTAATCAAACGTAAAATTGATACTTATCTCTTGAAGCGTGACCGCTTCCAAGAATCGAATCTGCAACCACGAACACACACCATCCACGAGATCGTCTTCCTTCGATTCTACGATCTTTTTCTTTGCGTAAGTTTCAAATAATACCGAATTTTTGAAATTCGTGTGGGCGAATTTCTATGGAAAAAGTGTAGAAACTTCTAAAACCCTTAGCCTCCTTATGGAATAAGACCCCTATTTTATAACTACAGGTTTAAGGGTTTTCACCTTTTCCAAAACCTGTTGGGTCTTTATTTTCCACCAAGAAATAATATTCCATTTAATTCTTTATTATTCGAATTGAGGACCACAAAATTTAATTAACGAGGCTTCCTATTATGGAATTAATTCGAAATATCTGTCTGAATTAATCCTACCATAATAAATTACGAATTATTCCACTAAAAATTCATAACTGCACTCCTCAGTTCAATTTGAAATCTTTCATTAAATATTATTTAACTCCCCATGTTAAGATTACATATACCAATCAATTAAATTAAATTATCGACAATTTCATTCATTGACTAATTGAATCCTTTATATTTCCGCTTAACTTATATCATGTGACGGATACAAAATCCACCTGCAGGGTTTTCACATGAGACTTATAAGCATCCATAAAGGGGTATCATTAATCTCAAAGTCGAGACATGGATTCTATCAACTAATTATTATTTCACAAATGTAATTTGCCATTATCCAATTTACCAGGAATACATAGACCCGCAATTGAGTCGTACCTTTTAATAAATCAAAATAATGAACAAATCACATTGATCATAATAATTATATCAAGATTAAGAGTATAAGTACATTTAATGAACTAGAGAATTTGTTTTATATATTCAAGACAAAAACACTTATCTCTACTTGGTCCGTTCAATACATACAAAATGTACTAGGACAAGAAGATTTAAATATCGTTCCCATAATGAAGATACATTATATTAATCTTGTGCTACAATCATACCGATGGCTTTGTCCAATTTTCATCTTAGATTGTGAACATAAATTTTATACTTATAAGAACCGATGATTTAATCTTCCGTATATAAGCTAAACTCTATACACTAAATCATCTACTATATAAGTAAAGGACACACATACTAGTACATGATCTATTTAACTCTACTAAACAATGAATAAATAATTGTTCTATAATAAATACTATATCCAAACACATGGTTAATAGTATATATCCCAACACTCTTCTCCATAACAACAGGCCACAAGGGACATGATCTATGCTAAAGTAAAATATCTAAAGAAATAATATAAATAATTTGATCCTTTTTCTCGCTCTTATACTTCGAAAAAAAATTCATGATTAACTTATTAATTGATATTTATATTTAAGTTGTAACAATATATTTGGGTCCTATTGCCAATATGTAAATTCAACAGTACTCTTTTAATGTATATCTGACCCTTCACAAGTAGTAGAATTTTACTCTCATTCTAGAAGTGTTTGTTGCATTGCTGGAGAGCTGTTGATATTGGCGAAATTTTTGTGGGTTTTCAGTTCAACCTTCCTTTCGGTTTATGTCGACTCAACCTTTATCTTGAAGTCATGCTGACTAAACACTTTGATTGTAAATCATCATGAATTATCTTGCACCGTAGATATGGAAAATGCACTTCTACTGTCTTAGGCTTGAAGATGCAATTTTCAGCTGATTCTAAGATGAATTTACCAATTTGTTTTTATGCAGAAATTTGAGCTTTGTAATATAAGTAGCTTTTGAGTTGTTTATATTTACATACGATGATATAGATAGCAAACAGTTACTCTCTACTTCACGTGATTGTATCTTTATTGTTTCTAAGTTCTTTCTTCTCTTATCTTTGACAGGCCACGGCATTTCACTTAGGTCAATACTTTGTGCAGCTTTTATCTTGCACTCGAGTTGACACTGCATTGTCCAAATAGCAGTAGCAGATAGAGTGATGTGTGAGATTCACATACTACATGTTTCTGCCATGGGAAAGTAATAATGTACTATTTTCTTAAACGCTCAATTTAGCAGTGTAGATATTTTATGATAATCTTTTGGACATGTTCCTCAATGAATGTACATAGTATGAAACAGTTGATGTGTTGTGGCCATTTATTCAGCTTGAATATGTGGCCATCTTATTGCCCTGAGAGTTGAGAGCTTTGATTTGCACATAGACTTTGTCCTTAGAGGCCTAAGTCTGCAAAGTAGTTATCCAATCAAATCAATTTTTATTTCCATCAAAAAGGTTAAAAACTATCTTTGTCCCCTGCTTAAAATGTGCTAGCAGTTCCAACTTTCATTAATCGCACGGGCCATCTCTTTCTAGTATACAAGATATATGTTTCCTCTCGTACATCCTCTCGTTCACATGCAACTTCCAGGAAGGAGAACCAATATTATACAAGTTTATAACCAAAAAGATATCGACACGTACGTATAATATGTAATTATATATACATCATCTTCTCGTAGCTGTAGCCTCAGGTTAACCAAGCAAATTTAATCATTTACTATACTATTTTACCAGCTTTTCTTTGTTCACTCTTTTTTCCCCACCTTTAGTCAAGAGGGTTCAATTGAATCGTCTATTGTGCAAAAAATTAAGGGCCAAAACAATATTGTGTGTGTGTGACTATATATTATTGAATTTCTTTGACATAGGAAGTTTCTATTGTAGTAGTAAAAGGCGGTTCAAGATTTACTTTAGGGGCGCGGACTCAAATTTCAGGCATGTCATTCTTGCATTATTATTTGGACTTCCCTTGTTGGAATTCCTAACTTTGTCAGGTGTGATATTTTTGCATTATTTTAGCTTCACTCATTCAACTCCGCTCAAATCTCGTAGGGTGTAACATTCTTGCATTATTTTTACTTTCGTTATCAGAATTTCCAACTCTCCTCAAATCTTAGGTGTGATGCTCTTGCGTTATTTCAACTTCTCTTGTCACAATTTTCAACTCCGCTCAAATCTCATCAGGTGTGACATTCTTGCGTTAATTTAACTTCTCCAGTCAGAATTTCCAACTCCGCTCAGATCTCAAGTGAGAGATTTTTTTCCTTGTCAGAATTAATTCCTTACTCCGTCAGGTGTGACATTCTTGCATTATTTCAACTTTCTTATCGAAATTCCTAACTCTGTCCCTGAGTACCTAGGTTATTACAAGCACTCCCATGCATGGCAGCTGTTCATGATGAGGACCCTTTTGGTTTTGAAGATTACTTTCCTTCAATGATTAAAACATTAGGGGTTGAAAGGTTCATGGAGGAACTATGCCATGGTTTTTTCTTGCTAATGGATGTACGTGTAGGGCTCATTACATTTGAAAGCTTGAAGAGGAACGCAATGTTGATGGGGTTGCATGAATTGAGAGATGATGAGCTTGTTTGCATGTTGGCTGAAGGAGATTTGGATGGAGATGGAGCTCTTAATCAGATGGAGTTTTGTACGCTCATGTTTAGATTGAGTCCTGGATTATTTATGGATGGATCCAAGCCGGATCGAGTACCAGTCATCTCTCAACCTGATTTTTCTTTAGTTTCGGGTGGTACAAATTAAATAAAAGAAAAGTCATATTACGTGATTCGTGAGGAGAGGAATGAGAGAAAGTGCGCTGTGTTTAGTGCTTCCGTTTTAGAAGTCAGATTGGATTTCCAAGAAATGTATGAATAACTAGGGACATATTGATTTACAATATTTATTCCTAGCTGTATGTTTTACTATCGATCTGTTTTGTTGAGAATTTTGCTTCTTTATTTTTTCTACCAGGGGATTAGCTGAAAAGGAACATGTATTAATTGTTCCATCTTGTAAAATGATGGTCCTAGTGTATGGGGTGTTGTGAAAAAAAAAAAAAAAAAACCTGTGCGGTGAACGTGGATCGAATACGTGACCTTCAGATCGTCAGTCTGACGCTCTCCCAACTGAGCTATCCCCGCTATATGTTTAATGTTCACATGTTAAAATATTACTAGAATGTGTTAATAGTTGTTAATTGGAGCTTTAGCATAACTTACCTCCACATTAAAATGAATCAGCTCTAAAAGTAAACCATGTTTGGTTTTAGTTTGAAGATATTTATTCACCACATAGAAATCAGCACAAACTTATACAATGTTTGGCAACCACGCGATTACACAATACACACCAAACCGCTTTTTTTTAAAAAAAAAATCAATCATCCAACTCTATTGAGAGTGGATGCCTTGTATTGCCATCAAAATTTACACAAAAGGAGGAAAGCCTCCAGTACCTACTAAGATTGGAACAACCTCCAATCGATGGTAAAGTAGGATTTCTAGTTAGCTCACAAAAGATTATATTGAGGAACTAAGCCTCCCTATACATTTTTCCTCAAGGAACATCAAAAGAGTAAAATCTGTACTTGTCAATATCCATTGAGTAAGATTTCTTTTTAGTAATCATTCTAAAAGAGGGTACTCCCATTCCATTCAAGTTCACCTCTCCTTTGGCTTCCTTTGGCAGGCATTGATGTTGATTGATCCATGTTATGTTATTACAATTAAGCCCCCAATTAGCCAAGCAGTCTGCTACCTTATTCCCTTCTCTAAAACAGTGTTGAATGCTTCAGTTGTCCAGCTGTAGAAGGAGGTCCTTGATACTGTGAATTTTGTTCCATATGCTCCATGGTCCTTGAAACAGTGTTGATACACACCAAACTGCTTATTACATAAAATGAATCCTGTCATCATTACATAATTAACATTTAACATACAGTACATAAGATACAAGTAATAATAAGAAAATATTGAATCTAAAGTAACAATATAATATCACCTACCTTCCAAGGTAGGGGTAAGGTCTGCGTACACTCTAATCTCAGGGGCGAATTTAAGTAGAAAATTTGGGGCATGTGAGCCCATGGTTTCTCCATAAAATTAGGTATTGTATGTATATATTTCTTAAAACTAGTATAATATTATCTGCTGGAACCCATGCTACAAGAAGGCGAAATGGTATACTTGGTTGAAGATTGAGTTATTTACCTAGAAAACAATTCCCACTTAACACATTTTTACTTCTTTTTTTAGTGGTGAACCCATATTCTAAAAATCTTAGATTCGCCTCTATCTACCCTCATCAGACCCCACTTAGTGAAATTTCATTTGTTGTTGTTTGTTGTAACGATACAGTATCATACAATAGGTAGCAACCATCCAAATAACCTGTATTAATCTCCATGAAGATATTAACACAAAAGTTATACAAAATATCGGTGCAATTTTAGATTGGACTTCCATCTTAAATAGCCTTAATGGAGAAAGGATAAATCAGAGCCATTTAAATAAGTGAAAAGGGTCAAAAATGCCCCTCTACTTTGGGAAAAGGGTTAAAAATATCCTCCAAACTAATTTTTGGTAAAAAATACCCCTTCCGTCATTAAAATTTTCAAATATACCCCCGTCTTAACGGAAATCCGCAACATAACCCGATTTCATTTTAAACCCGCTCCATTTAAAATCGACTCAACTAAATAAAAAATGCATATGGGTTGCCCGCTCCTGTGCCTAGTGGCTCCAGATGTAGGACTCGGGAACAAGTTGGTCGCATATGAGTTTTTTATGTAGTTGAGTTGGTTTTAAATGGAGAGGGTTTAAAAAATAAAATCGGGTTATGTTGCGGATTTCCATTAAGATAGGGGTATATTTGAAAACTTTAATGACGGGAGGGGTATTTTTGACCCAAAATTAGTTCGGAGGATATTTTTAGCCTTTTATCCAAAGTAAAGAGGCATTTTTGACCCTTTTCCCTTTAAATAATAGAAGAGATATTTTTCTAGGTAAAGTACAATGGAGGGTAAAAGTAAACTTTTTGGCATATTAAAGGCCATATTTGGCCCTCTCCCAATAATTTGGTCATAAAAGCTTTCGGGGGTCCCTTAGCTTTTCAATGATCAATAATACTTTTTCTGTCCCAAAATAAGTGTCATCTTAGTAATAAAATCTCAAAATAAAGTGTCATATTAGGAATTCAAGATAAATATTGGCAAATGTTTTCAACTATGCCCTTAGCATTAAAGTAGTCCTCTTTAATACTCAATTCTTAAAAGACATCTAATAAATATGCGCAGTTTAGTAAACTTCACATGATATTTATTAATTTCTTAATGGACGTGATTTTTGCTAAGATGACACTTATTTAGCAGAGAGTAGTACTCCCTCCGTCTTATTTTATATGAGGGTATTTGACTGCGCACGGAGTTCAATAAATAAAGTAAGACTTTCGAAACTTGTATCCAAAATAAGTCTTAAACATTTGTGTGACTAGAAGTCATCTAAGAATAAAATAAGAAGATTAATGTTGTAAAATCATTCTAAAAGAGTTAGTATAATATATCAAAAGATGAAGCAAGAACAATAAAGTGATAAAGAGAGACAAGAGATGAGAGCTTTCTTATTCATCCAAGTATGTTCAAGTGTGTACAAATTCTCAATGCCTCTATTTATAGGGCTATATTGAGTAACATGAAAAGGTGTCATAAACATAACATTTACTCTTGAGAAGGTGGGGAAGTCAATGGGGGTAGAGGGAGATGAATGAGGAGGTAGTGGATGTGTGGTGTTACTATACTTAATGGTGGAATCACACCTAGGAGTTATGGACATCCACAATTAACAAATAGTAATATTTACAACACTCCCCCTTAGATGTCCATTGATAGATAGTATGCCTCGTTAAAACCTTACTAAGAAAAAAACACGTAGGAAAATATCCTAGTGAAGGAAAAAGAGTACACATATCTAGTAATACGCATTGCAGGCTGCCTCATTAAAAACCTTTCCAGGAAAACCCAATGGGACAAACCTCGGCTAAGGGAAAAAGAGTACAGCACGTACTATACTCCCCCTGATTAAAATATCACTTAATTCTTGGAGACGACGCATCCCAATCTTCTATACCAACTTCTCAAATGTCAAGGTTGGTAATGCTTTAGTGCACACATCCGTAAATTATCAATCGAGCGTATTTGTTGAATATCTACTTCACTTTTCTGTTGAAGATCATGTCTGGAATAGAACTTTGACGGAACGTGTTGTATTTCGTCTCTTTTGTTATATCCTTCTTTCCCAAGCTATAGTGTAAGCTTCGTACAATATTGTTGAAATCTTCGTTTCCAAATAAACACCATACTATTGCAAACTGTGTTGAATTTATTGATCACGGTGATGGCATTCATGCAAAGGGCACTTCCCTTGAAGACCAAATTCAAACAATACAAAAAAAAAAAAAAAAAAGATAATATACATTTATTACTAATAATAAGTATTTTAAATATAATCGATCATGATTAAAATAGCCGTATTATAATGAGGTCTAGATATATTTAATATTTTGGAAGCAAATATATGAAATATTTATTAATTATTCAAACCATAGTTAGAATCTTTACCTTTATTTTTTAGTTAATTAAAACTTAACCATTAATTTTAACTTGTAATGTGTCTCTATTCAAGTAAGAATGGGGAAAATGGAGACAATTCAAAATATCAAAATTTTCGTTAATATTTAATTGCTACTAAATCAAAAACTAATTGCATCTCCTTTTAAAAAAAATCTCCATAAAAAAAAAAAAACTTTTCTCGGGCATAAAAGGAGAATTACATTTTAAATGGTTGAAAAGTACCTTTTGTTTTTCCATTTTACCTTTCACACAAATATCCATTTTAGCTCTTCCTTTGTTTTTTTTTTTTTTGAGGTCCTTGGACTATAGGTCCAAAACATAATTCAAGTAAACAAAATATAAAGTTGCATATTTTATTATATATCTATCCAACTTTGTTTTTTGAATTCAAGATCCTCATCACCAATTTATAATGCCCTACATTGTAACCCTTGAAATTATTTTTGATCTTTAAGTTTAAAAATTTATCGAGATCTCTTAACCCATTTTTCACCTATAAATACCAAGGTTTTATAAGTATTTTCATCATTTTTTACTACAATCCTCTCATTTTATCCATCTTGATCATTTTTCCTCTTAATTTTCTTTGGAAGAATTTCTAATAATTTTAGTATTCTAATTTAATTGTTTTTGCAAACTTGCAATTATACAAGATTCACAAGTGGAAGGCTTCAAGTAGTCAATTCATCAATTTAAACGATCACGTTGTTATTTCGTTATCGTAAAACATATTTGCCTTCGTTATCTCTCTCCCTTTTATTTAGAAAATCTACTTTAATTCTGCATTTTAATTTTAATTTTCGTTATTTTAAATATAATGGAACCACTAAAAAATTTTCGATGGAAATTATTTATGTCCCCGGTAGTATTATGATAAGAACTTAATAACTTGTTGGCTTGATAAGTACAAGTGGGGTAGTAACATATCTCTCCCAAATTTCTTTTTGGGATTTTTTTTTCTCATAACACAATTGTTTAGTGAAATAGTCGACATATGTGTGGGTGCACATGATATGAATTATATAGAATAATTTACAAGAAACGTACTCTTAATATAATAATTTGAGAATCAATCTTGAGAAACAAATTGCAAGTTGATGATGATAATGACAAAAATACATACATCTAGTTAAAACCATATTGCTCAATCTCGAACTCACAAAATAGCAGGGTCGTATATATCACCTTTATACGTTCCTAAAAAAAAACTAGCGCCGGATACACAAAAAACTTGGTTGCTTATATAATAATTATTTGGCATCACGAGAACAAGCTACACAAGAGAATCCATGAAGAATTTTCTATTTCTTCAATATATAAATTTGTGAGACACCTTATAATTTTAGCATCACATTTGAAAGATGGGGACCGGTCAATTGCCAACTAGACATTTGGATAACAATCATGCTTGTAAAGAAGTGATACAAATTCAAAGGAAAAATGGGCAACATTTAAACATTTTGTTTATAAATTAAGTTGTTGGATATATAAAATTAAGGACCGTGAAATTTTAGTCGAAAATAATTCCGCGGGTTGTTTGCCTTTCAAACTTTGTTTCTTTTCGATGCTTTTATTCATTATATACAAAAAATTTATAATCCTATGTGTTTAGCAAAGTAGCTTTTCCTAGAACTCCCAATTAATTAGATCCGATATTTTTAGACTTCATGTGAACATCTCCTTTTAGGGAGTAATTCTCATTATGGTCATGGACAATATCTTTATAAGCAAGACTTCTTACTTGTTAATTTTAAGACATACCACACGTTAAAAATGATTATTTAACGGTTACTTGTCAAAATGACAAACTTTTTATTTATCTCAAAAAATGTATTTTATTTTTCAATATGACGAAGAGCGTAGACTTATACACAATTCATATATGCATCTTGACATAATCACTTGCAAAATATTATTATTGAGGACAAAAAGTTTTATGTATGGCTATTTAGAATAATGAATCATTTTACAACACACGTGTACCTCCCTTAAAAGTAAGGTGTAAATTTGTGAAATATTTATGTGGGGGGGGGGGGGGGGGGGGTATATTTACAATTTAATTGTTAACAAGAATGTATATTTAGATTGAAAGTATTGAGTATATTGAGAAAAATAGACACGGTATATTTGACCATTTTCCGTTTCTAAAATGGAAATAATAGATTATACGGAAAAAGCTCGAATATGCTGAATTTAAAAATAAATGCCATGTAGCAAAATAATCTTAGACCAAGATTTATGCCGAAGAAATGACTCATTCATGGAATTTTTCATTAATGATTTTTTTTTATTAATTTGAGATTTAAAACCGCAACTTAATTAAACAACGTGGACATCTAATTGATATCCACGTGTCATATATGTATTGTAAATGATTAATGAAAAATGGATCAAAATTTTTAAGGATGACGTGAGATTTTTTAGATGGCAAAATTTTATTTTAATGGCATATTTAAATTTTCCGAAGATAATATGCTTATTATCAAATAAAACTAGGAAAACATCGTTTGTAACATTTTAGCTTATCTACCTCGTGTTATATTTCTTGTTTGCTTAAAGAATAAAAGTTTAAAAAGGACGTCCATTGATTCCAATGATAACACAAATTCAAAAAGTATTTCTTTGAAAATTTATCCTAAAAACAAGTTGGTGCTATATTAAATCCGTGTATTAAATATTGATCATAAAAGCCTTGGGTGATCCCTTTTTCAATAAGGGTCATGTGGTAGCTATTTTGGATGCTAAGTTATTCATGTATTAAATCTAATAATTAATACTATCATATTTGGTAACATTCTTTTGTTTATATATAAAATTCAACACATCTAATACAAGTTTGGTATGCAATTTAGAAACCCTGAATTCCGCACATTTAAGAATTATAGTAATATGTCAGAATTGACCCGTATCATATATACTTCTTTAGATATTATAAGATGTGTATAATGTACTAAAATGTTATTTGAATTTTGTGATTTTTAACTTATGTATGATGTTTGAATTGTCAACTTATATTTTAATATAGAAAGAGATACTCTTTTCTAGACATACAAGTTTGTCTAGAAAAGAGAAAGTAAGATACTTAAATTATCGGCTTTATTTTCAAAAAATAGTAGTATGAATTATGCAATATAGAAAATGGAATAACTTAACTTGCATAACTAATCTTGAAATAATAGATATATTTCCTCATTAATGTGCTACTAATGCGTAGCTCTAAAGCGGGTCGTTTGGTTTGAACACAAATTATGATGGGATAAGTTATCCGGGATTATTTATGTTGGGATTAGTTATCCCGATATTATTTCTTATTGATTGTTTGGTTTGTTGTATTAAAAAAATACTTCGGGTGCATTGCATAACTTTTACGAAAAAGTTATTTGTTTACAAAAATACCCTCTACCTTATGTAGTAGAAAAAGGGTTTTGAGAACCTCAGGGCTATTTTAGTCAATTTCAAAAAAAAAAAAAAAAAGCTTTATCCTGGGATAAGTTATCCCAGATTACTATTCCACCCTTTTAATTTTTCGATGGGTATAAGTTATCCCATGAAAGACTATTTTTAATCCCGAGATAACTTATCCCACGATTTGTAACCAAACAAAGAATAAGGTGGTACTAAATCTTTATCCCATTAAAATCAATATTTTTTGTGCTTATCCATCGTACCAAAACCATCCCTAAATAGCTACAAAACGACCCCAAACTAACAAACACCAAATAAAACTAAAAAAGACTCTAAGGAATCGGATTGTACTTTTAGAAACTTTCAATTGGACCTTGTGCTATGTTTGCTCTTTTGAATCCTTAAATAAGAAAATATGTAAGGATTAATAAGAAGATTAAAGTTACATTGCTATGACCAAATATACTAAGGTGTCATTTTTTTTAACCGATTAAATTCTTTTTGAACCGACTAAATAGGAAAGGAAGCATATAAATTGACATGGAGGGAGTAACTAATAAGCACAAATAAAACACGAGGACTGTATTGTACTTTTAGAAACTTTCATCGACCTCGTGTTATATTTGTTCTTTTGAATCCCTCTAACTTCAAAAAAATCCCAAAAAGGACACTGAAGAACAGTAAATTGGCCGGTGAGTCCACAGATTCCGATGAAGAAGACACAAATGGGTCTCACAAAACCGTCACTGGTTCAAAATTTATCCAAGAAAAACAACGAACAATTCGATCACTGGGCTTTTCTGGTAAAATGTTAACTGCCTTAACACTTAATCTTTAATTAATACTCTAGTGTTTGTTAATATTTGTTTGTTTATTGAAATGTGACAGTTCAAATTGAGACCTATTTTTAAGTAGTTGAAATGGGTTTGTATAGAATAAGAGAAATTGAAATGTTTTTTACCTAATTTGGGTTTCTATATTTGTGTTAGTAATCATAAAGGGAAAATTACGCTCTATGTCTACTGGGAGAAAATGTTTACACACTTTAGCCTATATTTTGAGTTTGTTACTCAGTTTAGCCCATATTTGTGTATAAACACCTTCTATACTTTGTTGATACATTATGTATAATGCTTTTCCCTAGGTATAATGTTGTATAATATTGTATAATGTTGTGTACTATTATATATTGAGCTACGTGGCATAATGGTGGATATTATGATTTATATTATATATTAGGAATTACTGTGGTTTTGGGATTTAGACCTTGTTATAATTGTTGTTGAGATGTATTTTTAATGGTGGATATTATGATTTGTGGGTTTCATGTAGTTGAAATGGGTTTGTATAGAAAAAAAGTGAATGGAAATGTTCTCTCGTGTTTCTCATTAGTTCGTTTTAATCGAGCACTGTTTTTGGCCTATGGTACTCACTGCTTATTCTAAATAGTCCTACAATACATCATCTACAGTAGCTTAGAAATCACTGTGGTTTTGGGATTGAGACCTTGTAATTTGTTGTTGAGATGTATCTTTGTAATGGTGGATGTTATGGATTTCACCTGGTTGAAATAGGTTTTGTTAAAATCGAGACAGGGACGAGAATTTAGAGAGACAAGAATAATGGGAGAATTCTTTCTGCTTTGTATTTATCATAATGACCTCCTTATATACAAGTAAGGTCCTCCTTCTCCAAGTCTAATAAGGTAACCCTATTCTAATAGAACTACACATCCTATATTACCATAATTACAACTTCACCATAAATAAAACTATTATAATTAGACTAGAATAGGGTTCCACCGATGTAGGGTTTCCGGTCACATCCGGTCTCAATAGGCTTGTATGGAATAAGAGAATGGAATTGTTCTCTCGCATTTCTCATTGGTACTCGCTTTAAACCAGCTGTTTTGGCCCAATTCTTTGTTTGTGTTAGCAATCATGATTTTGCAGCTTGGAAGTCATTGTGGTTTTGGTTATCGGCTTTTTGATCCAGGGATGAGTCATGACTCATGAGGTTTATGTTTGGACCACGTTCTCTTATTTGATTTTCGCCAATGGTACTCACTGCACATTCTAAAAATTTCTTACAATATTGTTCCTTTGCCATAAATAAAGAAAAGAATAATTATTTAGTATTGGAGTGAAATAGTCTTGAATAAAATGGAGTATATTAGATTCATATAGTTAACGCAAAAATAGTTTGGTGATTGATTTGTTAATTTTGCCATAACTTCTCTTTTTGTGTTACCTTGTAACTTAATGTGGCCATAGAATTTAGAACTGCTAGAATGGTCTGTAAAGTCCTTTGACATTTTAATTATGTGATTTCCGCAGGATCAAATTGCTGCTCATATGTGGATGGACCTTACCTTGGAATGTAAGTCTGCCTATAAAGACATGTGAGTGTGGCTGTACGGATTGTTTGGGTTTGTCAACTTTATGCTGGTTTCTTGAGAAATTAGTTTTTCAATCCAGCATTTTATCTTTTTGTTGCAGGGACGATGAATGGTTCCACATAAGCCATCCGTAAGCATCTTGTTTTTTATTTTGCTGACTTGTGCAGTTTCACTATATTAATGTGGTATCTCTAAGTTGAATGATTTTTCAGGTTTCACCCGACTTCTTCTCGACAATTGAAGTCCGTATTTTGTCGCTCTGGAGAGAGTTCCATAAACCTGGAGCATGCAGGGATCATCTTCTCCTAAGCTTCCGCCTTCAGTTCCATCAATGATTCCCGAAGCAGACAGTGCAGTCAAGGAGATCAGACGCTTACCTTGGATAACAAACATCCAGTCAAGCACTTAAGTATAGGAGGTTTAGAAGCTGCTAAAGTAATTTGCAAAAAAAAAAAAAAAACCCACAAGAAAACGAGCTACACTATATTACAAGACAGATGCTTTAGTTTCGATCAGGGGTAAAAAAGTCATTTTGCCTTGCTCCCATTAATTAAAATAGGCCACATAATCATCACTTTCTATCATCTTCTACAACTTTCTCTCCTTTCTTCATCCGATCGCTTTTTATTCCTCTCTCTTCCTTCAGTCTCTCTTTGATCCTCTCTCTTCCTTTTCTATCTCAGTGGGTGTCGCCGTGATTTCAGGTATTTCTATGTTTTTCCCAGATCGTCTTTCAGTTCTCTTTAGATTTCCCAGTTTCACAGCTAAAAATTCATGGCTTTTGTTGTCATTAATTTTGGTCAAGCTTTTCTAATAATCCCTTTCCGAAGTTCAAATTTGAGTTTGATCTAAGGTTGTTGGTGATGGGATTTTAGCAGATATATGTTCGTTTTCTCAGTTTAGCTCTTTGTGTTTTTGGCCTCTGTGATTTTTTACTATTTTTTCCTTTTTGCTTTTTCATCCTTTGTTTTACCCATTTTGTTGTTATGGGATTTTGATAGATGACTCTTGGTTTTCTTCTTTTTTTGACATTTAAATGGATAAAGATTTATCATTTGCTAAGTCGTATGAATTCTATCAGAAGCTCACTGATATGATTAAGCAAATTAGTTTATTTTGCAACTACTATGTTGACATTTGTATGTTTCGTGGGGTCAATATACCCATAAAATTAACAATTCTATAGTTTTTGTGTACAAGAGATAGAGAAAACGATGAATAGTTATTCATGAAAGATTAATCAATATTGAGGAGATAATTGAACCAAAAAAATATATTGAGGAGATGATACTAAATAGTTTTGCTGTACCCTACAACCTTAATGTTAGTATATTTTTCTATGTTTCGATTTTGATATTCTTTGTGAATGTTTATGTTGAAAGCTAGCTGCCTTTGAAATTAATTTGTGTGTTGTATAGTTTTCAGAGTGAACTGTGATATCTTGCTATTTGGCTGCTATACTTTTGTATCTGCTTCAAATTCCTTTCCTGTTAGAAACAGAGGCTCTTGCTATCAAAATAGTCATGTGGAGTAAGAGGAGTACGAGTAAATATCTATTTATGGCTTTACAGCCATGTTTAACGAGAAGTTCATCTTCATTAATTTTATGCACTGTTGCCAGGACCTTAATGATCTGCTAAGGCGAATTTTTTTCCAGAAACTGTCCCTTGTGGCCTATGCCCACTGAATAAAAACCAAATTGAAGTTGAACACACTATGACATGCACAAACCTGCATAGTCAAACAGGTCGTGATCATCACTTCGCATGTCTAATCTAGAAGCTAATAAGAAATAATATATCAATTATTGACCTCGTAAATAGAATTTGTATATATTTGAAGACCCTTTTTTATTGGGATACACCTCCTTAAATCAAATGAATAACTAAGAAAGAGTTTTGTTGCAACTTGATCGCTAACACTAAATAATCAATATGGCTTTGAAGGAAAAGGATGACGGCGCATCTTGAAAATAGTGAAGTGGTAAGCTCTTTTAGCTTTGAGCTTCAATAATCTTAGTTCAGTCAATAACTTAGTGCAGTAATCATGTACCTCTATCGCGTTGTTATTAGCCAATATCATAATCAAAGTCGCATCTATAATCACATTAATACTTTTCCAACAATTAAATCAAAACACTATGTTTAGGGGCAGTTGTAGCTCGACTATTCTAATCCAATCCAAAACAGACATTCAAGATAAATGACACCATTATTACTAATTGAGACATGGAAAGGCAAGTTTTATAAAAGAATATAAAAGCAGTTGGTCATTTTTTCCCTTAGGTGGGAAAAAGAACAGTTGGGGTTCAATTTATGAGCAAGCTAAAAGTTAAGGGAAGCAAATGGAAGAGCAGCACTTACTCGAGTCCGACACGATGAAAAAACAGATGCAGGAACAGACAACTACCACATCGCACAACTAAAACTGAAATAAAGAAGATGAAACAAAAAAGCAAGAAAAAGCATCACATTAGATAGCCGCATCCAAAAAGTTGGAGAACGATCAAAATTTCGGCTGAAAAGAACTAAATTGTAGACATGTAATTGAGAAACCAAAGAGATAAGATCCATTGACTGTTTGTGCTATACTGAATTTGGTTTGGAGAAAATCAATTGATATTTGTTTATCAGAAATTCATCACAAGGAAATACGAAATAAAGAAATTTTTTTAGATATGTAAAACAATGCCAACAGGGTTTTAGAATCAGATTATTCAACAATAACAAAAGGAACTTTGGATCAGAAGAATTAGATCAAACCCGAAAGTAATCAATCAATAACCTGAAATTCTGAGCTATTGTAAAGAAAAACAGGAAGAAGGGAGCAATACTCACAAGAAAGTCTGTTGTTATGGAGAAGAGAACCAAGAGATGTCCCAAGACGTGCAAAAGAGCCGAAGACGAAGGGGAAGCCGAAAGTGAAAAGCCACTCTAGTACAATTGAGTGCCACGTAGTGATAGTGGCTATCGGGTTTTTGGACACGTACCTGCAGCAACAAAACCTAACTGGAATGGCAACAATGCCCTCAAAATAAATTTTAATGACGGAAAATAGGCAGGTAACATAAAGTAGGCATATAGAACTTTATACACTTGCAGTAAAAATGGAAAGGAAATTGTACTCGATCCAACTACAGCAGCAAAGGGATTACACATTGATATTGACTTCAACAGAACAAAACCTAACTAGGTGAAAAAGATATCCCAACAAAGGAAAACATATCCTCAAGCACACAGAAAATTCAGGGAAGAAAATATATTCAGCAACAGAGACATTACAATGGAGCTTTTATCCGTTTGGAAAGAAGCAGAATGAGACAGAAACAAATTGAAAATCATATTGTAAACTTTAATCTATTGATTCATTTTGTTTAGATGGCTAAGAAAATGCTTAAATAAAGGCAAAGAATGAACAACTGGAGGAAAATTCATATGGCTTTTACATGTAACAATGAAGTGACACTTCACTCCCAATATTTTTTTTTTAATTTTCCCAGGTTGTCTGGGGTGTTATATATCATAAACAAAGAGTACAAGAGGTGAACTTGGTCTTGAACCTCTGAATACAACACTAGAGGATAACACATTTATCCTACCGAAAATAGGGAAGGAAGCTAAACATTTAGCTATTTCAACCCTTGCAAAAATATGACTCCCTATACAATTTAACTTACAAAAAAAATTGCCTTATCACATTTGATCCTTATTGAAGGCATTTGGCTCTTGTCCAATTGGAATGGACCTTTAGCCCCTACAGGAAGTTGCTAATAAGAGTCATATAAGGCTTCATTCTGGCTGTTTTCAGCATTCTTGGCTAAATAGTCTATTACCCTATTAGCCTCTCTTAAACAGTGCTCCACTTTGACATTTGCTTGAATCTTCATTTGTTTTATCTCCTCCATGATTAGGTTAAGGTTGTAATTCATGCTCTCCTTTTCATTTATCATCTGAACCAAAGCAATTGAATCTACCTCTAGAGTGAAAGTATGGTAGTTGTTCTGAATACAAATCATTAACCCTTGTCTAGCTACCTTAGCCTCTGCTTCAACACTATTAGCACCTTTGGATAGGGAAGGAAAAAGCAATAACCAGGTCTC
>NC_081345.1:44749930-44757849 GCF_029784015.1 Lycium ferocissimum | reverse complement strand
TAAAAAAAAATCAAGCGTCAACTCTGGTAAGTGGGTGCCTTGTATTGCCATCAAAATTTACACAACAAAGAAAGGAAAGCCTCCAGTACCTACTAAGATTGGAACAACCTCCAATCGATGCTAAAGTAGGATTTCTAGTTAGCTCACAAAGATTATATTGAGGAACTAAGCCTCCTATACATTTTTCCTCAAGGAACATCAAAAGAGTAAAATACGTACTTGTCAATATCCATTGAGTAAGATTTCTTTTTAGTAATCATTCTAAAAAAGGGTACTCCCATTCCATTCAAGTTCACCTCTCCTTTGGCTTCCTTTGGCGAGGCATTGATGTTGATTGATCCATGTTACGTTATTACAATTAAGCCCCAATTAAAGCGATCTCTTGCCTTATTCCCTTCTCTAAAACAGTGTTGAATGCTTCAGTTGTCCAGCTGTAGAAGGAGGTCCTTGATCTTTTGTGAATTTTGTTCCATATGCTCCATGGTCCTTGAAACAGTGTTGATACACACCAAACTGCTTATTACATAAAATGAATCCTGTCATCATTACGTAATTAACATTTAACATACAATACATAAGATACAAGTAATAATAAGAAAATATTGAATCTAAAGTAACAATATAATATCACCTACCTTCCAAGGTAGGGGTAAGGTCTGCGTACACTCTAATCTCAGGGGCGAATTTAAGTAGAAAATTTGGGGCATGTGAGCCCATGGTTTCTCCATAAAATTAGGTATTGTATGTATATATTTCTTAAAACTAGTATAATATTATTTGCTGGACTCATGCTACAAGAAGGTGAAATGGTACACTTGGTTGAAGGATGAGTTATTTACCTAGAAAACAATTCCCACTTAACACATGTTTACTTCTTTTTTTAGTGGTGAACCCATATTCTAAAAATCTTAGATTCGCCTCTATCTACCCTCATCAGACCCCACTGAGTGAAATTTCACTTGTTGTTGTTTGTTGTAACGATGTTGTTGTTTGTTGTAACGATACAGTATCATACAATAGGTAGCAACCATCCAAATAACCTGTATTAATCTCCATGAAGATATTAACACAAAAGTTATACAAAATATCGGTGCAATTTTAGATTGGACTTCCATCTTAAATAGCCTTAATGGAGAAAGGATAAATGGAAAGCCATTTAAATAAGTGAAAAAGGGTAAAAAATGCCCGCTACTTTGGGAAAGGGTTAAAAATATCCTCCAAACTAATTTTTGGTAAAAAAATACCCCTTCCGTCATTAAAATTTTCAAATATAGCCCCGTCTTAACGGAAATCCGCAACATAACCCGATTTCATTTTAAACCCGCTCCATTTAAAGCAGACCCAACTCTCCGTAGATTGGGATCCAAATCTCCGTAGATTGTCTACGAGCTACATTTGTTTGTGTTACTTGGCGTTCGATAGTATTCGGGTCTTTGTGTAATCGGCATAGGAAAAGTTTTGAATAATGGACAAGAAGAAGTATATGATTGGATCCTAGCATTACACATTCTACGAGGAGGTAGGGAAAGGAATGAATGCACGAGTTCACTACGCTCTTTGTATCATTTGAGTGAGATTGTTGTCAAAATCCGACTTCGAGTGTGATAGTTGCGATTTGGTAATATTCCTTTGTTTCTTTTTCCTTATTTTGTAAGTTTTCGCTTTATCTTGAAGTAAAGCTCTATGTGTTCGTGTACTTGGTCTCTAATTGCATTTATTATTATCGGAAGAAGGAAAAGATAAAAAAAATATTGTGTGAAGTTTTGTGTCACGATGTTGTTGTGATGCGAGATGTCATGCCGTGAAACTTTGATATTGAACGACACACATATACGACACTATGACGGAGAAGTTCTAACCTAACTTTACAATGTAAATAAATTTCATTTGGTGAGAACATAAAGATTACGGAACCAAAATGACCCCAATAAAGTTTTTTTGAACCAAAATACCCAACCCCAAAAAAAAAAAGTTACAAAACTACTTTTAGCGCAGTAAATTCTTTGCGCTAAAGCAATTAACTGTGACAACACCGTTAAGTGCTTTAGCGCAGTAAAATACTGCGCTAAAGGGTCCTTTTTTTTTTTTTCCTTTTTGGTTAACCCCTCTTTCATTACACTTTTTAACGTACTTTGACCATAGATTAATCATGCTTCGGGACCCCAAAATTTCAATATTTTATATAGAACCCTACTTATTTTTGTGCGATTAATAAGGTAGGCTCAATACATCAAGGATAAGAAAATCTTCGGATTGCCGTTTTAGTGGTTGAAAAGTGCTCGAACTCCATTTTTGTTTGAAGGCTTGGTGTCATTAGCTTTAAATTCTTTATGATTTAGGGTTTAGATTTAAGTGTACTATTTTTTAGTCAAAATTGCAGCATTCATACCAATCTCAAAATAATTAAATTGCATCATTCATAAAAATATGAAAATACTTAAACTTGTTCATTAATAACAAACTCAAACTTTTTAAAATACAATCATCAAAGAAAGAAAAAAACTTAAAAAACATTCATTAATGCCCTTGAGTTGATCTTCCGCCACCACTGCGAGATGTGCCACCACCACTAGATCTACCACCACCACGAAAGTTTCCTCCACCACGAGAGGTACTTCCACCGCGAGATGTGGTTTGACCACCATGCCATAAGGAACAATTGCGCTTATCATGACCAACATAATTGCAAAATGAGCATTTTCGAGTGTATCTCCCTAGTGGAACATCCATTTCATTATGAATATGGGAGTATGCTTTCTTTTTGAATTTACGGATAAATGCTTTATTTGCAACCATTGAAAATGGATCCGGTGGACAATAACTCTCCTTTACCAAGTGGGTAGAACTTCCAAAGCATACGTTTTTGATAATTTTCAACTGTATATTCCTCAGCCATGTACGGGGAGGCGTTCTTTCCCATTGCGATAAAACACTTGAAGGCATGGGAACATGGCATGTGATATGATTGCCACTTGCCACATGTGCATGTTCTTGGAATCTCACAAATTGTGTGGACGTTACCTCCTTTACCTTGGTGCACACTTGTTGTGAGTTCAAATATGCGCTCTGCATAGTTGTACTCCATCCGGTCGTGTTGTTGAGCCTTAAATTTGTGGTACTCGAACACTTTTGATGGTTTTGGCATCCATCTTGGACCACTTGAGATGCTTTGGCCTCTTTTGATCTATTGACGAACGCTCCACAACCTGCTTAAAAGTCATTCTTACCATTGCGGTGACGGGTAGTCCCCGTGCAGATTTCAACAAGCTATTGAATGACTCAGAGATGTTTGTTGTCGGCCATACCCATCGCTGCCTACCTTCATCTGGTGTAATGTCCATTTGTGTTTATCAATTGCATTCAACAGGTGAAGGCTTCTCGTTAACCCGCCTAATAATCTATATCTGCGAGTGAAACTCTTCTACGATGCTCTATTACTGACCGCCCACATCCAATTGCAAAGTGCTGGGCTTCGATATGCCTTTTGGAAGTTTGCCTTCAAATGCCTTAAACAATAACGATGGTAGGCAAAGGGTGGCTGCCACCCCTGCAAATTAAACATATTGTGCAATATGCCAGCATTTCTTTCTGAGATCACACATATTCCCATGCGATCCTTAATAACGTATTGTCTTAAGTAGTCCAAAAACATACCCCACGTACTAATGCTTTCATTAGCTGCAATTGCAAAAGCTAGAGGAATATAGCTCCATTTGCATCCATTCCAAGCGCAATTAGCGACTTTATGTCGTATACCCGTACACGTGTGTTCCATCTATTGATATTACGGCCGACAATGAGCAAAACCATCGATGCATGGTTTGAATGCCCAAAACACAAACTCAAAAATATTACCGGGCACGCCAGGCTTCGATTTGAGCTTCCATTTAATAACAGTACCAGGATTGAAGTGTTGTAGAGCGCCATGTATCTCGACAACTTCTTGAAAGAGCCCTCCCAATTGCCGTAGACTATCTCATGTGCACGCCTACGCCCAAGATACGCCTTCCTCTTACTAACAGTTTTGCTATATACTTTCAGGATGGCTGTAATACAATCTTTAATAGGGAACCTGAATAAGTTGAAATATCAGCATATAGCAACGAGGAACATCATATTAACATCAAAAATAAAATAAACTTAGGCGAAGGGGATACCTTGGGTTTTTTCCAATTTCGCCAACTAACATACGAGCAATCATATTAGTATCTAGATTGCAATGATCATATGGCAGGTCTCCCATATCACAAGTGTGCTTTGTGTAGAACTTTGAAATAGTCCACATTTTTTCAGCAGTTTCCTTACCACGGAGCATCCATTCGCAAAACCTTGTTATTTTGACTGCGGACCAATCGCCAAAGTTTTCATGTGGAATCATCAACTTTAAACTCCTCATCCCTGGATGCAATAAATCTTAACAGCCCTTGCGATGATTTTTTCGAGTTGAAAATCATGCCTTTTTCAATACGAGCCTTTTGTATTAAAAGATCCACTGGCTCTTTCCACAAACTTCGCCGAATATGATCATCATCCCTAGTTAAGACGAAGGCATCTGGGCAATCTAGAAGATGATCAAGATGGGGATCTCATTGGAATGCAGAATAGGGTCGACTCTTTTTGTTGAAATTAGCTTTGCGGAATTTGAACCGGGAGTAGACTCTTCTTGTTCAAATGGTTGCTGTGAATTCAGTTCCTCCTGGTGTGCCGGACTGTTCATCATGTCTTGCAACAGTTCTACTTGATATTGAGGATTAGTTCCAACCTCAACCTCATCCTCACTTTCTTCATCGTCACTTTCCTCCGCATTAGGTATTTCCTCACTATCGCTCGATGATGTCACTATATAATTCGGATCATCCATAGCAGGTCTTTGCCTATAATTTGGTGCAAACACCACATTCTCCCTACATAAGAAAGTAGAGTATTTTAACTACTACACATCAAATTATACTATTGATGTTAAAAAAATAGACGTACCGATAGTAATCAAGCTGCGAAACTTGAGGAAGGACCATCGTTTTAAGTAGTTGGATAGGCTGAGGACTGTCCGATATGATCCATATCAGGTGTATAACCCCTAAATAATATAATCGACATCATTAGTAGCATTCAAGTGCTACTGCACAATAATGATAATGTAAAAAATGAATATTTACCACTGCCCATCAAATTGCTGACTTAAACTATCCAGAGGCATTTGGCTTGTCAAAATGCCTTCATAAGTACTAAATGTCGGAATGCGTATTCATAAGTAGGTTCCCTTGAGTGACTTCGGCCTGAATTCTAGATGGGGCTTCCCGATGAGGTCTATACTTCCCGAGGAGCCCTAGCCATGAATTCAAGTCGATTAATGGGGACCTTTTCTATGTACATTTCAAGGACGTTTAAAGTTATGCATTCCCTATAATCATAAGGCGCCTTCAAAAAAATACGTCAAAGAACCATCGTCTTGAATGTACCTTGTCCATAACTAGTTACACCTTGCGGCGTAAATGACATTGGATATCTTCTAATTATATTTAAATCAAAATCACTCCTACTAACTTGTAGTCTATTATACAAGGCTTGGAGTATTTTTGAGAATTTAAAGTCAAGTGAAAACTTAACATGGTACTTTGGGAGAATCATGGCGCAAATTATTTTCCTCGAATATAATTTGTCGTCCCGAATAAAGAAACTCTAATTTTTGAAACATCTTCCATTTTTTGACTAATTTAAGAGATATACAAAATGCAAAAGCTGGATGAAACTTCGAATTTTTTCTCTCATTCGAAATCTGTATTAATAAGATTTGAAGTTTGAATATTCAACCAACGCATGCATGCAATTAGTGTATCTTGCAGTGTTACGTCAAATCAAATTAAGTACGTAGTGTTGCATAACGCATGAATTAACGCGTTATGTTAGTGCACAGAAAAGATATAAAGCGCGAAAAATCTTTGCGTTATGCCGAATAACGCGAATTTCTTTGCGTTATACATATATAACTCGATAAATTCTTTGCGTTATTCGCATAACGCACTATTCACTTGCGTTATTCTGGCATAACGCACTATTGCACTGCACTATACCTCTACACTATGTTGTCACCTCAACTGTCATACAGAAAACGTCATAATTCGAATCAAACTTTGGGTTTCATGCAGCAAGTGTTATATAACGTAATTTGACGAATAGTTACTAACTACACAAAATTGAGTTACTATGTCATTTTTTGACCTATTTAGAGATATTAGTCGTGTTATATCGTTGTCTCCAGAAAACATATTCGACGCAATGGGTAGGACATGGGAATTGAGTGAAGATTTCTAATACTCGAACAACCCGAATAAGAGATACAACCAACGTTACAACAATATGATGACGGTGGAATTGGAGTGTTAGGGGAAATTTAAAACCTTGGAGCAAAAGTTAGCGTCGATGAGCTTCAACGCCAAAAAAATGTGCTATGTCAATGCCTCGTGGAACTGCAAGAGTTTAATTTTGCTCTTAACCGTTTTCGCGAAGAGAACAACCGGATGCAAATACGTTACCTTAGCGTGAGAATATGGTGTACATGGTAGCACAAGATTTAGATCAAGTGGAATTCGGACGTGAGATGTCCGATGAAGATTAATATTTTTTTATATAGTAAGTAGGTAGGGTCATAATGAACCCCCCCCCCCATCTGGCAAGTCGTTATTTATATTTGCAGTTTCGTATATTGAGATTCGAGATTATGTGTGTTTAAATTATGGTTACGAGAATTTAAGTTTATATAGTAAGCTATGAAAATATTGAAGGGTAGCGAACCAAGAGAAAAAAAAAAAAAAAATCAAGTTTGTTAGATTTTGAGAAAACGTGAGGAGAAATTTCTCGTCCAAATTGGGGATGAATATCTCTTAGCATATGAAGTGTTTTAAGATGGAACAATAGCCTAAAATGAAGTTTGACGCAGTATAGTTCTCAGCAACAACCGCTCCTCAATCGACGGACATCGGAGTAAGGAGATATGGACGTTGTAAGTTGTCCTCGCGGGGGTGGTCGCGCGCGAACGCGCTTGAGACGTGGCGCAACGCGCGAGAGGCCAAAAAGGCCCAATACAACATGAACGCCCGGCAAAGAGCGCGAACGCATCAACAAAAATTTGGGGCCCAGTTCGGGATAAAGATTATATCATAAGAACGTAATAATATCATATGTATGACATTTCGAGGTCATATGAGGTGAATTGATCCATATAGCACTTAATAAGAAATTGCGTCGTCGCACGCAAAGTGAAATTTACATCGAGTTTTATAAAAGACATACGAAGGGACGTATGAATAGTACATGGAGAGTTGAGTGTCCTAAGAAGGACCCATAAGCCAAAATGAGTGTAAGCCCTCCAAAAAGGCAATTTAAGGAAGCGTTTGGGTGATATGACTTTGAAGGGTAACATCGGCATTATAAGTTTCGAATTTGGAAAACCACCAAGAATGAAAGTTGTAGATAATTGAATTAGCTTTCCAACCATAGGTCGTGAGTCCTCATACGATATCGGGATCAAAAGTTATGACCATTTTACTGAACGAAGGTCAGTCGGAAAATGCGACTCGCGCGAACGCACCCAAAGGGGCGCGAACGCGCCTTAAGGAAATTATGTCGGTTCCGGGCAGAATCCGTAACGCTATTTAAAGGTAAACCCCATTTTTCAGCAAAAACCCACCCAAAAACCTCCCAAAAACTCTGAAAAAATTCCACAACATTTACACACCCACTTTTAGCCCAACCAAGTATAATTTTCCAATTCCGGTCCGATAAATATAGTTTTGTTGCGAGCATCGTATAAGTGGGCATGTGGTGGCCTAAAAAATTAACGTGAAATGGTGAAGATACGAATATTAAAGGGAGAAATAAACCTTTTCTATTTGTGTTAATACCGGGTTTTTTTACAAGAA